>NC_138778.1:214686453-215151453 GCF_965119305.1 Pelophylax lessonae
AAGAGAAATATGGGTTTTCCTTTTATTTATTTATTTTTTATTCATACTTGCATAGTTACATAGTAGTTGAGGTTGAATAAAGACAATAGTCCATCCAGTTCAGCCTGTGTAGGTGTGTGTGGCCGTAATCATCTCTCATACCCCTGAATGTTCTGATCCTTGAGATGTAAGTCTAAGAGTCTTTTGAAAGCCACCATACTTCCCGCAGAAACCACCTCTTGTGGTAGAGAATTCCACAATCTTGTAGCCCTAACAGTAAAGAACCCCCCACGTTGCCTGAGGTTAAAACGCTTCTCCTCTAATTGCATTGTATGCCCTCGAGTCCTCATGCAATCCTTGCGACTGTATAGCTTTTTTTCTATGCTGAGATCACCATTGAGGTATTTATAAATTGCTAGGCAGATGCAGCATTGGTCTCCCGCTGGCTCTAATGCTGAGAGCCAAGTGATCAAACACAGCTGATCGCTCCGTTCTCAGAGCTCCCTGAGCAGAGAGCTGCTGATTGTCAGCCACCGGCTCTCTGTTCTGACCCCCCCCCCCCCCCCAAAACGCTCACTGGAGCACCGGGTGTGGAGGGGACAGGAATAGCCGGCTCAGGCTCTCGGAACGAACTGCACTCCTGCGATCCAAAGGAGAAGTACAGCCAAATGAGCTGTACTTCTCCTTTTTGAGTCATACCACAGTAAACAAAGTGAAACTAAATCAGAAGGACACAAGGTTTTCTAATAGAGGTAATAGTAGTGTACAAATCCTACTGGTAAGGGGCCATTCACATCAATGCAGTGCATTAGTGCACATGCATTAATTTGTGTTGCCTTAAAGCAGAGTTCCGGCCTCAAAATCGAAAAAATCGATTTTGGACCATCCGCCTGCTGTGAGGGCAACCTGAAAGAGAAATGAATCGTGACGATTTTTTTTTTTTCTTTATTGGTCACTTACCTTATTGTAGAAGAAAATATACTCACCTTCCTTCCACTTCCTCCCTCTGCGGCCCACACCGTCGCTTCCGGTTTGCAATGATTCCTGGGAGCTGAACGTCATCGCTCCCAGGAATCAATGCGCCTGCACCGGCCCCGCTCGTCACTTCCTGTGCAGGCACGGCATTCACTGCTAAACAGCTTCTGGGCATGCCGTGCCCAGGGGCAGACTGGCAACTTTCGGCCCAGGGGGCAAGTACAAACCAGAGACCCATGGTGCAGTGACTCTGCCCCCCTCCCACTTTCCCTCTTCCCGTCCTCCCCCTGACCCCCATTGCAGACTGAAGCCCTGCTCCAGGTAATCTCTACTTACCGGCTGAATCCGGGTTCCCGACCTGGCCAGCAGGGGGTGGATGGGGGGAGCTGGGACAGCTCAGTTGGGTCTGGCCAGGGGAGAAGAGTCTCCAGTGGGGCATGGAACCAGCCTCTGCTCAGACACAGTTTAAACCATCCATGTTGGGGGGGAGGGGGCAGGGGGGGGTGTGTCTTGTGTTCTGTCCTTGTCTTCATCCCGCACTCAGTAGGTCAGCAGTGGGGGTTTTTTTTTTACTTCTCTTCACCAGGAATCCTTTAGGCATGTCTGTGGCATAAGCAGTGCAGCCTTTTTATGGGGCATCAGAGTGGCCCAGGGGGCAATTGCCCCCATGGCCCAGTCCTCCCCTGGCCGCGCCTGCACCGGAACAGACGAGCTGGGGCCGGTGCAGTGCATTGTGGGACTCCGACGTCATGGAAGATAACACGAAGAGGGACGCTGCAGCTTCAGCTGCCCACACCTGAGATGGCAGCGCTGGAGAAGAAATTTTCAAGGTAAGTATTTCTTCTTACAGGTAAGTGCGACCCGGGACAGTACAGAGGCTATCCATTGTGGAATGTACTACCCCTGACTGTAGCGGGGGTATTTTTAGCTCAAATTGACCCCCGAGGCCGGAACTCCGCTTTAATGCACAAGAATGCACGAAAAAAAGGTGCATGTAACGGCGGAGCAACACGATCACGAAGCTGCAATGCATGTCTTTCGGATGAAAGCCGCTTGCACAAACACATTAAGGTGTGAATGTGCCCCAAGGTTTACAAGTATACGCATCTAAAAGTATCAACACCTGCAGAGAATATGTAATATATCACACATTGCTTTTATTTTCTGCTTGTTGTATGACAGCTGGCAGTACAGATAGTTCCATGATCCCGGGAGCCCAGCCTTAGGGCCCATTCACACCTCTGCACATAAACACATTTCACAATGAGCTTTACTTCCAATGAAACCTGCACTTTATTGGAAGCCTATACTGCTCCGAATTACGAAGATTCTAATTAGCCGTTGTCATTGAGAAAAAATTTGCTCTTGTACGAAGATTCTAATTAATCATTGTCATTGAGAAAAAAATGTGCTCTTGTGAATTGCAAATGACCTATAACGGGGCTTGGGATGTGGTGGAAAGGGAGATTGGCATCATGGATGTGCAGCCGAGAAATCTGCAGCAAATGTGTGATGTTATCATATCACTATGGAGCAAAATCTCTGAGGAACGTTCCCAACACCTTGTTGGATCTATGCCAGGAAGAATGAAGGCAGCTCTGAAGGCAAAAGGGGGTCCAACCCGGTACTAGCAAGGTAGACCTAATAATAAAGTGGCCGGTATTTGCTGCCTGCCTGAATTAAGACCATTATATCTCCATTTAGAATAATGAAAGTAGTACTACATGCATGTAAAAATAAAATGCTGAAAAAACGAATGTTAAAAGTTATAAACGTAAAATGCCTACGCTGTAGAATAATCTATTTAGCTATGGTCGAAAATCGGGTGTCAAGCAATGGGAGAGGAGGGGGGTAGCTGACATGTCAGTATGTCACAGTCCCCGCTGGTCAAGGAGATTGGAACAGTCTGTTTGTCCCCCCCCCCCCCCCCCCCTCGCTTCCTCACATTTTTTTTTTTTTTTGCACGCCGCCCCCCCCCCTTGGAAATGTTTGGCTTCGTATGCCAGAAACAGATGAAATATTTGCATTTTGTCTGGAATTTAAAATATAGACTGTCTGATAGCACAGGCTCAGAATGTTCTATGAAACAAAACCGCTCCGGGGAGGGAAAAACAATACCTGGAATGTGTTTTCCGTCCAAATTTCAGATGCCCTTAAAATCTTCTATCTGTCTGGAACATTGTGAGGCTTAGATCGAGGTCATTGTAACCTAGAAACGGGTCTTCAGATGGTCTTCTCACCAATAAAAAAACGTCTTATATTTAAAACAAGAAATCGCATTATAAAAGGAGTCGCAGTCTTTAAGGATAACAAGTTTTCCTTTCTTCGTGACAGGGAAGATAAAGCTGGCCTTCCACCGGTATCATTTTTTATTTTTATTTTTTCTTCATACAGGAATTTAGAAAAATCTTTTGTCGAATCTTTCGATATTGCCATTAAAAAATCCAAAAATTTGTTTAAAAAAAAAAAAAAACATGAAAAGTTGTGTTCAATTGCTATGCCAATTTTTTTTTTATTCTGTGTTCAATTTCGGGATTCACATGCGGATGACTCTAATATTAATATATATATATATATATATATATATATATATATATATATATGTATGTGTGTGTATGTGTATATATATATATATATATATATATATATAATATATTTTTTTATTTCCCTCCCCCCTAAACAAAAAACAGATTCACGGTTTGAAGTCAAGTGTTGCTTTTAAAAAAAAATAACATATATATATTATGTTATACTTACCTGCTCTGTGCAGTGGTTTTGCACAGAGCAGCCCCAATCCTCCTCTTTTCGGGTCCCCTGTCGGTGTTTCTGGCCCTTCCCTCCTGCCAAGTGCCCCCAGAGCAAACAGCTTGCTATGGGAGCACCTGAGCAGGCTCACTCCTGGGGCCAAGCCACAGCAGTCTCTGCGTGCCTGTCTCCGCGTGCCTGTCTCCGCGCATACGCACGGAGACAGGCTCACGGAGACAGGCACACACACACTGCTGTGGCTTGGCCCTAACCTCCTCTCTTCTCATTGACCGACTGGCTGTGATTGACAGCAATGGCTCCTGCTGCGGTCTCATCCAGTGCTCTTGTGCATTGGATCATGATGGGGCTCAGTTAATTATTGGGGGGGCTGGGGGGATGCTGTACACAGGTTTCTTACCTTCATGCATAGAATGCATGAAGGTAATAAACCTTGAGCCTTCAGAACCATTTTAGGGAAGATACCATCAAAAACTATGGATCTGTTCATCTTATACATACCGTATATCAAATATCTTGCTGACCGACGCAACTGGAGCAGCCAATTCTAGTGCATTGTGCTTTTGGATTGTTGTGTGTGTATGTATGTGTGTGTATGTGTGTATATGTATATATATATATATGTATATGTATATGTATATATATATATATATATATATATATATAAATATAAATATAAATATAAAATTAGTGTGTTTTTGTTCCGTGTTTGTTTGTTTGTTTTTTTACCTGGTTCAGAACTTTTCAATTTTCTATAAACCTCTTTAAAACCTATACAGTAGGTATGACCCTAGGCTTCCTGAGTGCACCTACTGCCTTTACCTGTACCCTTTCTATAGTTGATGGTGTTTAACATGGGCAGTAAAATCTTCACTTGAGGGTGGAAGTTAGATGGACATTTTTCTTCATCTTCACAGGTTCCTCTGCTGAACCTCACACTCCTTTGGGGCCACCAGACCAGAAGTTTCATCAGGATCACCGCTACCCTCAGTGTAAGTTAAGCTGCCCGCATACCCATAATTCTTTTTGGGTTTTTCACATCTATCTTTCGTTCAACTTGCAGGGCATGAATGAATGAATGCACACTAAACGCCAGCAGCTGGCATCAGAATCCTAAATCGGATCTGAATTTTGGATCCTGAATCCAGAATCAGAATACCTGAACAGTGCTGGCATCTGATTGGAGCCTGCCAATGTTAGGCCAACAATTTTCCACCCAGCTCCTGATTTTCCAGTTGAGTGATCTCAAGTGGAGTGGCACGGACAGGGCTGCCCACTGATCATATTTGGCCAGTTCATTAGGAACCAGTGTGTGACCAGCTTTGGCCTCGTCTACTCCAACCAGCATCAAGAGTTGACCTTTCAAGGACCTGTGACTTAGTCTGTGTAGAGACAGATATGTTCTCCAAAAGTCAAATCACTGGTTGCCTGATTCTAAGGAGCTATTTATTTATTTATTTTTCAAAACATGTTTAAAGCACAAAAAATAAAACGCAGTGGTGATCAAAATACCACCAAAAGAAAGCTCTGTTTGTGGGGAAAAAAATGAAACTTATATATATATATATATATATATATATATATATATATATATATATATATATATATATATATATATATAATTTTTTTATATATGTATTACATTTTATTTTTTTTTATTTTTATATATATTTATTATGATTCCAAACTTTGGCCTGCGTACGTGCTCTTTGGGGGGGACTGCTTCTGCTATGACCCACAGCAGAAGCAGATCGGTGTGTGCCGGGCACCTAATGTCCTCTGGCACCCGCCGATCGTCGGCAATACCCAGAGAACCGAGATATGCCTATGTAAACAAGGTATATCTCACTTCTGACGGGGGAAGGGATGGATTTTGTGTTCCTGCAAAGCATGGACTAGAATTACTTCCCCTAGTAAAAGCAGCACACAGAGTACTTTCAAGTACTGGCTAGGCACACATTTAATCCTTTGATCGCCCCTGATCTTATCCCCCCTTCCCAACCAGTGTCATTAGTGCAGTGACAGTGCATATTTTTAGCACTGATCCCTGGATTGGTGTCACTGCTTCCAGGCAAAGTGTTAGTGTCCGATTTCTGCCGCAATATTGCAGTCCCGCTACAAGTCTCTAATCACTGCTATTACTAATATGCAAAAAAATAAACGAATACAAATTCCATAACAATATCCCATAGTTTGTATTCTGCTACATGTTTTTGGTAACCATAATACAGATTGGCATAAATTGTTGAAGAAATTTTTGCTTTTTTTGTTTAGTTTTTTTTTTTTGTTTGATATATTTTTTACCAGAAAGTAAAAAATATTGTTTTTTTTTTTTTTTTCTTTCAAATTTTTGTTTCATAGCACAAAAAATAAACGCAGTGGTGATCAACTACCACCAAAAAGCTTGATTTGTGGGGGGAAAAAAATTACCTTTCTGTTTGGGTACAGTGTCGTATGACCGTGCAATTGTCAGTTAAAGTACTGCAAAAAATAGCCTGGTGTTGAAGGGGGTACATTTTTTCTGGAGGTCAAGTGGTTAAGATCCAATAAGGTGTACTATATAAGGCCTTTTTTTTATTTACTTATTTATTGGATATGTTTTATAGCAGAAAGTAAAAAATAATTTGCTTTTTTTTTTTTTTTTTTTTTTTTTTTTTTAAATTGCGTGTCTATAGCACTAAAAACAAGTGATGATCAAATACTACCAAAATAAAGCTCTGTTTGTGGGGAAAAAAAACAACATTTTTATTTGGGTATAGTGTTGCACGACCACGCGATTGTCAGTTAACATACCGCAAAAAATAACCTGGTCTTGAGGGGGGTAAATGTTTCCGGAGGTCAAGATTCAATAAGGTGTAGTATATAAGGCCTTTTTTATTTTATTTTTTTTAATTGGATATGTTTTTATAGCAGAAAGTAAAAAATATTGTTTTTTGTGTTTTTTTTTTTTTTTTTGTTTACAGCACAAAAAAAAATAAACGCAGTGGTGATCAAATACCACCAAAAAACTCTATTTGTGGGGAAAAAAATTTCATTTTTATTTGGGTACAGTGTTGCATGACCGCGCAATTGTCAGTTAAAGTAGCGCATCGCAAAAAATAGCCTGGTCTTGAAGGGGGTACATTTTTCAGGAGGTCTAGTGGTTAAGATCCAATAAGGTGTACTATTTAAGGCCCGTTTTTTATTTTATTTTTATTGGATGTTTTATAGCGGAAAGTAAAAAATATATATTTTTTTTTTTCTCAAAACGTGTTTATAGCACAAAAAATGCAGTGGTGATCAAATACTACCAAAAAAAAAAAGCTCTGTTTGTGGGAAAAAATGACATTTTTTGACTGCGCAATTGTCAGTTCACGCATTGCAAAAAATAGCCTGGTCTTGAAGGGGGGGGGGGGTAAATTTTTCAGGAGGTCAAGTGGTTGAGATCCAATAAGGTGTAGTATATAAGACCTTTTTTATTTATTTATTTATTTATTTATTGTTATGTTTTATAGCAGAAAGTAAAAAATTTAGGTTTTTTTTTTGTTTTTCAAGATTTTGTGTTTATAGCACAAAAAAATAAATGCGGGTCTTTAAGGGGGGGGGTACATTTTTTCAGGAGGTCAAGATTCAATAAGGTGTAGTGTGTGTATATAAGGCCTTTTTTTATTTTTATTTATTTTTATATGTTTTATAGCCGAAAGTAAAAAATAATTTAGTTTTTTTTTGTTTTTCAAGATTTTGTGTTTATAGCACCATAAAATAAATGCGGGTCTTTTTAGGGAGGGGTTACATTTTTTCAGGAGGTCAAGATCCAATAAGGTGTAGTGTATATAAGGCCTTTTTTATTTTTTTATTTTTAATTGGATATGTTTTATAGCAGAAAGTAAAAAATATTATTTTTTGTGTTTTGTTTTTTTTTTTAAGATTTTGTGTTTATAGCACAAAAATGAAATGCAGGTCTTGAAGGGGGGGGTACATTTTTCTGAAGGTCAAGTGGTTAAGATCCAGTAAGGTGTAGTATTTAAGGCCTTTTTTATTTTTTCTTGTGTTTAGATCTATTTACCACATCCCTACCATTTTTGTTCTAATTTTTTTCCTCACCTCTTCATTTCCGGCCAGACCCTGGGGGGTGGAGGGGGGGCGGGGGGGGTTATATCGCTAATCTGGCATTTACCTTTTAAGTCAGAACTGTGGCACCTGCTTAATAATTACAAAGGTACTATCCTTGTCTATACCCTGCTGTGGCCAAAAATTTGGCTCAGGGCTATACCCGGCTTAGAGATTCTTGTTCGGTTTCCTCCTTGTTGATCATTAATCTTATATTGTCTGGCAAAGGCAGACACCCAGACATAAAAGAATCCTGTGTGACAACATTTAACCCCTCACCTCCTGGTGGGAGGGAAGTGGCTTACAAGGACAGGTGAAGGGTAGTGCCCCATACCTCCCTCCCCCCCTTCTCTCCTTGCTCTGTCTGGCACCTCCAGCATGGTATCAGCCTCTGGGAATCCTATTGATCACAGGTCACTAGTCTTGTGACAGAGAGACTTGCATACCTGTGTATTCTACCGTCTGGAAGCGTCTCTATAGAAACCGGCGACAACATAAACAGCACGCCGCCTGCCCTCTAGCCTATATACACCATAAGTCCTCACCTCGTCTTATCTCATACCACCTCTGCTGTGTTGTCGATAAAAAAAAAAAAATAGCACCTAATTTTTATTATTTTTGTAGCATAAAAGAAATATTAAATCTTGACTTCTAGTCATACCCATTATCCAGATATAGTGAATTATTTTTCAGAAAGGTGTTTTAATATACTTTAATTTAATTGACGTGATACCTTTTTTTTTGTCCAGTTTTTATTCAAATTTATATTAACCAAAATCTATTTAAAAAAAAAAATGTTTATTGCGAAATAACAATAACAGAGTATAAGGCCTCTTACACACAATACTGTTTGAGCATCTACTTTTTCCAGACTTTTTTTTTTGCATGTATTCGTGCGTATTTGCATGCATTGAGGCCTAAATTTACTGACCAAAAATGCAGATTTTTCTATTTTGTTACTGAAGAATGCTCAGCGCTTGTTTATGCGCCTGTGTGCACAGGCACATTACAATTAATGGGCTGTATTTTAGCTCAGAAAAAAAAAAAGCTGTACTGAGCTTTTTTAAGCTGCAAGATGCTCAAACAGGAGTATCCTGTGCAAGAGGCCTAAAACATAGTATAACTTTGCAGATACGTGGCGTGTATGTCTTTTTTAAAAAATCGATTTTATTTTTTATTTATTTTTTTGTTTGTTTTACATCATCATCCAAGTAAATACAGGCATACCCCGTTTTATTTTTTTTTTACTTCTCCTATTCTCTCCTCCACTTCTCCTCCTTCTCCTCCTCCACTTCTCCTCCTTCTCCTCCTCCACTTCTCCTCCTTCTCTCCTCCACTTCTCCTCCTTCTCCTCCTTCTCTCCTCCACTTCTCCTCCTTCTCCTCCTCCACTTCTCCTCCTTCTCTTCCTCCACTTCGCCTCCTTCTCTTCCTCCTCCACTTCGCCTCCTTCTCTTCCTCCTCCACTTCGCCTCCTTCTCTTCCTCCTCCACTTCGCCTCCTTCTCTTCCTCCTCCACTTCGCCTCCTTCTCTTCCTCCTCCACTTCGCCTCCTTCTCTTCCTCCTCCACTTCGCCTCCTTCTCTTCCTCCTCCACTTCGCCTCCTTCTCTTCCTCCTCCACTTCGCCTCCTTCTCTTCCTCCTCCACTTCGCCGCCTCCTTCTCTTCCTCCTCCACTTCGCCGCCTCCTTCTCTTCCTCCTCCACTTCGCCGCCTCCTTCTCTTCCTCCTCCACTTCGCCGCCTCCTTCTCTTCCTCCTCCACTTCGCCTCCTTCTCTTCCTCCTCCACTTCGCCTCCTTCTCTTCCTCCTCCACTTCGCCTCCTTCTCTTCCTCCTCCACTTCGCCTCCTTCTCTTCCTCCTCCACTTCGCCTCCTTCTCCTCCTCCTCCACTTCGCCTCCTTCTCCTCCTCCTCCACTTCTCCTCCTTCTCCTCCTCCACTTCTCCTCCTTCTCCTCCTCCACTTCTCCTCCTTCTCCTCCTCCACTTCTCCTCCTTCTCCTCCTCCACTTCTCCTCCACTTCTCCTCCTTCTCCACTTCTCCTCCACTTCTCCTCCTCCACTTCTCCTCCTTCTACTCCTCCACTTCTCCTCCTTCTCCTCCTCCACTTCTCCTCCTCCACTTCTCCTTCTCCTCCTCCTCCTTCTCCTTCTCCTCCTCCTCCTCCTCCTTCTCCTTCTCCTCCACTTCCTTCTCCTCCTCCACTTCTCCTCCACTTCTCCTCCTCCACTTCTCCTCTTCTCCTGAGCAAGTCTGAACCAGTTAAAAAACTTTGTTAACCACTTCTGGCATACCCCGTTTTACGTACACTCACGAGTACGGACACAGCTTGGCCAGCTTGGCATGACACTACTCCCGGTTTTTAACATTGGCGTCTATAGGAAATCTTGGTCAACTTGACATAGCACTGCTCCCAAACCATAAGTGACAGGGATACCAAACTTTGGGAGCACTGAGAGGGGACACAGGTCTACAACATATCCTATTTTATGACCGGACAGCTTGTCTAAGTAATCTACCATGTCATAGTCCTGGGTCCCCTTAACAGGCTCCCCAAGTTTGGTGTCTTTGTCACTTATGGTTTGGGAGCAGTGCCATGTCAAGCTGACCAAGATTTCCCATAGAGCTAGCGTATTTACATGCATTGAGCACTTTTCCACTGCAAGTACCAGCTCGGCACTGCTTGGCCCAGCTCGGCTCAGTTTGCTTTTCTACTGCGTGGTACGAGTTGGCACCTTTTAGCACTGTTATAGGCCAGTGATGGCGAACCTTGGCACCCCAGATGTTTTGGAACTATATTTCCCATGATGCTCATTGCACACTGCAGTGTAGGTGAGCATCATGGGAAATGTAGTTCCAAAACATCTGGGGTGCCAAGGTTCGCCATGACTGGTATAGGCTCTACTCGGCTCGGTTTGCTTTTCCACTGTTGTAGTACTTAGTAGTAAGTGGGTGGGATTACAACGATTCTCTGACCAATTAGTGGCTAGTAGTGACAAACAATCAATGCGGCATGCAAAGGATTGTGGGATATGGTATAGGTACGGCCCACTTGGAACCCCAACCGAGGTGGTACTGTTTAAGCGAGCCGTACCATGTAGTGGAAAAGCGCCGCTGTACCAAACCATACCGAACCGTTCTAACCCGTACCATGAAGTGGAAAAGCGCCAAACTGATCCAAACCGATCTGTACCATGTAGTGGAAAAGCGCCGCTGTACCAAACTGTACCGAATCGTTCCAACACGTACCATGTGGTACCATGCAGTGGAAAAGCGCCAAACCGATCCGTACCATGCAGTGGAAAAGCGCCTGTACATGCTCCGGTCCCATTGTGTACTTAAAAGTAGGGTTTGCCTGTAATTTTATTTTTGTGAATCTATGACAAATCCTACTGGTAATGACCTTTTTAGTGTTGCTTTAAAAGGTAACTCCACTTTCGTGGGGGGGGGGGGGAAATAGCAAATAAAGAAAAAATAACAATATAGCGTATACAATTGCAACACAAATCATATTGTAATTGAATGGTAATAAAAATGTCCATTCCTTTTCGATCTGCAGCTGTTGTAATTTTCTGAAATTGCAATGCAATATGGCCACCTGGAGCTGTTCTGTACACAGAATGTATACTGACCACACCCCCACACCCCCAGAAACATCATTTCCTGCTTGTGTGATTGGCTCACTGATTTTCCCAGAAGTCTGCACTAAGATACAAGTCAGATTTCTGGCATCCGCTACAACAAAAATGTCATTTTTGGTGAGATACTCCCAATAGGAATACGTCTAAAGGGATGCAGGCCCAGCAGATTTCCTCATTAGAGCCCTGCGGCTGCCACAGCTGATAGATAATTATGAAACCACTCCCATTAGACCCACTCAGCACAGAGGAACAAACAATGATTTCTTCAGAATAACAAAAGGTAGAAATCTGCAACAAAGTTTGTTATAATCCCTGCAATGTACAGAGATCACCCAGAGGGGAATTTTGTGTCCTTTTTTTTTTTTTTTTTTATTTCTTCACAAAAGTGGAGTTACGCTTTAATATTACTTCAAGGGGTTGTAAACCCTCCATTATTTTTTTAAAATAAAATAACAAACATGTTTTACCTTCCTTGTGCAATGGTTTTGCACAGAGCAGCCCCGATCCACTACTTCTGGGGTCCCCCGCTGGCACTCCAGGCCCCTCCTCTTCATCAGGTGCCCCTAAGGAAAGCTGCTTTCCCTGGAGGCACCCCTGGCGGCTCGCTCCCAAATCCCTGCTGCTGCGTCCATTGATAGACACATGGGACTCGGCCCGCTTCCCGCATCACTGGATTTGTTTGACAGGAGCCAATGGCTATCAATCTGTCCAAAGAGGAGAGTGGGTTAGAGCCGCTGCACTCGTGCACAACGCAGGATCAGATCAGGCTTATGTAAGAAAATAGGGGGGGGGGGGGTTGTCTGGGGGGGGGGGGGAGCTGAAGCACAGGTTTTTCACCTTCATAGAATGCATGAAGGTGAAAAACCATGAGGCTTTAAAACCACTTTTACTCTGCCAATTAACATGGATTCTGTTTAATCCTCCTGCTGCTAGCATTAGTAAACGGATAGGAAAGTAGATTATATTCACTTGTGTGTGTGTAAGCCTTTTTTTTTTTTTTTTTTTTTTTTTTTTTTTTTTAATCTCTTCAGTTGCTTCCTGGTTTCTTGCCTAGGCAAATGATGTCATACATCCCAGGAGTCTTCAGAAGTGGAGGAGAGGAGGAGGGGTTTTCCCAGCTAAGCGCACTCTCCTACATGCATGAGGGCAGATGGATTCCAGGAAGTAAATGTTACTTCATTGCCCTTACTCAAGATGGCTGGGGGGGTGTTTTTCAAAGTGTTTTTTCCTATGGTGTGCACTCCACGTTAACCACTTGCTGACCAGTCGCCGTAGTTGTACGACTGCAGGTTTCCACGAATCGATTGCCGCCGGGCACCCGCGATCGCTCCCCATGAAGAGAGAACAACGGTCTGCTGTTTTAAACACAGCAGACTGTTGTTCTCTCTGGTATCAACACAGAGCCCCTTTGTTTCTGCTATTTAGGGACACCGGTCTCTGTGTTGATATTACAAGCCCCCCCCCCCCCCGTTAGAAAACACCCCCTAGGCTCACACTTAACCATTTGATCGCCCCTGGGTTAACCCCTTCTCTGCCAGTGTTATTGCAGTAACCGTGCATATGTATAGCACTGATTACTGTAGTAATGTCACTGGTACCCCCCAAAAGTGTCAAAAATGTCAGTCAGGGGTCTGATCTGTCTACTGCAATGTCGCAGTCCCACTAAAAATCGCAGATCGCCGCCATTACTAGTAAAAATAAATAAAAATGACATAAATCTTTCCCCTAGTTTGTAGACGTGATAACTTTTGCGCAAACCAATCAAAATACACTTATTGGGATTTTTTTTTTTACCAAAAATATGTATCGGAATACAAATTGGCCTAAAATTATAAAAATAAATTAGATTTTTAAATACTTTTTGGGGGAATGTTATATAGCAGAAAGTGGGGGGGAAAAAAAATTAAATAAAAAAAAAAATATATATAAAATATTTATTTATTTCAGGATTGTCGCTCTTTTTTTGTTTGAAGTGCAAAAAATAAAAATCACACAGGTGATCAAATACCACCAAAAGAAAGCTCTGTCTGTGGGGGGGAAACATCAATTTTATTTGGGTACAGCGTCGCATGACCGCGCAATTGTCCGTTAAAAGTAACGCAGTGCCGAATCGCAAAAAATGGCCTGGTCATTAAGGGGGGGGGGTGGGGGAATCTTCTGGTCTAGAACGGTTTAAGATGACTGATTGGGGCCCTTTGTTTATCTTATTTTGGTTTTCTAGTGGAGGCCTTTGTCCACTACCTAGGGGGAAGCCACTTTTCGGTAAAGTTCAATCGTTTAGTCTCATTTACCTTCCAGGAACTTGGTCCCAGTGCCTCTTATGAACTTTACTCTTGTTTGCAATTAGCGGCAGAGTTGTCACCTCGCCATAGGAGCTCCTTCAGTTGACCTGCCTATCTAATGTTTGTTTGCACACCAGTGTCCTCCATTATGTCTTGGCAAGGGGATCCTAAGCTAATCCCCTGCTGGCTCAGATCAGAATGGAAACTAATGTCGCATATGTGACATCCATGTTCGCTCCAAAACTTTCTTCCATCTTGTAATGGAGGAAAAAGGGATCCATTTTAAACCCTAGGGGTGGCCGGATGTAACTGGACGCTTGTCCCCCTGTATCAAAGTGGACCTGAATGCACACTTATCTGTTCTATCCAACAAATCCTGGAACAGAGTAGATATAGGTGGTCCCTCGTCTGCCTACATCTGTCCACCAATATTTATTTATTACACATACTTGTATAGCTCCAACCATTTATGTAGCGCTTTCTACATTCACATCAGTCCCTGCCCTCAAAGAGCTTACAATCTAGGGTCCCTAACTCATACATACTATTTTTGTTAACCATTTTTTACCAATACTATTTTTTTGGTTGCACTGGATGGACCTTTGTCCTTTTTTTCTTTATTTTTTTTTTTTCTTTCCATAATACTTTAATTGGGGTATTTAAATAGGGGTTTTTAGAAAGAATAACATGGAAAGACCAGAATTACATGGGCCCACAGGCCTGTATGGGTGGTTTTAACTGTTGACCCATATATAGTGAACGAACATTATGTAACAAAATGAAACCCAGATCTGATCACCCGTATATAAGAGATCGGTTAGTGTCAGGGGAGGAGTACATATGTTGTACTTCGGAGGCCGAGGGGGCCCATTAAGAGATGTCAAGCCCATGTTGGAGTTGGCTGGGGGGGGGGGCGTTTAAAGCGATGTCAAGCCCATGTTGGAGTTGGCCGAGGTGGCCCCGCTTAAAGAGATGTCAAGCCCATGTTGGAGTTGGCCAGGGTGGCCCGTTTAAAGAGATGTAAAGCCCATGTTGGAGTTGGCCGAGGTGGCCCCGCTTAAAGAGATGTCAAGCCCATGTTGGAGTTGGCCAGGGTGGCCCGTTTAAAGAGATGTAAAGCCCATGTTGGAGTTGGCCGAGGTGGCCCCGCTTAAAGAGATGTAAAGCCCATGTTGGAGTTGGCCGAGGTGGCCCGCTTAAAGAGATGTCAAGCCCATGTTGGAGTTGGCTGGGGGGGCCCGTTTAAAGAGATGTCAAGCCCATGTTGGAGTTGACAGTAATGTGGGTTGGTTTTTGAAATAAGGGTTATTTAGTAGGAATAATGCAGTGGGATGATAGGGGGGTCAAAGGGGTGGTGAATTTTGTAAGATGGTGTCGTCACATTTTTAGGGAGGGTCGACAGACCTGCTGTTCGCCTTAGTAGATATGTTGGTTGGTTCAGTATAGTGACAGAGTATGTGAGGGACGGAGGTAAGGGGGAAATTGGGGTAGAGTGTGTGAAAGTAGTAGGGAATGAGAGTGGAGTAAGCCAAAGCGGGGGGGGCAGTTGCCTCCATCTATACCCTGGACTTGCGGCCCACGCTCACTCAACTACTCCCAGATTCAAATGGAATGTGGCCTTTGTTTTTTTTTTAGCTAGATTAAGTAGCTAGAGCCAATTTAGACTGGAGCCAACCAACCTACCAGCAAATCTTTGGAGTGTGGGAAGAAGCTGGAGTACCCCACACAGGCACAGAGCAAACATGCAAAGTCCAGGGAGGTAGTGCTGCCTTTTGGATTCAATTCGATGACCCCAGTGATGTTAGGCGGAAGTTCTAAGCGCTTGGCCACTGTGCTGCCCTTAGGAATAACATTGCAGTCCATTTCTGGTTCCAAAAGGCCCTAATAGGCAGCCCAATGATCAACAATGATATAAACGTTTTGTTATTTTTAACCACAAAAAAAATAGACTTTAGTGTCCGAGGCTGTTCCTTTTTTGAGAGGCAGTGGCTTAGCTTTGTCAGCATACAGGAAGGGCTGCAACTGGCAGGATCTCCAGAAAATTTGCAATTGATTCAAGAAAAATGAAATTAAAAATAATTCAAGTCCTGATACAGCACTCGGTGTCTTTTTGGGAGTCTAGCCCTCTCCTTTCTTCAATTTTTTTTTTTTTAACTTTATTAGATATTAAATTTGGGGTACAAATCTAAATCCATCGCCTGCTCTTGTCTAATTATAAATCTACCTACTTTGGCACTCAAAGTACTTTTCGAGCCCACAGAAGCTGTCATCCATTCTCACCGCGTGGCTCTGAGCTTGAAACGTTTTGCTTCACTGCCATCCATACCACTTCTTCTTTTTTTTTTTTATTTTAAGTTTTCTGTGCGGCGCCGTTTCTTGGCTTGCCGCCTCACCCCCTAAAGAAGCATGCTGTGTTTTTGAAGATGGAGGAAGAAGTAAAAAAAATAAAAAAAAGTCATTTGTGTGTTGTGCCAGAGGTCGAATGGTTAAAAGGAAAAAGTAAAGAGATAATGAAATGAAAAGCTTTTATTGTTTAGCCGTCTGTATCGCACTCACCTGGTGGGCGTTGCCTTCAGGTGCCCGGCGCTTGGAGATGCTGTTTATGTTTCAAGCTGCAGCTGTTCCGCCGGTCTAGACATTATGCAAATAGGTCTCCTCCGCTTGTCTGGAAGGGACTGGCTCTTGCCTGCGCCTGGCTGCCACAGTACACTTCAGCTCGTCTTGCAGGCAGAATACAACATATATCTGCCTCTTGCAGCCTTCTCAAATTGCCCTTTGAACTGGGGCAAAGCAGAAGGGCAAGAGCGGTCATCAGAGCAGGCTTTCCATTTTATACAAAATAAAATGAATGAAAATCAATAATTCTGGCACATGCAGACAGAGGACGATCTATGTGATGAACGGGAGGTCTTTCGGATTGCAGTTTTAATTATTTAAGCAACTTAAATTTTTAACAATCCTGTGAAATTTTAAGTGTCATATTTATCTTGACACAAAGTAAATGTTCGCATTTTAAAATTGGATTTTTCTTTTTAGCAGCCAGAATGCCGTTTTTTTTTTTTTTTTTATGAGCACCAAAATAATTACAGCGTTAAATAATCGGTGTTGGTTACCAACTTCAAAAGATGTGAGACGCTATTCTCAAACGAGGAATGAAGGGTTATGTTTTTTTGGGTTTGTGATGGAGAGAAAACATGCAAATTACATAATTTCATTCCCGAAAAAAAGGTTGGGGAATAATTCTGCTCATCATAAAAAGAGATTCATGGGATGAACATGGACCTTATAGGCTTGCAATAGTTAAGCATGACATAAAAATGTTGATGCCGCACATATGCGACATTTACACAAACAAATTTTGTACCGTTTCTGCTGTCATCTGAATTAGCCTTAGTCCATACAAAGATCATTATGTGCAAAAAGATAGTAATAGCTCCAAAATCGGATACTATTTTGGTACCTGAACCTTTTGAAACATTAAAAGGAACTTCTGTCTGTAGATGTAGATGTAGATATAGATATATAGATAGATATAGATATATATATATATAGAGAGAGAGATCTAGATGGATAGAGAGAGATCTAGATGGATAGAGAGAGATCTAGATGGATAGAGAGAGATCTAGATGTATAGAGAGAGATCTAGATGGATAGAGAGAGATCTAGATGGATAGAGAGAGATCTAGATGATAGAGAGAGATCTAGATGGATAGAGAGAGATCTAGATGGATAGAGAGAGATCTAGATGGATAGAGAGAGATCTAGATGGATAGAGAGAGATCTAGATGGATAGAGAGAGATCTAGATGGATAGAGAGAGAGATCTAGATGGATAGAGAGAGAGAGATCTAGATGGATAGAGAGAGAGAGATCTAGATGGATAGAGAGAGAGAGATCTAGATGGATAGAGAGAGAGAGATCTAGATGGATAGAGAGAGAGAGATCTAGATGGATAGAGAGAGAGAGATCTAGATGGATAGAGAGAGATCTAGATGGATAGAGAGAGATCTAGATGGATAGAGAGAGATCTAGATGGATAGAGAGAGATCTAGATGGATAGAGAGAGATCTAGATGGATAGAGAGAGATCTAGATGGATAGAGAGAGAGAGATCTAGATGGATAGAGAGAGAGAGATCTAGATGGATAGAGAGAGAGAGAGATCTAGATGGATAGAGAGAGAGAGATCTAGATGGATAGAGAGAGAGAGATCTAGATGGATAGAGAGAGAGAGATCTAGATGGATAGAGAGAGAGAGATCTAGATGGATAGAGAGAGAGAGATCTAGATGGATAGAGAGAGATCTAGATGGATAGAGAGAGATCTAGATGGATAGAGAGAGATCTAGATGGATAGAGAGAGATCTAGATGGATAGAGAGAGATCTAGATGGATAGAGAGAGATCTAGATGGATAGAGAGAGATCTAGATGGATATAGAGAGGGATATAGATGGATATAGAGAGGGATATAGATGGATATAGAGAGGGATATAGATTGATATAGAGAGGGATATAGATTGATATAGAGAGGGATATAGATTGATATAGAGAGGGATATAGATTGATATAGAGAGGGATATAGATTGATATAGAGAGGGATATAGATGGATATAGAGAGGGATATAGATGGATATAGAGAGGGATATAGATGGATATAGAGAGGGATATAGATGGATATAGAGAGGGATATAGAGAGAGGTATAGATAGATATAGAGAGAGGTATAGATAGATATAGAGAGAGGTATAGATAGATATAGAGAGAGAGCGAGAGATATAGATAGATATAGAGAGAGAGATATATAGAGAGAGAGATATAGATAGATAGATATATAGAGAGAGAGATATAGATAGATATATAGAGAGAGAGATATAGATAGATAGATAGATATATAGAGAGAGAGATATAGATAGATAGATAGATAGATATATAGAGAGAGAGATATAGATAGATAGATAGATATATAGAGAGAGAGATATAGATAGATGGATATATAGAGAGAGAGATATAGATAGATAGATAGAGAGAGAGATAGATAGATAGATAGATAGATATATATAGATATAGATATAGAGAGAGAGAGAGAGAGATGGATATATATATATATATATATATATATATATATATATATAGATATACAGAGAGAGAGATAGATATATAGATAGAGAGAGAGATATAGATAGATCTAGAGAGATATATTTAGATAGATCGATATAGTGGTACTTGTACCATCAGATTCTTCCTTCTTCCTTCTTTCTTTCTTCTTCTTTCTTCTTCTTTCTTCTTCTTTCTTCCTTCTTCATTATATTTTGTAATTTTTTTTTTTTTTTTTGTAAAATAAAAATAACATTAAAAAAATGAAGTCTATAAAAGTAGTCTAGATATATACATCATGAGCCTTTTTAAATACTGCCTCCCAATTGTGTTGCATAAATTTTACCATAAATTGCAATTTAAATACCTTCATTTTTTTTTTTTTTTTTTTTGTAATGTGCCTGGAAAGCCCCAGGTCCTCTGTGTAATGTGCAGGGCCAACAATAGAGCCGAGTTCCATTTAGCAGTGACATCACACACCGGCGTCCGGTGCTCTAGGCATATATTTTAGCTTAAACTGCAATTTGAAAAAGCTTAATTTTTCACGTGAGTGCAAAGCCCCGGGTCCTCTGTAATGTGCAGAGCTGACAACGGAGCCGAATTCCATAGAGCAGTAACTTCACGTGTCGGCATCCGGTGCTCTAGGTGTCGTAGCTGGTGGGCGGGACCTCTTTCCCCTCTAAGACGTTTGCAGTCACATGACCACATAGAAAAATGAGGGGGGGGGGGAAGATTTAGAGAAAAACACTTCCTCGTGTAGAAAAATGAGGGTGTAAAAGAGATCGAGAAAAACACTTCCTCATGTACCCTAAAGGGGGGCATGGGGAAATATTGATATTTAATGTGCCCAAAATTAAACTCAAAAAGAAATCTACATAAAATCACATTTACGTTTACATTAAAAATGTATTTTCCCTCATTAATAAAAGTATATGTCCACAGCTACAAATTTCAACATGCAGTGTACACAGTAGGATCGGCATGCAAACCTTTGTGGATCGACACGTTTCGTCCAAAATGAGGCTTTTTCAGGATCCACTTGATTGTTCACTCTATTAAACAATGCAGCTGATAAAAAACAAAATAGATGTGTTTGCAAACAACAATAATATAGTTGCTTCATGATATCACAGCATATGATGTTAATACAAAAGAAGAAAATATATGCAAACTAATTTTGCTCAAACATCCGTCACCTGATAAAGAAAATTGGGAAGAGGAAAAAAAAAAAGGGGGGGGGGCAGGTCCTTTGTAATGTGCAGGGCTGACAATGGAATTTAATTCCATAGAGCAGTGCTGTCACCTACCAGTATCTAGTGCTCTAAGTGTTGGAGGGTAAGAGGTCCCTCCCACCAGCTGCAAGACGTTTGCAGTCACATGACCACATAAAAAATGAGGGGGGGGGAAGATGTAGAGGGAAAAACTTTTCCTCATGTACCCTAAAAAGGGTTATGGGGAAATGTGGATATTTAATGTGCTCAAAATTAAACAAACAAAAAAAAAAGAAACCTCCATAAAACTTTAAAAACTTATTTTCCCTCATTAATAAAAGT
The DNA here is from genome assembly GCF_965119305.1 of Pelophylax lessonae. Classification (NCBI taxonomy): domain Eukaryota; kingdom Metazoa; phylum Chordata; class Amphibia; order Anura; family Ranidae; genus Pelophylax; species Pelophylax lessonae. The sequence continues at coordinate 214,706,829 of NC_138778.1, forward strand.
ATATGTCCACAGCTACAAATTTTAACATTCAGTATATACAGTAGGATATGCAAACCTTTGTGGATTGACAAGTTTCGCCCAAAATGGGGCTTCTTCAGGATCCACTTGATTGTTCACGCTATCAAACAATGCAGTTGGTAAAGAACAAAATAGATGTTATTGCAAACAATATGTAGTTGCTTCATATTATCACAGCATATGATGATAAACATTCAAAAGAAGAAAATATATGCAAACTAAGGCTGGCCATATACAGTATTATACAATTTTTCTTACAATTTTCTGTACACTTTTCTTAAAATTTACCTTCAACTATGTAGTACAAACGCCAGCCTAATTGGATACAAGTGAAAGTGTTGTTTAGCTTTGACCTCATATTATGTGGTTTGTGGTAAATCTAGTAGAAAATTGTACAGGAAAATTGAACATGTATGGCCAGCCTAATTCTCCTCAAACATCCGTCACCCTATTTAAGAAAATGGGGAAGAGGGGAAAAAAGGGGGGGGGGACAGGGGGGGGGGCTTTGTAATGTGCAGGGCTGAGGACAGAGCTGAATTCCATAAAGCAGTGCCATCACGTACCAGCATTTGGTGCTCTAGGTGTTGTCGGGGGTTAAGAGGTCCCTCCCACCAGCTGCAGACGGTTGCAGTCACATGACCACATAGAAAAATAAAGGGGGAAAAATATGTAGAGGAAAAACACTTCATGTACCCTAAAAAGGGTCATGGGGGAAATGTGGATATTTTAATGTGCCCAAAATTAAACTCAAGAAACGAAAAGAAACCTACATAAAATCACATTTATTTTTACATTAAAAACGTATTTTCCCCCATTAACAAGTATATGTCCGCATTAAATTTTAACATTCAGTATATACAGTAGGATCGGCATGCAAATGCAAACTTTTATGGATTGACACGTTTCGCCCGAAATGGGGCTTCTTCAGGATGCACTTGATTGTTCACTATATCAAACAATGCAGCTGGTAAAGAACAAATTTGATGTTATTGCAAACAATAATATATAGTTGCTTCATAATATCACAGCATATGATGTTAACCATTCAAAAGAAGAAAATATATGCAAACTAAAGCTGGCCATACATTATACAATATTCTTACAATTTTCTGTCCAATTTTCTTGGAATTTACCTTCAACTATGTAGTACAAAGGCCTTCCTAATTGGATACAAGTGAAAGTGTTTTAGCTTTGACCTCATAGTGGTCTATGTGGTCATGTATGCAACAGACGGTTGCAGTCACATGACCACATAGAAAAAGCGGTAAAAATATGTAGAGGAAAAACTCTCCCTCATGTACCCTAAAAAGGGTCTTGGGGGAAATGTGGATATTTTAATGTGCCCAAAATTAAACTCAAAGAAAAAGAAACCTACATAAAATCACATTTATTTTTACATTAAAAACGCATTAACAAGTATATGTCCACATTAAATTTTAACATTCAGTATATACAGTAGAATCTGCATGCGAAACTTTATCGATTGACACGTTTCGCCCGAAATGGGGCTTCTTCAGGATCCACTTGATTGTTCACTCTATCAAACAATGCAGCTGGTAAAGAACAAATTAGATGTTATTGCAAACAATATGTAGTTGCTTCATATCACAGCATATGATGTTAAACATTCAAAAGATGAAAATATATGCAAACTAAGGCTGGCCATACATTATACAACAAAATAGATGTTATTGCAAACAATATATAGTTGCTTCATGATATGTTAAACATACAAAAGAAGAAAATCTATGCAAATGAATGCTCCTCAAAAGTCCGTCCCCTGATTAAGAAAATGGGGAAGAGGGAAAAAAAAGGGGGGGGGCGGTCCTTTTGTAATGTTGAGGGCTGACAATGGAGCTGAATTCCATAGAGCAGTGCTGTCATGTACCAGCATCTGGTGCGCTAGGTGTTGTCGGGGGGTAAGAGGTCCCTCCCACCAGCTGCAGAGGGTTGCAGTCATGTGACCACATCAAAAAATTAGGGGGGGAAGAGATTTTAAATTGCAGTGCAATGGGGAGGCAGCATTTAAAAGGTGGGTATGTAGCCTAAACTTCTGCTGAAACCTCTATACAGTAATTTCGTAAACGGCAGGAGTTGAGCAGTTAAAGTAGCAGCAGTTGGAGTTAGTAGCAGCAGCTTGCTGTACTGCACATATTGCATTTTTAGGTGGTACACCGTAGGGAAGAAGAGCACGTAGATGACCTATGAACTGATAATCGGGTGATGCTCATCCACACTCAGACGGAGAGGTGATCCAGGAAGCTGCAGTAATGGTGTCACCCTGTGGTTACTTTGCGTTGGGGTGTGTGCATCATGTGCTGTCGGACAGAATTACTAATCTTTTGGCAGTCGAAAGAGGAAAAATTAGCTGCCCTAGATCTTTTGCATGGCAAATCCGATTCATTTCCTGTAGCTTTTTTTTCTAAAGGAGGACCAAACTTTTTTTTTTTTTACAAGGCCTGTAGAAGTGAAATGATGGGATCACCGTCTGTTGCAAGCGCAGACTGACCAGAATCCCAATGATTTCCCCTTCGTCTCTCCTCGCAGACAGCCAGAGCTAACAAGATTAGATTCTGATTCCAGTCTCTCTGATGCCCACGCTTCACTGAGTAGCGATATACAAATGTTTACACTCTCCTGCCGCAGGGCGATGGGCTGGCATGAGATGGCATATTTCACCAAGCGTCTATCTGTCCGACAGTCTCTCTCTGCTTATCGTTAAATGATGCCTTGTTATAATTTAGAGAACTTCAGGCAGTCGGGCAATCTTAACTGTGCGCTGGTTGTCCAAAAAGCGGTCTGCTGACTACGTTTGTCATCTTTTTTTCCAGGCATTGGATCAAAGAATTTTGGTTCCTATGCTATGGTAAAATATCAGAAAGTATGATGTCATCTGCAAGTCAATCGGCAAGTGATTTAAAGAGTCAGTTGTTGACTCTTTAAATCACTTGCCGTCTGCCCTATAGCAGTTTTACTGCTACAGGGCAGCAGCTTTGTGCCGTATCACGTGTGTGTGTGTGTGTGTGTGTGTGTGTGTGTGTGTGTGTGTGTGTGTGTGTATATATATATAATATATATATATAATATAGTGCGTGATTCCAGACTTCTGCCTGCAGGGGGCGTGCGAGCATGCCGCTCCTGATGTGGTTCACGGCAGAAGCTGATCTGCAGGTATCCGGCACTCTGTCCTCTGGCACCCACCGATCATCTGTAAACTTTCACACAACAGCCTATGTAAACAAGGCAGATCCCGTTCTGACGGGGGGATGGATTCTGTGTTCCTGCACCATACATAGTAAACACACACAGCCATGGAATTGGGATGTACCATCCTGCATCCTTTTTTGCCCCTGTGCTTCACTGCACCCAGGGCAACTACCCCCTCCTGCCCACTCCTTGTCCCGGCTCTGCTGGCAAGGGTTAACCATTCCCTTCCTCCTCTTTTAAGACCTTTAACACTGGCTAGACACACAGTTAACACTTTGATGTCCCCTGATGTTAATCCCTTTCCAGCCAGAGTCATTAGTACAGTGACAGTGCATATTTTTAGCACTAATCACTGTATTAGTGTCATTGGTTTCCGCAGAAAGTGAGAATGTCCGCCGCAATAACGCAATCCTGCCTTAAGTCGCCGATCGCTGCCATTACTAGTATAAAAAAATATAAATAAAACTTCCAACATAAATCTCATAGATTCTAGACCCTATAATGCTAGTTTAAATCAATCAATATACGCCTATTGGGATTTTTTTTACACCAAAAACATGTAGCAGAATACATATTGGCCCTAATTTTTTTTTTTTTTATGTTTTATAGCAGGAAATTAAAAAAAATTCTTATATATATATACCCTCTTCTTTTTTTTTTTTTCTCTTGTTTATAGCGCAAAAAAAAAATAAATGCAGTGGTGATCAAATACCACCAAAAGATGCTCTATTTGTGGAAAAAAAATACATACCGTACATTTTATTTAGGTACAGTGTTGCATTAACGTGCAATTGGCACTCAAAGTAACGCGGTGACGTATCGCAAAAAAATGGCCTGGTCATGAAAGGGGGGGGGGGGAATCTTCTGGAGGTCAAGTGGTTAATAAAAATTTAAATGGTTTAAAAAACAGAAATGGATCTGATGATCCATGGATCCCACATTATAGACAAATTACATTGTTTGGACATCTCCTGGACTTGGCCTCATGGTTGCCTTCCCACCTAATCTTTTAATGTAGTTGGTGGTTTTCCACCCCAATTGGCTCGGCTTGGGGGGGTCAAGCTATATTCAACATAACCAGTAAGGCCCCATTCACACTAGTGCGACTTGTCCCGCGATTTTGGACCGCAAAATCGCATGACAAGTAGTTTTCCATTATTTTCAATGAGCCCCATTCATATCAGTGCGTTTTGAAGTCGCACCGACTTCAAAGTAGTTCCTGCACTACTTTGCCATGATTTTAATGCGTTTTGGGGCATATAGCCTTGCCATTGCTTTCAAAATCGCGCCGCAAAATTGCGGTAAAATTGCGTCGCATAAGTGTGAAAGGGGCCTAAGAATCAGTTCTACCTTTCTGCTGCCTACACCCCTGAATCTGATTGTTTTGACCTACAGTTTTCACTGAAGGTGAACTTCTTTTGTGTTTCAATCCTTCGAAGTCTGCTAATCAGGAAAGTCCATCACAAGTCGTTATCCGCATACTTGTTCTAGATCAGCGACTCGGTATACAAACAAGAGGGTTGGCATGACAGCCAGGCAGTTGGTTTTTGCACAATTCTGCTTTGACGGCTTTATCTCTCGTGACATATTCAGTCTTCTGCTAATCTGTGTGCTTGATGCAATATAAAAGATGACAGAACCCGACTCCTGGTTCTTCCTAAAGTATAAGGGCTTTTTCACATTTCACTCAATTTCTAATGCTTCACAAAGGCTCCTATAGCGTTCGTATGGGTGTTATGGGCCATACACACTATACAATTGTCTTTAGATTTTTTCCTTTAGAGCCCATTCACACTGCCGTGACTTGTCAGGCTACTTGTCAGCCTGACAAGTCACGGTCCATTGATTAGCACAGGACCCGTTTTAACCACTTAAGCCCCGGAGGATTTGGCTGCTAAACGACCAGGGGGTATTTTGCGATTCGTCACTGCGTGACTTTAACGGACAATTGCGCGGTCGTGCGACGCTGTACCTAAACGAATTTGGCGTCCTTTTTTTTCCCACAAACAGAGCTTTCTTTTGGCGGTATTTGATCACCTGTGCGATTTTTTGATCACTCGCTATAAACAAAAAAAGAGCGTCAATTTTGCAAAAATAGCAATATTTTTCCCTTTTTTTTATATGAAATTCCCCCCCCAAAAAAAAATGTAAAAATCAAAATTTTTTAACATTTTCGGCCAATTTGTTTTATGCTACCTATGTTTGGTAAAAAAAAATCGCAAAAAGCGTATTTTGATTGGTTTGCGCAAAAGTTATTGCGTTTACTAACTAAGGGAAAGATTTTTGTCATTTTTGTTTTTTTTTTTAACGCGTAATGGCGGCGATCTGCGATTTTTTTTTTTTTTTTTTTTTTTTTTTTTTTTTTTTTTTTTTTTTTTTTTGCGGTACTGCGACATTGCGGCGGACAGATCGGACCCTTGACTGACATTTTTGACACTTTTGGGGTTACCAGTGACATTTCTACAGTAATCAGTGCTATATATATGCACTGTTACTGTAAAAATACACTGGTAGTGAAGGGGTTAACTTTATTTGAAAGGGAGGGGCTGTGTGTGTCCCTAGGGGCGTGATTCTAACTGTGATTGGCTGTGGCTTCAGCTGTATGCAGAGTGATCAACGGATCCTCATAGTAGATCCATATGATCAGCTCTCATACAGAGGGGAGAATGACAGGCAGCTTGTTTACACTAGCTGCCTGACTTTCTCCCTCTCCCCCGCCGATCGCAGAGTGGCCGGCGGACATCGGGTCCGCCGGTCACACGCGCGGGGGGGGTCCGTGACCACGCGGGAGCGCGCCTCCGGCGGCGCGCGCTCGCTCCCTAGACCCTCACAAGCTAGTGACGTAGCCCTACGTCACTTTGCCTGTGAGGGGCTGACCGCCGACGTAGATAGTCGTGCGGCGGTCGGCAAGTGGTTAATAGGAGCGACACAAGTCACTCCGACTTAGAAAAAGAGTCCTGTACTACTTTGGGGCGACCTCGGAGCGACTTGCATAGACTTCCATTATGTGAAGTCCCTGCAAGTCGCACCGAAGTTGCGGTGCACGCGACTTCACAGGTCGCCCCCCCGAAGTCGTGCCGCTTCAGTGTGAACCGGCACTTGGATTTACCAAAACCATATAATACAAGGTCAAATCTAAACACTTTCAATGTGTATGCAATCAGGCAGGTCCTTGCACTACATAGTGAAGGTAAATCTTAACAAAAGTTGTATAGTGTGTATCCAGCTTTAGACTGGCGTCAATAAGGTTAAGTATTGGCATTAGATTGGCATTTTACAAGCATTGACGAGTTAAAAAAAGCTCCCCAAACACCCTATGTGCAGTTTTGAAGCGTATTATGAGCATTAATGCGCGTTAAAACTGCTCCACAAACTCTTATTACATTACAGTAAATAAACTGATCTTAACGCGCTGCAAATGCCTGCCTGAGCGTTTTTGTGAAGCTTTACTATAGACTTGAAAGGCTTCAAACGCCTCCTGACTCGACACGAGGCTTCAATTTTGAAGCGACGTGACGCTAACGCTTCATGTTTATATAATATGGACAGCGCTGTGACAGCATGTCCGTTTTCATCCGATCCCATCCACTGAACGGATGGTGAGCCTATCGCTATCCATCTGTTTTCAGGGGATCTTGTCGGATGAGGTCCGCCTGAAAAATGGACAGTCGGACCTAATCGGTCCAATCGTGTGAAAGGAGCCTAAGTCGGTTCACACTAGCGCGACTTGTCAGTCGACTTGTCAGCCTGACAAGTCGCGCTCCCTCACGGTCCATTGACCGCTACAGGACCCGTTCTAATAGGAGCGACACAAGTCGCTCCGACTTAGAAAAAGTACTACTTCGGGGCGACCTCGGAGCGACTTGCATAGACTTCCATTATGTGAAGTCCCTGCAAGTCGCTCCGAAGTCATGGTGCACGGGACTGCACAAGTCACCCCCGAAGTAGTAAGGAGTCGTGTCGCCTCAGTGTGAACCGGCTCTAAGTCCCCGTTCACACTGGGGCGACCTGTGAGGTGACCTGGTCGCCTCACAGGTCGCCGTAGGTCGCCTTCCATAGGGAAGCTGCGGACCCGCTCTAATAGGAGCGACACAAGTTGCTCCGACTTAGAAAAAGGGTCCGGAGCTTCTTTGGGGCGACCCGGAGCGACCGTCATAGACTTCAATGTTATGAAGTCTGTGCCGGCCGCTCCGAGGTCGCGGCGCGCTGCTCGCACCGTGACCTCGGAGGTCGCCCCCCCAAGTCGGATCGCCCCTATGTGAACGGGGCTTAAATGTGCATTTTGTTAGTGTTTGTAAACTTCGAAAAACTATAAAAATAAACTTTAGTTTCACTATTTTAGGTGTGCCTGCAGTACTTTTCTATTACCTGGTTGATCCTACCAGTTCCCATCTTCCTGGTAATAAAACCGACCACGCTAAACATGGTAGCCAATACATGCTAGCGTGGTCAGTTTACCTTCCCTGTCGTCCCACTGATTGATACAGGTACAGTGTGCGGGAGCCATTGGCCTGGAGCGCCAGCGGGGGGACCTGAGAAGAGGAGGATCAGGACTGCTCTTTGCAAAACCAACTGCACAGAGGAGTCAAGTATAAAATGTTTAAAAGAAAAAGAAAAGGTTATAATATTGCATTGAGCTGGTCATGTAGACCAGCTTTTTTTCAACTTCTTTTTTTTTTTTTTTTTTTTTTCAGTCGAGGCACCCTTTAGGCTAAGTTCACATGTAGGCATTTTTGGGGAGTTTTTCTGCTCTAGGATCAGCTCAAAAAATGCCCAACTAGACAAATCCTATTCATTTCAATGGCCCCTGTTCACATCTGAGCGTTTTGACGTTTTAAGCAAAACGCCCAACGCTCAAAAAAGTACATGAGCTTCTTTTTTGGGCAGATTACAGGCGTTTTTATTTTTTTCCATTGGTTACTAGTCAACCTAAAAACGCCTGAAAAAACGCCTAAAAACGCCTGTAAATAGCAACGCCAAGATGTGAACGTAGCCTTAAATATCATGGAAATCTCAAGGCACCCTTTTTAAAAATGGAGAGTCTCAAGCCTCCCCATTCAAAAATGTAAAAACCTATTCTAATAGTTTTTACACAATGCAGCAACATCCAAACACGTAGAACACCCAACGTTAGAGGGGATTTATTCTTTCGAAGCAAGTCAACTTTTGCAAACTGGTCCTGACTAGTACGCCAATGTTTCTCTTCAGCTAATGTGACCCCAACGCTGATGGAGAGAGGGGTGGCGGGGGGGGGGGGTACAAGGATGGTCTGCAGGTGACTGACCTGTTAAAGATCAGCTGATGATGTCATTGGTCATTGGGACGCCAGCAGCTAGAAGGTTGTAATGGTGCACAATATTATCCTGTGGCGTTTTGTAACTAAAAGGCAGGCTTCATCCATTCGCCGGCTTGTATACAATTTTTGGCCAATCTTTTAGGCATTTTGCTAAAGCAAAATGCCTAAAAGAAACCTCAAGGCACCCCGGGGTGCCTGGGCACATTAGTTGAAAAAGGCTGATGTAGACCTCTTAGCCTCCTGTTTATTTTTATAGACCACTACCCACTACAAGATTTTATCTGACCTGCAGCTAGGATAAGCGGCATATTCTCAGTCTGAGGAATCGGATCAGTTGGTCTCTGATTCTGATGGAGGCCCTGATGTAAGGGCCTCCACCAGAATCGGAGACCAACTGAAGCTGAAGTATTTGGGGTGGGGGGGATTTATGGTGGGATTGGAGCCTTCTAATCTGAGGTTTTTTCATGCAGCACATTATTTACATTTTACTCATTTATAAATGTATGTAGTTTTTTTTTTTTTTTTTTTTTGGCCTCAAATTATAATGTGGCCCTCACACAGAAAAGGCTGGAGACCCCCCCCCCCCCCCCCTTGTTTAGTCCAAAGCAGTTTTCTGAGGCCAAGCATGTAGCAGAGACTGTTGTCACACGGAGGATGCTGGTAGTTAGCGAAGTTATTTGCCAAGGCTGAGGGGGCGAGCTGTACTGAACTTGTAGTGTCTGCTCCCAGGCTGTCTCGGCTATAGGGGAGGAGGGCAGCGCACTCCCAAGGGCTGGATCCTACATTAAAGGACTCTTTATATCGCTGCCAGCTCCGAGTCTGTGAATCACTGGTCGGCCTGACAAGGGCAGGGCAATTACATGTGAAATGTACTCTGAGAGAGTTGCAAACCACAGCCACTGCCAACATATAAGAGGCTTTAATCACCGCCGCACTGTGCGACTGCAGCTCCTGCCGGCCCCCGCTAAAGGTCCCTGGTCTTAAGGAAATTGAAGGGTTTTTGTTTTAAAAACCCCGGAGCTATAGAAATCTCTAAATGCAGCCAGTCAGTCGGGCAGCTTAGGCGATGACCATATTGTATCCTGCAGAAAGGCCTCGGCTTTACATGGAGGCTAGTGTTAGTCTAAGTATAGGCTTAGTGGCACATTGTAGTGTGTGTGGCCTGTCTTGCTGCGTAGCTGCAATGAAAAATAAAAACTTAGAACGCAGGCCCTGCCCCAAGCCAGGCCCTGGAAAAAGAACTTTCCATTTTAACAGTGTGAACTGCTCCTGCGGAAGGGATTGTTGCTTTTGCTTAACATGTGACTAATATCGGACATTGTCTGCAATTGTTCAGTTATCTTCAGATGGGAGGAAAAGGACTTATTCAGACACAAGTCTTTAGATCAGGGATCCTCAATCTACGGCCCTCCAGCTGTTGTGGAACTACACATCCCATGAGGCATTGTTAAACTCTGACATTCACAGACATGACCTGGCATGATGGGAATTGTAGTTCCTGAACAGCTGGAGAGCCATAGTTTGAAGACCTCTGCTTTAGATCTTTCATACAATCTTCCTGGTTCTACAGGTCAAATTTCCCCTCCTTCTGCCATTTGATTTCCTACAACCTTTAGTTCTCATAAGTGTATCGCATCAATTGTATTTGCATATTTGCACAATTGTGTCTTAGATTGTGCAATCGTATTGTGACGTGTCAGCTTATCACTGAATTTCTTCTAGGGAATAAAAAAATCTTTTTGGGGATTTTGAGGAGTTTCTACAAATGAATGGCAGGTGGCATGGCAGCCTTTCTCAACCTTTTCAACACAAAGGAACCCTTGCAATAGCCTCCCAGTCTCAGGGAACCCCTGCTAATAATGATAAATACAACTCGTGATACATTGGTGTGAAGAATGCTCCCTAAAGCGGAGCTCCATCCAAGATTTGGCACCCTTCGGAGTAGCGGGTACCTGGTTTTGATAGGTACCTGTCCCCACTTCCGGGAGACCTCACTGCAGCAAGATTCCTCGGAAGTTCCTCCACCGCCGGGCCAGTTAGAAAGCACGGCACGCTTCCCGCATGCGCAATAGGGAACCGACTGTAAAGACGAAAAGCTTCACTTCCGGTTTCCTTTACGAGTGGTGGCGGCAGCACCCAAGAGCCGACATTGCAGGCTAAGTGTCCTAATATAAAAGGTTAGCAGCTACAATATTTGTAGCTGCTGACTTTTCATTTTTTTGGTTGGGGGGGGGGGGGGGGCGACTCCTCTTTTAAGCCTGGTACACATTAATAATGTTAACCAGCGAGTTGAACAGAAAATAAAAAATGAAAGCTCTGGCAGGAGCCGCTGTACTAAGGCTAGTTTTACAACTGTGCGGGTGGTGTCACTGCGGGACCTGCACAAATTCCCGCAGCCGCAACCACCCATACAGCAAAAAGCGGGATCCATTGAACCTAATGGCACACCGCCTGCACTGGAAATTTCACCCACACTGGTAACCTCTGTTCCCGCGTGGGCTGCGATTTCAAAAATAGTGCTTATACTTTATTGCTGCGTGTGGCGGGGCACGTCAGCCCATTCAAATGAATGGGCTCTTTCCAGCACGAATGCCCGCACGGGTGGGAACGTAGCCTAATGGCGCTTTTCCACTGCATGGAACCCAATGGTTCAGCTCGCTTTTGTGCTTTTCCACTGCTGGTACCGCATGGTATGGTGTAGGAACGGTTCAGTTCAGTTTGGTATGGCGGCGCTTTTCCAATGCATGGAACCGAACGGTACGGCTCTCAAAAACAGTACCACCTTGATTGTGGTTCCAAGAGGTACCATACCCGGTACCATATCCCACAATCCTGTGCATGCAGTCACTACTAGCCACTGATTGGTCAGAGAATCCCACCTACCCCGTTGTTATCCCACCCACTTAACTTTAGTACTACTTTAGTGGAAAAGCAAACCATACCATACCGTACCGAACCGTTCCAACACCGTACCATGCGGTACCAGCAGTGGAAAAGCAAACCGGGCCGAGTAGAGCCGAGCCAATACTTGCAGTGGAAAAGTGCCATTACAGTCCGATATTAGTGCAGCTATTTCCCCTGCTGAGCTGTTGTGTTCTGATCAGTGCTGTCAGCCATTGGCGATGATCTGGAGCCGGTAGGCTGCTGGTTTTCCATGATGCTTGCCTGGCTTCTGTTGGACCGGCTGACATACACACAGGCGGACATTGTTTTTGAACCGGCCAATGTCTTTCGACATTCAATGCGTGTCTCTCCCCCCATCTCCCCACCTCCACTGTCACATTTGGCACTTTTTAAGGGGTTGGGGGGGGGGGGTGTGTTCCTGGTTTTGACAGGTACCCACTCCCATTTCCGATGCGAGCCAGAAGTTTAGCACCCCCAGCCTTTCCCCGCAGTCTTCCAGGACACACTACAGGTCCCAGAATGCTATGGGACCATTCACAAGGCGCAGAGCGGCTCGCACATGCACAGCTGGAAACCGGCTGTAAAGCCACAAGGCTTTTCTTGCGGTTTCCCTTGGGAAGAATTGGTTCAGGTGAGGGCATGGCTGGATCCCTGGACCAGGTAAGTGTCCTTATGATAAGTCAGCAGATACAGTATATGTAGCTGCTGACTTTTATTATGTCTTTGAGGGGAGACTGGAGGTCCTCCTTTAAGGAACCCCTCTAGAGGAACCCTAGTTGAGAAACCCTGCTTTATGGACTTGCAAAACCTAAAATACATTTGCTTGAAAGCCACGTTGAATTCTTTCAAATGTGTAAATCTTGACTGGAGAATCTTTAGGAAAAGGAATTCAAGTTGGGCAGCTTGTATGGCTAAAGTTTTATAGAGTTAAAATCACAAGAGCCTTTAAATGTCGTGTCTTTACGGTTTGGCAACAAACGCTGTTTTTCTTTATTGGTTAATGATTAGATGGGTTATCACCAACTCTCCCAGACGCCGGTGTTTATAGTGTTGGAGTTGGCAGGCTTTTAGTGTCTGGATATTGTAACAAAGCACCTTAAAGGTCAGCGTAACCCTCTAGCTTCAGGCGGGCACTCGAGTTGACCATGGACTGAAGATGGTGGTTGGGTATGAAGGATATCTATTTGAGTTTATAAGTACTATTTACAAGCATGCTTATATTGTCTGTACGTCGGTTTTGTCTGTGGAAATTTAAAGGGCTGTCACACCCCATCATGCCCCTAATGAATGCACTACAACCTAGCCAGTTAAAGGTCCCCCACCGTGTCAGTCTGGACTAGCCAACTGTTAACTTGTGTTGTAAAGTACCTTGGCTAGTGGAGAGGGTGGAGACCTCCAAAATTATTAAAAAGGAATAGAAGCTAGTGGAGAGTCAGGGAAAGGAGCAGAGTCCACTAGTACAGAGAATTTTAGGGAGAGTTAGAGGAAGGAGAAGAGTCCTCCAGCAGTGCAGAGTATTTTAGGAGAGGAGAGTTTTATATAGGAGCGGAGTCCTCCAGCAGTACAGAGTATTTCAGGAGAGGAGAGTTGGATAGAGGAAGGAGCAGGGTCCTCCAGCAGTACAGAGTATTTCAGGAGAGGAGTGTTTTATATAGAAAGAGCAGAGTATTTCAGGAGAGCAGAGTTTTTATATAGAATGAGCAGAGTCCTCCAGCAGTACAGAGTATTTAAGGAGAGGAGAGTTGGGTAGAGGAAGGAGCAGAGTCCTCCAGCAGTACAGAATGTTTCAGGAGAGGATAGTTGGATAGAGGAAGGAGCAGAGTCATCCAGCATAGCAGAGTATTTCAGGAGAGGAGAGTTAGATAGAGGAAGGAGCAGAGTCGTCCAGCAGTACAGAGTATTTCAGGAAAAGAGTTGGGTAGAGGAAGGAGCAAAGTCCTCCAGCAGTGCAGAGCATGTCAGGGGAGGGGAGTTAGAGGAAGGAGCAGAGTCCTCCAGCAGTACAGAGCATTTCAGGCAGGGAGAGTTGGAGGAAGGAGCAGAGTCCTCCAGCAGTGCAGAGCATTTCAGGGGAGGGGAGTTGGAGGAAGGAGCAGAGTCCTCCAGCAGTACAGAGCATTTCAGGGGAGGGGAGTTAGAGGAAGGAGCAGAGTCCTCCAGCAGTACAGAGCATTTCAGGGGAGGGGAGTTCGAGGAAGGAGCAGAGTCCTCCAGTAGTGCAGATTATTCTAACAGACAGTCGTGGTATTGGCTAAAAACAAAGTAATAAAGACTCCATACAAATGAGTGGGGCTGACTCTTTCAATTAATACAACAGGTCTGTTTATAGAATCATTACCCAATCCTGATTTCACATTTCTGATGCTTATTGCCTGTAAACTAAACAGTTGAGTAATCTTCCATTTTTTTGTTTGCAGCGGAGCTGGAGTTCGTTCAGATAATCATCATTGTGGTGGTCATGATGGTTATGGTCGTGGTAATAACGTGTCTCCTAAATCACTACAAGCTTTCAGCACGATCGTTCATTCACCGACACAGCCAAGGAAGGAGGCGAGAAGAGAACCTGTCTTCGGTAAGGAAGTTCCTTGCAACCTGTTGAGCAAAGGCTTCGGCCAATCAATTAATCAGGACCCAATGTGATTTGATAGCCGTTTTGTGTGATAGATGAAATTAAGCAATAGTTGATAGCAGAGTTTTTTTTTTTTTTTTTTTTTTTTTTTTTTTTTTTTGGGGTGTTTAGGCTATGTAATGCTCTTCAAAAACATCTGATTTACGTTGTGGTTACCAATGTTGCCAATGTTGGCGTTTAGACTTTTGGTTATTTTGGAGTTCGTATGTGTCCTAAATTCCTGCAGCTTTCCATTTTGCGTCATTTAATCTCCAATTCAGAACTCTATGGGTGCGGTCAGCTTAAATCTCATACCATGGCATTGGGCAGAATTTTATTAAAGTAGAATTATAGGCAAAACTTTGATTTTGGATAGTGCAAGGGAGGGTTATATAACCCCAGTCCGATTTTTGTCCTTTGTAAACATTTCCCCTCACTTCCTGTTCCATAGCCAAACAGGAAGTTAGAGGAAATCCCTTCAAATTAAGGAAATTCCTTGGGGACCCCCAGGTCACCAGAACTAGTGTCCCCATTGGAAGATTTCCCCTTTATTACTTTTCTAGGGACAACCCAACATTTGCGATTTTACTTTTACCTTCACTTTCAACGATAATGGTAAACAACAAAAATAGAGAGGGTGAATCTCCCTAACGGGGGCACAGACAGCCATACAAACTGACGGGTTCTAATCTCTCTCCACTCTCTCCACTCTATCCAACACTAAAAAAGGTTTTGCCTTTTTATTGTATTTTAAATCTGAAGTCAGCAGTCAGAAATTACTATGTAGTGGCCCTTTCTGCAGTGCTACCAGTTTGTTTATTCCAGGGGTAAGAAGTAAAGCAAAGTTTTTACCCTTTTCCATGCTACCGCAGGCTTCCCCCGCCATACAACCAATCCCAGGAAGTGGTTCATCCTCGCCACTCATTTGGTCATGGCCACTCTGATGTTAGCCTGTAGAATGTAGGACTGACTAGTGGTCCTGCATTCTACATGAGAAAATCGAGGACCAGCCCTCGTACTAGAAGCAGTGAAGAGCGTGGGTGACCTGCGAAATGAGGAATAAGGTAAGTATTTCTTTTTAATACCTACCCTTTGACCAGGGGTCTCCAATCTTTCTAAACAAGGGGTCAGTTTGCGGTCCTTCAGTTTTTATGGGGGCCTGGCTTTCCCTAGTAGAATTAGAAAACGTCCTGGTGTATGTGGACATTACCAATGTTATATCATTGGTATTAGTGGGAGGAATAGTGCCCCATCATTGGTGTCAGTGGGGAAAAAGCATGCTAAATGGTGTCATTGGGAGCAATAGTTTCCCATCATTGGTGCAAGTGGGGAGCAATAGTGTCCCATCATTTGCTCAAGTGGATAGCAATAGTGTCCCATCATTGATGCAAGTGGGAGCAATAGTGTGCTGCCATTGGTGCAAGTGGGAGCAATGGTGTCCCATCATTTGCTCAAGTGGGAGCAATGGTGTCCCATCATTTGCTCAAGTGGGAGCAATGGTGTCCCATCATTTGCTCAAGTGGGAGCAATGGTGTCCCATCATTTGCTCAAGTGGGGAGCAATGGTGTCCCATCATTTGCTCAAGTGGGGAGCAATGGTGTCCCATCATTTGCTCTCAAGTGGGGAGCAATGGTGTCCCATCATTTGCTCTCAAGTGGGGAGCAATGGTGTCCCATCATTTGCTCTCAAGTGGGGAGCAATGGTGTCCCATCATTTGCTCTCAAGTGGGGAGCAATGGTGTCCCATCATTGGGGCCAGTGTGAAGAATATTGCTTCATATCAGTGGGAGAAATGGTGCCCCAGGATTGGGGTCAGTAGGAGTAATAGTGACTCGTATCAGTAGAAGGAAAAGTGCCCCATTGCTGCTGTCAGTGGGAGGAAGAGAGCCGGATAAAGGCAAGCAATGATGGAGTACCAAGGATGCCTATCCCTGCCCTAGACAAAATGAGCAGCTAACCCCTGCCCTGTGGGGGGCAATTACATAGTCATTTTTGACAGCTGACTGGAAATAAAAAAAAAAAACTAAAACAAATCTAGTGTGTTTTTATGGAGGAGGAAATTCTTCTACATTTTGCATGCACATGTCGGTTACCTTTTACAGCAAGATGAGAAATTTATCTGACCAGTCAGTCTGTTTCCGGAGTAGGGAACAATCAAAGTTTCATGAGACACTCATACAGGTTTTCTTTTTTGTCGCAGGAAGGAAGCCTGTGGCCTTCGGACAGCACAGTTTCAGGAAACGGCGTAGCAGAGGTAAGATGGTCCACTGAATGCTTTGATCAGAGGCGGAGTCTGCTCAACGCAACGTAAAATGTTATTGACCTAATTTTCATAAACCAATTTGTTAATTTGTTTTTTATTTTTCTATCATACATAAGGAGAGGGGTGGGAGCAATTGGCAGTTTTTTCAACACACACACACACACACGATATATATATATATATATTACACACACACATGATCCTGCATCTCCGGATATCGTGTGCGTCGCCAGAGGCTCGCTTCCGCTGTGGTTGTGCACAGCAGAAGCCGATCAGCGGGTCCAGCAGGCTCTATGTCCGCCGGGACCCGGCGATAGTTCGTTACACAGGCAGAGCTGCACCCAAAACCTAGGCAGTTGAGACCAATGCCCGGCACCCAAAACCTAGGCAGTTGAGACCAATGCCCGGCACCCAAAACCTAGGCAGTTGAGACCAATGCCCGGCACCCAAAACCTAGGCAGTTGAGACCAATGCCCGGCACCCAAAACCTAGGCAGTTGAGACCAATGCCTGGCACCCAAAGCCTAGGCTGTCGAGACCAATGCCTGGCACCCAAAACCTAGGCAGTCAAGCCCAGTGCTTGGCACCCAAAACCTAGGCAGCCAAGACTAGTACCTGGCACCCAAAACTTAGGCAGTCAAGACCAATGCCTGGCACCCAAAACCTAGGCTGCCAAGCCCAATGCCCAGCACCCAAAACCTAGGCAGCCAAGACTAGTACCTGGCACCCAAAACTTAGGCAGTCAAGACTAGTACCTGGCACCCAAAACTTAGGCAGTCAAGACCAATGCCTGGCACCCAAAACTTAGGCAGTCAAGACCAATGCCTGGCACCCAAAGCCTAGGCTGTCGAGACCAATGCCTGGCACCCATAACCTAGGCTGCCAAGCCCAATGCCCGGCACCCAAAACCTAGGCAGCCAAGACTAGTACCTGGCACCCAAAACTTAGGCAGTCAAGACCAATGCCTGGCACCCAAAGCCTAGGCAGCCAAGACCAATGCCTGGCACCCAAAACCTAGGCAGCTGCACAGACCGAGAAATACCTCACTGTCCATGGTAGCGGTGTGCAGTTTCGGCTTCTCGGTGGGATTGCTCAGGTGGGTTGGGACTACAATCCCCAATGCGCCTGAGCACATCACTATATAGCACACAGGGACAGAGCTGAGGCTATCAATCACATTGTGTGGTGGAGCTTCCTCCCCTGTCATCATTTTTCCCTTGGTGTCAGAAAAACTTGTCGGAAGTGATTCATGCTGATAGCAGAGGAACGAAGCAGCAGACAGAAATGACACTTGGTGCTCTGGATTGAGAGAAGTACACACTATAGAGGGACGTGCTTTGTTCATATTTAACACCTGAGGTTTACAACCACTTTAAGGGAGAATGGTTTTCATTTGGAATAATTTTTAAACTTCTGTGTAGGAAGTATTTATATTTTTTTCCCCACAGTCTGTGGCTTCTGAATTGACTATTGTATTGTTTTTCAAGCCCTCCAAAAAATAATCTGGATTGTTTTTCCTGTAACCCTACAGCACATATACACACCCAGACCCTCGGACAGACTCAGCATCCCACCCTTCCTCCAGCGAGATCGCTTCAGCCGTTTCCAGCCCACCTACCCGTACATACAGCACGAGATTGACCTTCCGCCTACCATCTCCCTATCGGACGGCGAGGAACCACCGCCTTACCAGGGTCCCTGTACGTTGCAGCTTCGTGACCCTGAGCAGCAAATGGAACTGAACCGAGAATCTGTGCGGGCTCCCCCAAACCGAACAATCTTCGACAGTGACTTAATCGACAGCTCGGTCTACGGAGGCCCCTGTCCGCCCAGCAGCAACTCCGGAGTGAGCGCCACTTCCTACGGCAGCAACGGCAGGATGGAAGGTCCTCCCCCTACTTACAGCGAGGTCATAGGTCATTACCCGGGATCCTCTTTTTACCAGCACCAGCAGCAAAACATGGGCACGCCCTCCATATTGGAACACAACAGACTACATTTGCAAAGCAATGGTCATGACAGCACAGCAACGAGGAGCAAAGATAAGGACAAGCAAAAAGGACAGCTGTTTTAGAATTGAAAAAAAAAAAGACCGAACGTAAAAAAAAAAAAAGAGAAAAACAATTCAATAAACACTGCACTTCTAGCTGGTCCGTTTTTGTTGTCAGTTCGGCCCTCAATACCACTTTGTTGTGCGTATGTCTGGCAACTATTTGGGCACCAGAAAAAAAAAAAAAAACTTTTGAAGGGGAAGTCGGGGTGAAAAGGGGAAAGCCTTTTTTTCCCTTTTTTGTTCTCTTCTTGCTGTATAAATATTTACCTGTTATGTCTGGTTTGAATGCACAAGCGAAAGAAGCTTGAAAATGTTTATATGTTTAGCTATGTCTTGAAAAAAAATCCTTCAACTCCGTTGCTCTTTTTTTTTTTTTTTTTTTTTTTTTTTTTTTTACGTTGTTTTTTTTTTTTTTCTTTTAATTTTTAAAAGCAGAGCAGCGTATGCTTATTCCTATATACCCCACCCAACTTATATCTATAAATTTTTATTTTTTATTTTTTTTCTTAATAGCTCACTTAAACATTAAGGAAAACAAATCCTGAAATATTTGCACAAAAAAACTATTTGTTTAAAAGTCTTGCAATATATATATATATAAAAGAGAAAAAGTATGAGTGAGGGGGAAGTGTATTTTTGTATTCGAAAAGGGCCTATACACTTTTGGGATGTTTGCGTCAGAAATGGACAAAAAAAAAAGTTTTAAAGAGCAAACCGATTTTTTTTTTTTTTTTTTTTTTTAACGTTTTTTTTTTTTTTTGTGGGTGTGGGGGGTGGGAGGGTTGTTTGAATGCCAACTCAAAAAGTGTGTTGTATAATGGCGAGAGAGAAAAACAGCAGTTTTAGGATTATTTATATAAATATTTAAATTTTGCACTATTTTTTGATATGACTATACCAGTGCTTGTGTTAGAAACAATGTATCAAGTCTACCACAAACAACCCAAAATAGAAAATGACAAACGATTAAAAAAGGGATATGTGCAGCGCTGATGAATTTTGTTAGGTTTCTAAAGATGAGGATTTTTTTTTTTTTTTATAATACAGTTTGGCTGTCATTGTCTTGGGTCGTAACCATGCATTTTTTTTAGAATTTTTCATCTTGTTTTCAAACTACAACTCATTGACTTCTATTTACGTTTTCAGCAAATGTTTTTTTTGTTTCGCCCTGCCTTGATTAAATGTTTTTACACACTGTGCATTTAAATTACTGGTTACCTATAGACACTTAAGGAAGCCATTTTTATTAAATTCCACAAGAAAAAAAAAAAATAAAGCTTGCCAAATTGTAGTGATTTTGTCACTTTATACATCGAACTATTCCCACCCACAAGGTGGCTACCTACACTGTCCATAGGTAACTGACATTTTTTTAAAGGGAACAACTACTTTGCTAAGTTTTTGGTATGGAAGTTTAATTTTGTGGCAGTTGGAGGAAAGAATGTGCAACTTCGGAAAAAGAAGAAAAAAAAAATTGCATTAAAAATATCCCTTTTTGCAGACGACCCATAATGTACTGTTCAAACATTCCCTATGAGACCAGAAACAGT
Source organism: Pelophylax lessonae (assembly GCF_965119305.1). NCBI lineage: Eukaryota > Metazoa > Chordata > Amphibia > Anura > Ranidae > Pelophylax > Pelophylax lessonae. Next base: position 214,726,726 of record NC_138778.1, read on the forward strand.
ATTTAGGCCAATTATGAATTTAATTGGAAATATAATAAATTGCTTTGAGATTATTTCTTTGTTTATTTTTATTTTTTTATTATTTTTTTGGTTGTATGTTTCCCTGATGGGCACTAAGAATTGGCAGGAAGAATGTCATTGCCGTGTTATGTTTTATAAAGGACTTTGCAGGCAATTTTTGTTTGTGCGATGAGCACGACTGAAAATTGCCTTCTTAACCTTTTAATCTTGGCATTGCTGTCCGGTTGTAGGTAACAAGTATGGCATTTTCTTCCTGAACTGAATATTGGTTGTTGCTTGACCCTTTTATTTTTATTTTATTTTTTTTGAGGACTTCGTATAGAACACTAAGAGCTGGTTCACACTATTACGACTTGCCAGGCGACTTGGTCAGCCTGGCAAGTCGCGCACCATTGGGTCCATTGAGTAGTACAGGACCGGTTCTAATAGGAGCGACACAAGTCGCTCCGACTTAGAAAAAGGGTCCTGTACTACTTCGGAGCGACCTGGAGGCGACTTGCATAGACATTCATTTTATGAAGTCCGTGCAAGTCGCGCCGAAGTCGCGGTGCACGCTACTTCACAGGTCGCCCCCGAAGTCGGAGCGACCTAATGTGAACGGGGGCTAATGGTTGTGGAATTCTGATACCCAAAAAATCTTCCAAGCCGGTGTACATGGTTAGACTTGGAGTAAACAGAACACCAACAATTCTGTGTCCCTCAAGACTGTCCTGTTGGTACCTTGTCCTTTTTCTAGACAAGAGACGTTGGCCCAGTTTGACCACACGGTATATAAAACTTGTTTTAACTGAAAAATACTTGAAATATAGTCCCCCAAATCACATGCCACCTTGCGTTACCTGCTGTAAAAGACTTGGAAAGCTTTTCTTATCTCCACGATAAGTCGTTGGGTTTTCTTTACCATTTTTAGAAGGATGAATTGTTGGTTCCTGAGTTATTTCACCAAGGAGGGGATCCTTAACCATCAATTTATAACTTGCCACCTTGCGTTACCTGCTGTAAAAGACTTAGAAAACGTTTCTTATCTCCACGATAATTAGTTGGGTTTTCTTTACAATTTTTTGAAGGATAAATTGTTGGTTCCTGGGTTAAGTCACCAAGGGGGATCCTTGACCATCAAATTATAACTTGCCACCTTGCGTTACCTGCTGTCAAAGACTTAGAAAACGTTTCTTATCTCCACAATAATTAGTTGGGTTTTCTTTACAATTTTTAGAAGGATGACTTGTTGGATCCTGGGTTAAGTCACCAAGGAGGGGATCCTTAACCATCAATTTATAACTTGGTAATCTAGACATCAGCATTCACACATTTTCTTGGGCACCTTAAATACCCAGTAGCTAATTGTTAGAATTAAGAACATGTCTTTTGTTGCTGCCCCCTTGGTTTTCAATTAAACATTTCTGAGACTGTGGGATTTTTTAGTTTCAAACCAAAACACCATTTTGACATGACACTCAATGTAGGCATGCAAAAACACGGGCCTCCACTATAGGAATCTTAATGTATTGCCTAATGTAGTGGATGACTGCTTTATGGATGCATTTAGAAGATCAAGTCAACTGCTAGTGAACCTTGTTCATGGTTCTGTTGGCAACTCAAAATCTAAGCCAATGGTTTAAATGATTAAGAATAAAAACCTTACAATTTAATATTCAATTAAATTTAAATTTCAAATGTGTTTGGGCAGCTCTCTGGATTTGAATGGGCCTTCCTTGGTCCTTCAAGGCAGCAGGAGAAAGCTACCGGCACCTTCACTTCAAATCAACTGATGGTGAACCTTGTTCATGGTTCTGTTGGCAACTCAAAATCTAAGCCAATGGGTTAAACTATTAGGAATAAATACCTTAAAATTTAATATTCAATTAAATTTTAAATTTCAGATTTGTTTGGGCAGCTCTCTAGATTTGAATGGGCCTTCCTTGGTCCATGAAGGCAGCAGTAAAAAGCTACCGGCACCTTTACTTCAAATCAACTGATGGTGAACCTTGTTCATGGTTCTGTTGGCAACTCAAAATCTAAGCCAATGGTTTAAACAATTAAGAATAAAAACCTTACAATTTAATATTCAATTTAAATTTCAGATGTGTTTGGGCAGCTCTCTGGATTTGAATAGGCCTTCCTTGGTCCTTTTAAGTCAGCAGTAGAAAGCAACCCGCACCTTCACTTCAAATCAACTGATGGTGAACCTTGTTCATGGTTCTGTTGGCATCTCAGAATCTAAGTCAGTGGTTTAAAAGATTAAGAATAAAAAAATGTATAATTACGTTTCTAATATGTCTATAGAAGACAATCCAGTACTAGTTTTTGGACAGCTCGCTAACTTTGTTTAGACCTCCTTTGGTCCATGAAGGCAGCAGTAAAAAGCATCAGGCACCTTCACTTCAAGTCAACTAATAGTGAACCTTGTTCAGGGTTCTGTTGGCAAAACTGAATCTAAGTCAGTGGTTTAAAAGACTAGGCATGCAAAAATTAAATTAAATTGAATATTAAATATTACATTTCTAATGTGTTCCTAGAAGAGAATCCAGTCCCTATTGTTTGGGCAGCTCGCAAACTGTGAATGGACCTCCCTCAGTCATTCAAGGCAGCAGTAGAAGGCAACTCAGAATCCAAGTCAGTGGTTTAAAAGATTAAGAATATAAAAATTAGAATTAAATTTAAATTTGGAATATGTTCATAGACAATCCAGTACTCGTTTTTGGACAGGTCGCTAACTTTGTTTAGACCTCCTTTGGTCCATGAAGGCACCAGTAAAAAGCATTTAACGAGCAGGGCCCTCTAGTTCCTCCTGTTTTGAACTGTATTGTAACTGTATTGTCTTCCCTCACATTGTAAAGCGCTACGCGAACTGTTGGCGCTAAATAAATCCTGTATAATAATGATAAATAATCAGGCACCTTCACTTCAAGTCAACTAATAGTGAACCTTCAAGTCAACTAATGGTGAATCGAAGTCAGTGGTTTAAACGATTAGGCATGCAAAAATTTAAATTTAATTGAATATTAAATATTACATTTCTAATGTGTTCCTAGAAGATAATCCAGTCCCAATGTTTGGGCAGCTCAAGAACTGTAAATGGACCTCCCTTAGTCAATCAAGGCAGCAGTAGAAGGAAACGGCACCTTCACTTCAAGTCAAATGCATAGTGAACCTCATTCGTGGTTCTGTTGGCAACTACGAATATATGTCAGTGGTTAAAAGATTAAGAAATTAATATAATAATCAGTTAAATGTCATTTTCTAATCTGTTCATAGAAGAAAGTCCAGTAGCAGTGTTTAGGCAGCTCACTAACTTCAAATTTACCTCCCTTGGTCCATCAAGGCAGCCGTAGAAGGCAACAAGCACCTTCACTTCAAGTCAACTGATAATGAAACTTGTTCATGGTTCTGTTGGCCACTCGGAATCGAAGTCGCGGGTATAAAAGTTTTTAAGAAGAAATAAATTTAATTGAATATTAAATTTCTAATGTGTTCATAGAAAATAATTTAGTCCCAGTGTTTGGGCAGCTGGCTAACTGTGACTGGACCTCCCATGGTCCATCAAGCCAGCAGTAGGAAGCTACAAGCACCTTCACTTCAATACCACAACCAATAACACACAAAGCTCCATGTACACTTTTTAGACCTTTAATGTTGGTATTGCTTGATATAGAGTTCCGGGCCATCCACCAAGAATCCAGTTTATGCGCTAGCCTGAAGGTGACCTTCAAGACCCATCCAAACTGTTTCTTTGTGGTAAATTTATGTTAAATGGCAGCCCAATGCACTTTCAACAGAACACCACGACGAGTGTGCTGTATATTGTGGTTTTCTGCTTTAAAAAAGAGGTTGTATCTGATTTTTGGGCAGTTATTATGCTTTGGCAGCCCATCAATAAAGCATGAGCTGCCTTATGCAATGCACGTTGGTTTGCAGCAACCATGTGTGTCTAACGCACCTCAATGACCTAGAGAAATATTAATGGGCCCTAAAGGCAGATTAACGTGGGAAAAAAAATGATGGCATGCCTTGAACTATACAAACAGGACATGTTTGGAATCGAGGCATGCGCTGGTTTCCCCTATTTTTAAATTTCAAACTCAAAAACACAAGATTGAAGAACATGGCGGAATTTGACCTACCAATGCCAGCATACAAGATGTTATCTGTTTCTTACAAGATGAAACAGGTTTGAGATTGTATTTTTGCTTTTCTTACTGATGTAGTATTACAAACTATGGTATGAATCTCCTTCTTTTTTTTTTTTTTTTTTTGCCTCTCACTAATACAGTGTAAATTATTTTGGTGCCTACAAATGCCCAAACCTACTACAGTTGAGTGTTTTTAATTGGTTCAGAAATGGGACCAACCCAAAACATTTATTTATTTCTTTTTTTAAGATATTCGGTTGTGTATCATTATCTTAGAAATGAACACTCCTTGATTTGGATCAGAAACAGGACCAACCCAAAACTTTTTTTTTTTTTTTTTTTTTTTTTTTTTTTAAGATATTCAGTTGTGCATCATATTATCTTAGAAATTATCACTCCTTCATTTGGATTGGTATGGTCCATATTTTTACATATTAAGAGTAATCTCATACTTGTGTAAATCTTTTTCTTTCTTTCTTTTTCTCTTTCTTTCTTTTTTTCTTTTTCTTTTTCTTTCTTCTTTCTTTTTTTCTTTTTCTTTCTTTTTTTTCTTTTTCTTTCTTTTTTTCTTTTTCTTTTTCTTTCTTTTTTTTCTTTTTCTTTTTCTTTTTCTTTCTTTCTTTCTTTTTTTCTTTTTCTTTCTTTTTCTTTTTTTCTTTCTTTTTTTTCTTTTTCTTTTTCTTTTTCTTTCTTTTTTTTTTCTTTCTTTTTTTTCTTTTTCTTTTTCTTTCTTTTTTTTCTTTTTCTTTCTTTTTTTTTTCTTTCTTTTTTTTCTTTTTCTTTTTCTTTCTTTTTCTTTTTTTCTTTCTTTTTTTTCTTTTTCTTTTTCTTTTTCTTTTTCTTTCTTTTTTTTTTTCTTTCTTTTTTTTCTTTTTCTTTTTCTTTTTCTTTCTTTTTCTTTCTTTTTTTTTTCTTTCTTTTTTTTCTTTTTCTTTTTCTTTCTTTTTTTTCTTTTTCTTTTTCTTTTTCTTTCTTTTTCTTTCTTTTTCTTTTTTTTACAAGGGTTGAAATTGTCCCCAAAAGGCCCAGCAAAACTTTTTCTGCACAACAAATATAAGTAAAGACTTTACTATACTTAAAAATGTCCATATTTTTATATATTAAGGGTAATCTCATAATTGTGTAAATCTTTCTTTCTTTTTTTCTTTCACAAGGGTTGAAATTGTCCCCAAAAGGCCCAGCAAAACTTTTTCTGTACAACAAATATAAGTAAAGACTTTACTATACGTAAAAATGTATAATGTCCAATGGGCTGGAGAGTTTAGAATATGGATAAAATAATCCCAAAAACTCAAATCTTTTGCCCGATACATCCTACTAGGGCATGGACTGTCCTGGGTTTATGGGTCAGAACTTACGGGACAATATGCTTATAATTTTTAAAAAATTGATCAAATAACCAATAATTCTTGTGCATGGGTAGATATAATATTTACTCCCTTTTCTAATTGCTGTTTTTAACATCTTTTGATGGCTCCAAGCTCCAAAATGCATCTACCTGCATCATATTTTTATTAACTCTCTTGAAAACCCGCACCATACCAGGCATTAAAGCTTTCTGAACCAGACTGTTAAGTGTCACCAGGTCAACCGCAGCATCAATTAATGCCTCCAACTGCTAATTATAGTGATTAACTAACCTCTCCGACTGAACTGCGTGAGGGATTCTTCCGAAATCCATATCTTAGTTTGAAATTGACAAGATATCTCTTTACCCTGCACTAAATGCCACTTTAGTGAGTTTAATTAAATCTCTTGAGTCGCACATTCCTGAATTAAAAAAAAAAAAAACGAATGCACTAAAAATACGTAAATTTACTTTTTTTTAACTGGGTGGAAGCCATCCGTTTAACCATTTTGAAACCATTCCATTTCCAGAATTCCTTTTTTCCGTAGGCAGTGGCAGTTTTTTTCTTTTTTTTTTTTTTTTTTTTTTTTTTTTCTTTGTCTTTTGTTTTTTTTTTTTTTTTTTTTTTTTTGTATGGGGGAATATTTTTGAGAACAAAATTAGTTTATATAAAGTTAACGTGAAAACATTTTTGGTGATTAGCCACAAATATGTTGGGTATAATTTTCTGCTCTGGAAACTTTGACATCTGCGACCTGATTTGTCACTATAAACAGCACAGGTGTCTTGTGGTTTAATTTTTATCTTTACAAAAATTATTTATTTTTGTTGTGCCATTAATAATAGGTCACCCTAGAACAGTGATGGGGAACCTTGGCACCCCAGATGTTTTGGAACTACATTTCCAATGATGCTCAACTACACTGCAGAAGGCATGAGCATCATGGGAAATGTAGTTCCAAAACATCTGGGGTGCCAAGGTTCCCCATCACTGCCCTAGAACTTATTTTTTTTATTTTATTTAAAACTAAGTTTAGAGTGAAGGGTTAGTACTCTCCATTTTATGATATAAGGTAATAGCAAATGATTGTGGGGAAAGAGTTCTTCCTGTACCGCACCCTCTGTTTGCACAAATGTGTCTCTACGAGACCAGCACGACCTCTTCTAGTTGACTGAAAAAAAATGCTAACATAAGGCAATAAGCATTGTTTTTATGAAATGTTTTTTGTAATGCATCCAACAACTGTTGAGACCCAGGATATTTTTAATGAGATCCTGCTCTGTTAAAATGAACACAGCTGTATTTAAATGTATACTTGTGAAACAAAGTTATATGGTTTTTGCAACTTTTTGTATAGGTTTGTTGATTCCCAAGGGGGGGAAAAAAAATTAAAATTTAGCAAAAGACGACCGTAAAAATCTTAAGACACGGCATCAGTACGTGACACAAGCATGTTGGTAATTTTTTTTTTTTTTTTTGCGTCAAGTCGGTTTAGTGCCTTAAAATATCCTTCTGTGATATTAGGGGTTGGATAGGGTTAGGATGATACCCTCTTCAGAAAAAGGGTTTTTTATAGAGATTGTAAACCCTGAGGAGGAGGGATATTATCTGTCAAGATGTCCCCCCTTTCTTCACGCTAAACACTAGAAATATAAAGATGTGCCTCGTTGTGTATGGTGCTCCTTATGCTAAGCATTGGACTGTTGGCAAGGTTTCAGTACGTAAGCCTTGTTTTTAATGCACATATCCTTCTTGCTAGATAGGCTGAAAAAACTGTGGTAGATTTTTGTATGAAAGCAGACCACCAAAACTGGAAACGTCGGACTGCCCTTGTTGAGCAAAAAAAAAAAAAAATATAAAAAAAAAAAAAAAAAAGCTGTGTACTAATATTTTCTGTGCTTTAGTATATTTTCTGTTTAGGATGTCAAGATCATGTAAATGCAATGTGGAAAATTACCTTGGGCTACTGAATTAAAAATTAATATTTTTAATACAATTAGAAAAAACTGCTTTTTGTGCAGATGCCTTGATTCCCAAAAATGTATTTAAGTTGTGTGACAGTTGGACAACGGACCCCCAAATCATCTGAACAAAATAATTTTTTATTAAAAGGTTTTGTAAAGGGTTTGAATTTCTTCCAAACAATTTCTACACCAACTTTTAAAGATTAAATTTGAAGGTTAAATTTTTTAGTCCTAGACGATTTTTTTTTTTTTTTTTTTCTTGGATCTTGGTATGTACATATTGCAGAACAAGATGGCTCAGAAGTACAAATAAAGGGCATTTCCATACCAAGTATATTCATGAAATCATCTTCTATGGTTTCCTTTTTACCAGATTCAGTCCTCCCGTGTTCAGCAGCCTAAAGAGTTCTTATTTTTTTACTTCTTATTTTTTTACTTCCTATTTTTTTTTACTTATTTTTTTTTTTTTTTTATGTCTGCATAGAATTTTTTTTAATGGGCTTAATTTATTAAATTTGGGAAAATTAAAATCCGTTTGGGATAAACAGCAAGATAAGCAACATAATGTTTTTTTGCACCGTGGTATTACAATAAATTCCTAAAGAAGGGGCACTTTAGAACTGCTGGGCATGTTCATTTTATTATCCTGTTCCATTTTAAGGGGCACTCCCAAGCATTTGATGGAAAAGCCAGTGCATTTTTATTTTGAAAGCAAAGAAGTTTTGTCGATTATTAATAATTTTCAGTATGAAATAGCTGTATATGGGTTACAATAAATCATATTTTGTTCCGTATTCCCGAAAAGTTTATTCGAACAAAAGATTAATGGGCTGCAGTAAGGAACAAAAAAATGTTTTTAAGGTATACTTGGCCATATGTTTATAAAAATAAAAAAAATCTTGCAAAAGGCACTTGTTCCTGTCTTGGAATCCTTCAAAGGTTGCCTACAGTTTATGTATTCATGGATATAATTTAAAGAAAGCATTGACATCTTCTCAAAGCTAGGAGTGCTTCAGACTTTTGTTTTCTGAACCCTAGAAAGCTTATCTATTATACATGGATGATAGCTTTCTTTTTAATAACTATTTTCCCATGCCCTATTCTGCAGCAAACAAGGAGAAAAAAAAATGTTTTCACGCAAAGGAAGTTAAAACAATTTTTTTTTTTTTTTTTTTTTTCGGAAGCGACAAACTTCTAAGAACCTCAAATTTAACCAAATCAAAATCCAGCGTAAATATATTCCTTTTAAGATGAAATGAAATTGTTTAACGATAGATAAAATTTTAACACGCATACAGTCTCGATGGTTCTTGTTTAACAGCTGACACCCACCGGTTAAATAAAAATTTCATGACCTAATTTTTTTTTTTTCCCCCCTGAAAGTATTTGTGTGAAAAAAAAAAAAAAGTCAGAAATGGATTGCATTTTAAAACGAACTTTTTAAAAGAAAAAAAAAGCAAAACAAATTAATTGCACTAGACTGACGAGTGATAAAAGGACTTTATTTAAGGAATGGCTACATATTTTGTGCTTTGCACAAAGCTACGGGCTCAAATATGAAGCGTTTTGTGTGAAAAACTTGGCAAATGTTTTTTTTTTAATGACGTATTTTAATATATAAATGTTCCCCATAACCTACACTACAAGTATACAAATATTGCTATAAAACTATTGCGTTTTATGAGGAGCCGAATGATGTGCTTCTTTTTTTTTTTCCCGATACTTCCGTGAACTATGTGTATGGCGTATGTATTTTGAGAAGTTTTTATTTTATCACAGGTTCTGTTTTCAGTCTACTAATGTAAAAAAACAGCACATTCAATGCAGTAACTGATAATTATTATTCTGAATACTATTATAATGTTATTTTATGCCGCAGTTTATGGTATATTCGGATTTACTCTGCCAGTTTTCAAACTGTTCTTGCTTACTGTGTATTGGTAGAAATGTCATAAATCATGGCTGCAATACTTAACTTGACAATAAAATTTACCTATATGTTGCCACAAAGTCTAATTTTTTGTGTGTAATTAATTACTTTACATTGTATTTTTTTTTTCTTGCAGTTTCTCTTTTAAATATTATATTATTATATAAGAGTACATTCGTAATCATGGTTTGTACCTATAAGAATGCCACTAAATCTGTATTCGGGCCATGACTGAGAATACAGACTGTCCATTCACAAGAGATGAATGACGGCATAGACAACATAGCCTAGCCATGCATTAGAGACTGGTGCTGTAAGTGAGAATGCAGCCGACCAATGGTATCATTGAGAATGCACCCTGCCCTTTCACTATATACCCATACTATCAATGAGAATGAAGCCAATCCATGCACTGCAACAGCCTGTCAAATTTACCCTCACCATTATTAGGAATAGGGATTGATGACAGTATTAGGAATGCAGCCTGCCCATTCACTAGAAACCGGTGACATCACTGAGAATGCAGCCTATCCAATCACTAGAAACCGGTGACATCACTGAGAATGCAGCCTATCCATTCACTAGAGAGCGGTGACATCACTGAGAATGCAGCCTATCCATTCACTAGAGACTGGTGACATCACTGATAATGCAGCCTATCTATTCACTGCAGACCAGTGACATCACTGAGAATGCAGCCTATCCATTCACTAGAGACCGGTGACATCACTGAGAATGCAGCTTATCCATTCACTAGAGACCGGTGACATCACGGAGAATGCAGCCTATCCATTCACTAGAGAGCGGTGACATCACTGAGAATACAGCCTATCTATTCACTAGAGACCGGTGACATCACGGAGAATGCAGCCTATCCATTCACTACAGACCGGTGACATCACTGAGAATTCAGCCTATCCATTCACTTAAGACCGGTGACATCACTGAGAATGCAGCCTATCCATTCACTACAGACCAGTGACATCACTGAGAATACAGCCTATCCATTCACTAGAGACCAGTGACATCACTGAGAATGCAGCCTATCCATTCACTAGAGGCCGGTGACATCACTGAGAATGCAGTCTATCCATTCACTAGAGATCGGTGACATCACTGAGAACGCAGCCTATCCATTCACTAGAGACCAGTGACATCACTGAGAATGCAGCCTATCCATTCACTAGAGACCGGAGGCATCACTGAGAATGCAGCCTATCCATTCACTAGAGATCGGTGACATCACTGAGAATACAGCCTATCCATTCACTAGAGACCGGTGACATCACTGAGAATGCAGCCTATCCATTCACTAGAGACCGGTGACATCACTGAGAATGCAGCCTATCCATTCACTAGAGATCGGTGACATCACTGAGAATGCAGCCTATCCATTCACTAGAGACCGGTGACATCACTGAGAATGCAGCCTATCCATTCACTAGAGACCGGTGACATCACTGAGAATGCAGCCTATCCATTCACTAGAGATCGGTGACATCACTGAGAATGCAGCCTATCCATTCACTAGAGACCGGTGACATCACTGAGAATGCAGCCTATCCAATCACTAGAGACCGGAGGCATCACTGAGAATGCAGCCTATCCATTCACTAGAGATCGGTGACATCACTGAGAATGCAGCCTATCCAATCACTAGAGACCGGTGACATCACTCGGAATGTATTTATTTCCAATCAAAATCCATTCAAGACCAAAGATAAGCCCATAAAAAAAAAAAAACAATGTATTTGCCTTTTGATAAATGCAAGAAAGCTATAGATAAATCTTTCGGCTTTATGACTGCCTCATGTGATCAATCATAACATGAAGTCATCCAGTAAATCCTGTTGTTACTTTAGTGACTCAATTGTTTGACATTGTCTATTTATGGGATTAAAGGGAGTAAAAACAAAGCTATGATAAATACCCCCATAGTCCCCGGGTCAGTCTGTACAAATCTGCTAAGAAGAAGCGTGTTCTTCCCAGTAATGTGGCAGCTATCTGTCATTTGCCACGCTGCACTGATAACTCAGTCAAAACACTTCCATGCTCCAGCCGGCAGTTCAAAAGGCCCCGCACCCATCAGGTGGACTTGCAGGTTTTTCAACTCATTATGCTAAAAAAAAATGTAAAATGTCCCACATCTCCGTAATGTGCCACATGCCTGTAATGAAAAATCAATCAATAACTAGTTTCAAAGGAAAGAGTAATATATTGAACCTTTTTTTAGATACTTTAATTCGACATTTCAGATCACATCAAAACTCTTCCAAATTATAAAATCAAATAGGACCGTTTACTGCATAAGTGTATTGTTTTTTTCTCTTTATTTTACGTTTATTAAAAATGTAATAAATTAAAAAAAAATAGACAGCAAGAACACATTTTGAATTCATTTTTTGTCAATGGACTCTATTGTCCAATGAGGGACACAGACATTATAGAAACCAGGGGGTATTTTGCGATTCGGCACTGCGTGATTTTAACGGACAATTGCGCGGTCACGCAACGCTGTACCCAAACGAATTTGACGTCCTTTTTTTCCTACTAACAGAGCTTTCTTTTGGTGGTATTTGATCACCTGTGCGATTTTTTGATCATGCGCTATAAACAAAAAAACAGAGCTTAAATTTTGCAAAAATATCAATATTTTTCACATTTTGTATATGAAATTCCCCCCAAAAAAAAGTAAAAATCAAAATTTTTTAACATTTTGGGCCATTTTTTTTTTCTTACCATATGTTTGGTAAAAAAAAATCGCAAAAAGCGTATTTTGATTGGTTTGCGCAAAAGTTATTGCGTTTACTAACAAAGGGAAAGATTTTTGTCATTTTTGTTGTTTTTTTTTTTAAAGCGTAATGGCGGCAATTTTTTGCGGGACTGCGACATTGCGGCGGACAGATCGGACCCTTGACTGACATTTTTGACACTTTTGGGGTTACCAGTGACATTACTGCAGTAATCAGTGCTATACATATGCACTGTTACTGTAAAATTACACTGGCAGTGAAGGGATTAACTTTTTTTGAGAGGGAGGGGTTATGTGTGTCCCTAGGGGCGTGATTCTAACTGTGATTGGCTGTGGCTTGAGGTGTAGGAACAGTGATCAACGGTCCTACATAGTAGAACCGTGTGATCACCATTCCTACACAGGGGAGAATGACAGGTGGCTTGTTTACATTAGCCACCTGCCTTTCTCCCTCTCCCCCGACGATCGCGAGTGACCTCCGTGACCACGCGGGAGCGCGCCTCCGGCGGCGCGCGCTCGCTCCTTAGACCCTCACAGGCTAGCGACATAGCCCTACCTGTGAGGGGCTGACCGCTGACTTAAATAGTCGTGCGGCTGTCGGCAAGTAGTTAATGACCAGGCCATTTTTTGCGATTCTGAACTACGTCACTTTAACGGACAATTGCGCGGTCGTGTAACGCTGTACCCAAATAAAAAAAATGTCCTTTTATTTCCCACAAATAGAGCTTTCTTTTGGTGGAATTTGATCACCTGTGCTATTTTTCTTAAAAAAGAGTGACAATTCTGAAAATAAAAAACAATATTTCTCTATCGCTCATTGACAGACGTAGTCCTCGGTGATACAGCACCTTCAGGTTATGTTGCCTCCACAGGAGCAGGACTAGACAGGAAATTAAAATGCTCTGGCCACACCCTAGGGGCAGTCCCAGAGGGTATATCCTCTCTCTCTCTGCCTCAGCAAATCAGTTATTTTCTGTCTAGTTAGGAGTAAGGACCTAGATACCTTGCTGGGATCTTCGGTCCTGGCAAGATTTTTTTTTTCTTAAAAAGATTTTTTAGACAGCTTTTTTCTCCAGTGTTCCTGTGAGATCTTCAAGCAAGAAAGCTGAACTGGGCGACGGGCTGGATGTTGAGATCCGGTGGTCACCCCAGTTCAGCCTACGAGCGCGTGCAGGCCATAGCTCCGCGCTGGGTCGGCCGCGACAAAGTCCCATTAAGGGACTGACCCCGCGAGTTAAACGTCTCGCTGAAACGCCAAAGACCATGAGTCACGGCGTCCGTATTGGTCGACAGCCCTCCCGCCCCGGTGGAGAGGGGTACTGTCAGGAGTTGGTGCCCGCCTGGTTCCGGTATGGTGAGTAGTATGTTCCCCCTTTTCCCCCTGACGGGTCTTGTGGTGAACGCGGGCCCCTCTCTGTATGGTAAGATAGAGTCCCCCTCTATCCTATAACATGGCACAGATCCCCCTACTTTGAGTGTGATTTTATGTGCAAAAAGCCAGGAGGCTTGGTTTGGGAGCTAACAATCTAATTGTATACATGTTTAAAAGATTGTAATCAGTGGCAGTCTGGGAATCTTACTGTGATAAGAATAAGGTACCTACCAGTCAGAAGCCACGGACATGTAGACTACCTTCCTAGTCAAATCTCCAGCTATAGCAGGCCTTCCGAACGGCCATGAGGTCCGCCAGGGCCGGTACCGCCAACCACGCCAAAAATCCCCATGCAGAGATAGTGTTGTGTGCCCTGCAGCACACCGCTATTCGGTACAGGCCGCCGCCATTTTTTTTGCTGGATTGCACGAGCCGCCATTTTGGCGTAGCCTCGTGTCTCCAGCATGGGGGCGGCCATGTTTGAGGTGATCCAAACACCTCGTGGAGCTAGGGGAGGCGCCGGAAGGCGTGCAGAGGGGCGGAGCCGCCTCCTTTCTTCCTGGGCAGCCAGCCAAAAGACTTCCTGTTTGTCAAGACAGCGCTGTAACCTGTTGCAGTTAAACTCTGAGCATCAAGTGGTGAGCCTGGGGGTCTATCTCTCTCTCTCTCTCTCGATCGATAGGGATCCCTAGCAGGTAACACTAAGGGGCTTTTGTGGCGCTGGAGGTCTGTGAAAAAAAAAAAAAAAAAAGTTTTTTATTTTTGAATTATATTATCCGGGAAGTTACTGGAATAATCATGGACCCTGCCACACAAATTCCCCCACCTGTTTCCCTCGAGGGGGCCACGGGACCCGCCGGTGCACAGAGTGTAGAGGCATTTACAGCAATTTTGGAGTCTATGGTGGCTCGGGTGGAGGCGGCCTGTCAGGGACGAGGGTCAAGGAAGCGACCCCCGCCTACCCCTATATTATCTGACACCTCTGACTCAGATTCAGAGATGGTCACTGCAAATGCAGGTCCCTCTGCAAGGGCTGTTACCTCAGGTAAAGCTCCCTCAGACAGTGAGGAGGACGTTTCTTCTCCCGCTATAATTCAGGAAGAAGCATTGGTGGACGCACTAGTTGTGGCAGTGCAGGAAACCTTAAAACTTGAGGTTTTACCGGCAGAAGCAACTGATACAGAGATTCCTTTTGGTACTAACAAGCCCATCAAAACGGTGAAGGTTTTTCCTGTACCCAAGTGTTTTGGTAATAAGATTAAAGGAGAATGGGAGCATTCTAAACGTACCTTTACTATTTCCAAGCGTATTGCTAGACGCTATCCGTTTGAGGAATCCATCATTAAGAAATGGACGGTACCACCAGTGGTGGATCCACCTATTTCCAGGCTGAATAAAGCCACGGTTATCCCAGTGGAGGACACTTCGTCCTTTAAGGATCCGGTGGATCGAAAGATGGAAGCAGAGTCCCGCACCATCTTCTCTCTGATAGGGTCAGCATTTAGACCAGTAATTGTTATTGGTCTAGTTTCCCAGACACTTACGGAATGGGCGAGATTGGTACGCCAAGACCTTAGGGGAAAAGATATTCCCCAGGAAACATCTGATTTGATGGAACAGATTATACAAGGGCTACAGTTTATCTGTGACGCAGCCTTGGACACTACTCCCCTATTAGGGCATGCATCTATGTCAGCGGTAATCCTCAGACGTGTGCTGTGGTTAAAATGCTGGTCAGCTGACCTAGGTTCCAAAAAGACCTTGACGAATCTCCCCTTTCAGGGGAATCGTCTATTTGGGGCCACCCTAGATGAAATCATTAAGGATGCCACTGGGGGCAAGAGCACTTTTTTGCCACAGGCTGCTAAAGCTAAGGGACCTCGCAACAAGCGAGGACCTTTCTTTACCGCCCATAAAGGGTTCGCACGCCCGGCTGGAACAAGCGGGAAAGGCAAGACTCCTCCAGGAGGGTTCAAGAAAGGCTGGTCGGACAAACAGAGGACCAACTCAGCCAAACCCGAAGCAAAGGAGTACACAGCCTGAAGGTGCGCCCCCACCCGGTTTGAGGGTGGGGGGACGTTTTCACCGGTATTCAGGACATTAGATCGAGCATCAACTACTACTACCGGTGCGATTCTTCCCTTCCAACATTTAAGTACTACAGGGAGCGGTAGTCACCGTTCCCTGAATAGATCTTTTCATTTACCTTTTCCTAAGATTAGTCTCAATTCCCCACAGGAATCGGATCTGGTTGACCAGACAGGCCAAGAAGCCTCTAGCCGGGTGACTTCGGTCCCTGAGGTTCAACCAGAAAAGATCACCCTTCCTGATAGCAATCAGGTATCTGATAAATGTGTAGGAACAGAAAACGACCAGACTTTCTCGGATGGTCGGGGCCAGATAGCTCTAGGGACGCCTGGTTCAGATCCAGTCAGCACCAGTGGTCCTAGAAATTCTAGGCTGGCCTCGTCAAGCCGGCCTGGCCGACTTGGACAGGCTAGTCGCAGACGTTCCGTGGGAACTTCGTCTCAGGGAGTGTCTGTGGTCTCAAGGACCAATTTACCATTGTGCTTTACAGTCGCTGGTTTTAATGGCCTGGCCATTGAGACCCAAGTACTGAAGGACAGAGGTTTGTCAGCTTCAGTCATTCCTACCCTTATTAAAGCAAGGAAAGCGAATTCCAGCAAGGTCTATCATCACACATGGAAGACTTATATTAGCAATCTTCTTTCAGAAACCTTTAGCTACCAAGTCCTTGGTGCGGAATTTCATCCAGGGGGTGCGGCACCTGGCTCCACCAGTCCGCGCGCCCTTACCGCCCTGGGATCTTAATTTAGTTTTGTCGGTTCTACAGAAACCTCCCTTTGAAAACATCAGGGAGATTCCCTTGTTTACTTTATCCCAGAAGGTGGCCTTCTTGGTGGCTATCACTTCTGCTCGCAGGGTGTCAGAACTGGCTGCATTATCATGCCAGTCCCCATACCTAGTGATTCATAGGGATAAGGTAGTACTTCATCCTAAGCCATCCTTTCTTCCTAAGGTGGGTTCAGATTTTCATCTGAATGAAGATATTGTACTACCTTCCTTGTGTCCTCAACCCAAGCATCATCAGGAACATGCGTTGCATTCCTTGGATGTGGTTCGGGCAATCAGAGTATACCTGAAAGCTACGGAATCATTCCGTAAGACGGATTCACTTTTTGTGATCACGGATCGCCCCAGAAAGGGTTTGCCTGCATCTGCCGTGACCATTGCCAAATGGATTAGACAGACGGTGGTACAGGCTTATTCTATTAAGGGTCAGAGTCCTCCGTTCCCTGTTAGGGCGCACTCCACTCGAGCGCTCAGTACTTCCTGGGCCTTTCGCCATCAGGCGTCAGTGGTCCAGGTATGTAAGGCGGCCACCTGGTCGTCGGTACATACCTTTACAAGATTCTATTGATGTGACGGCATCGGCGGATGCCTCATTTGGCCGCAAGGATTTGCAGGCCGCAATTTGAGGAGACCGGAGGTCTACCTTGAGAGTTTTTTTTTTCTGTTTGAAAAATGTCTTTTTTGTTGAGTCTCATCATTAAGGATGAGCATTGTAAACTTCTAGTTGGCACCGGTTGGGCCTTCTAGATTGGGATTTGATTTCCATTTTCCCACCCCTCATTTGTGATACTGCTCTGGGACGTCCCGAAGGTGCTGTATCACCGAGGACTACGTCTGTCAATGAGCGATAGAGAAAAATGGATTTTTGTAAAATCTTACCGTAAAATCCTTTTCTCTTAGCTCATTGACAGACGTAGTCCCCGCCCCTCTGTTTTGGAGTTGGGTTGGGTTAAAATCTCTAAAGACCGCTTTTTGACATAACTGATTTGCTGAGGCAGAGAGAGAGAGAGGATATACCCTCTGGGACTGCCCCTAGGGTGTGGCCAGAGCATTTTAATTTCCTGTCTAGTCCTGCTCCTGTGGAGGCAACATAACCCGAAGGTGCTGTATCACCGAGGACTACGTCTGTCAATGAGCTAAGAGAAAAGGATTTTACGGTAAGATTTTACAAAAATCCATTTTTTTCACTTTTAGCTATATAACATTCCCAATACAATTTTCAAAAATCTATTTTTTTCATTATTTTAGGCCAATTTGTTTTCTGCTACATATTTTTGGTAAAAAAAAAAAAATCCCAATAAGTGTATTTTGATTGGTTTGAGCAAAAGTTATCGCGTCTACAAACTAGGGGAAATATTTATGGAATTTTTATTATTTTTTGTACTAGTAATGGAGGTGATCAGCGACTTAGTGGGACTGCGGCGGACAAATTGGACACTGGCAATTGACACTTTTTTGGGAACCAGTGACACCAATACAGTGATCAGTGCTAAAAATATGCACTGTCACTGTACTAATGACACTGGCTGGGAAGGGGTTAACATTTATGTCATATTTATTTATTTTTACTAGTAATGGTTGCGTTCTGCGAATTTTAGCGGGACTGCGACATTGCGGTGGACAGATTGGACACCTAACCTACATTTTTGACACTTCTGAAAAAAAAAATATATTTTTCACATTCTGCTATATAACATTCCCAATAAAATTTTCAAAAATCTATTTTTTTTTCATTATTTTAGGCCAATTTGTATTCTGCTACATATTTTTGGCAAAAAAAAAAAAAAAAATCCCAATAAGTGTATTTTGATTGGTTTGTGCAAAACTTATAGCGTCTACAAACTAGGGGAAAGATTTGTCATTTTTATTTATTTATTTTTACTAGTAATGGTGGCGATCTGCGATTTTTAGTGGGACTGCGACATTGCGGCGGACAGATTGGACACCTAACTGATATTTTTGACACTTCTGAAAAAAAATATATATTTTTCACTTTCTGCTATAAAACATTCCCAATAAAAAAAAATGTAAAAATCAATTTTTTTCTTCATTTTTGGCCAATTTGTATTCTGCTACATATTTTTGGTAAAATTAATCCCAATAAGCGTATTTTGAATGGTTTGCTCAAAAGTTATCATGTCTACAAACTAGGGGAAAGATTTATGTCCTTTTTATTTATTTTTTTTACTAGTAATTGCGGCGATCTGCGATTTTTAGCGGGACTGCGACATTGCGGCGGACAGATTGAACCCCTAACTGACATTTTTGACACTTCTGAAAAAAAAAAAAACATAATATTTTTCACTTTCTGCTATATAACATTCCCAATAAAATTTTTAAAAATCTATTTTTTTTCATTATTTTAGGCCAATTTGTATTCTGCTACATATTTTTGGTAAAAAAAAAAAAAATCCCAATAAGTGTATTTTGATTGGTTTGCACAAAAGTTATCGCGTCTACAAACTAGGGGAAAGATTTATGTCATTTTTATTTTTTTACTGGTAATGGCAACTGGGATTTTTTTTTTTTTTAGTGGGACTGCGACATTGCAGCGGACAGATCGGACACCTGACATTTTTTGACACTTTTGGGGGGACCAGTGACATTACTACAGTAATCAGTGCTAAATATATGCACTTTTACTGTAATAATGGCACTGGCAGGGAAGGGGTTATCTCAGGGACGATCAAAGGGTTAAGTGTGAGCCTAGGGCAGTGATGGTGAACCTTGGCACCCCAGATGTTTTGGAACTACATTTCCCATGATGCTCAACTACACTGCAGAGTGCATGAGCATCATGGGAAATGTAGTTCCAAAACATCTGGGGTGCCAAGGTTCGCCATCACTGGCCTAGGGGGTGCTTTCTAACTGTGAGAGGGATGGGCTTGTGGAATCAACACAGAGACCTGTTATGCAAAAAAGGAGGTGCTCTGTGTTCATTCCAGAGAGAACAACGGTCTGCTGTGTTTACAACTGGTTCCCACTTTCTGCTTCTTGGAAACTTCCAATACAGAGTAGCTTATTGTTGCTCTTTGTACCGGTTTGTCTCAGTAACTATTTTTTCAATAACCTCATCGGTCATAAATAATTGTAAGTATGCCAAGGGGTTATCGTGTTCAACGTCTACTTTCATACCAGGCGCTCCAGTAAATGGGAATCTTGGGGGCGCTGCCTGATCCATACCACAGTCAATAGAGCACCAAGTTCGCACATCACTGAGCTCAGTCGCAGAATTGTTGCGACTTTGATTCACTTGGATAAGTTCTACTTACGGTTCCACAAAGTTCGCATGTGGCCCAACCTACCACTACACCATTTTTTTCTTGCAACTCACAGCACAACTTCAGATATTGCAGTTGAGGCTCAGTGCTGAGGGAAGCTCTCGTAGGCTCTTCCTCAGCTTTGATGTGTCACTTTTAGTGTCTGTTGACGAATTTCCCCCACTAATCACTATCGCTCAATTCTGCAAGTAATTCTTATTCACTATCGCTGTTTTCTAGCTGGTCTAAAAACCGCTTTTGACCTAAAGGAACGCTTTTTGGATGCCATAAATGTTCTCAAGTTTCCAGGCAGAAAGAACAGTAAAAAAGGTCAGGCAGGGCACTGGACAAAACACTAGGGACAAAACTGAGGTGAAAAAGTTTGATACAGTAATGTAATCCTAACAGATTACAATGTATCATGTCATTTTTTGTTTACTTTTTTTAATTTCCCGCCCGGTTCCGCCCCCCCCTGCGTTGCGGCGATTGCACGGAAGAGGGAACCCGGAAGACGTGGGGACATCTGGAGATAGTAGGGACAAGGTAAGTCTCACTACAGGGTAACCCCGTGTGTGGCTCGGGGTTACCGCTTTTGCTACTGAAAAATAACCGCACCGAGCCACACTCGGGATTACCGCCAGGAAGGTTAAGTCTCGCTTTACATATGCTTAACATATGCACATATTGAATGCATTTTGAACCACATTGGAATCCCATGACATAAAATAACATTGAAATCCAATAAAGCTGTTCACAAACACTACATTGTCAAAAGTATGCCTGCCTTTACACGCACAAGAACTTTAATGGCATCCCAGTCTTAGTCCGTAGGGTTCAATATTGAGTTGGCCCACCCTTGGCAGCTATAACAGCTTTAACTCAGGCTGTCCACAAGGTTTAGGAGTGTGTCGATGGGAAGGTTTGACCATTCCTCCAGAAGAGCATTTGTGTGGTCAGGCACTGGCTCGCAGTCTCCGCTCTAATTCTTCCCACAGGTGTTCTATCGGGTTATGGTCAGGACTCTGTCAAGTTCCTCCACCCCAAACTCGCTCATCCATGTCTTTATGGACCTTGCTTTGTGCACTGGTGCGCAGTCATGTTGGAACAGGAAGGGGCCATCCCCAAACTGTTCCCACAAACTTAGGAGCATGAAATTGTCCAAAATGTCTTGGCATGCTGACGGCTTAAGAGTTCCCTTCACTGGAACTAAGGGGCCAAACCCGACCCCTGAAAAACAACCCCACACCATAATCCCCCCTCCACCAAATGATTTGGACCAGTGCACAAAGTGCTACCTAGGGTTGGCACCCTTTCTCTACTATGTATTGACCAGCACTGAAACCTCTGCTGTGACAAAAATATATTCCTGTGCCTTGCAAGTTCACATCAGAACCGCTTCAATAGCGCACCTGAACCATTAAACAAAATATTTTACATTCGCAGTAAAAACAGGTATAAAATTTGCCGGACGTGTGAATCCAGCCTTAGGGAAATACCAGTTCTGCTTACAGACCTTAGATACAGAGCCTGGGGATGTTCTTCCTCCTAGGCTTCTATGACGCTTCAGAGCTGAGGAAGAGCCCACGAGAGCTTCCCTCAGCACTGAATCTCAACTGCAATATCTGAAGTTGTGCTGTGAGTTGCAAGAAAAAAAATGGTGTAGTGGTAGGCTGGGACACATTCAAACATTTGTGGAACCTTCAGTAGAATTTACCCAAGTGAATTAATCTTCTCGAGTTTTTCACTTCATGCAAGAGCTCAGAGTCTTGTCCTTTGCGATCAGTACTGCACAGGAGTTCCCCTTACTTCTTTCTTGATAGGAAATATCCATCACTACATTTCCCCAAGAGGGAAAGAGGATTTTGGTGGATCTGATTACTGCAGGATAATCCTTATATGTAAACTGAGCTCTGAGGAAGTCTCCCAAAATTCCCAAAATTCTTCCTATTCTACCAGGAAAATATTCCTAGTACTAATACTAATATTCCTACCCTTGCTCAGGATTCTGTTTTCAGAGGGTTAGATGATTTTTTAGAATTATTTTTGGTCTGGTTAGGCAGACTCAGGGCTTTTTTTCAGCGGGAACGTGGGGGAACGCAGTTCCGGCACCTCCAGAACTGAATGTATGTAATGGCAAGGGGTGCTGGAGGTGTTCTGCAGGGTGTGTTGATGCTGGTTGCTGGGGATCTATTGTCACTGGAGGGAATCTATTATTGCAGGGGGGTCTGTTGCTGGGGAGATCTGTTGTTGCTGGCAGGGGATCTATTGTTGCTAAGGGTGGGTCTTATGTTGCTGGGGGGTCAGTCATTTCTGGGGGGATCTACTGTTGAGGAAGAGGTCTATTGTTGCTTCCGGGGGTCTATTGTTGCTGAGGAAGGGGGTTGTATTTTCTTGTAGGTGGTCCATTGTTGCTGGGGGGATCTATTCTTCCAGATGGTCTGCTGATGCTGGCTGTGAGGAGATCTGTTGTTGCTGCTAGGGAGGGGGGTGTTTTGTTGTGAGTGGTCCATTGTTGCTGGATACAGGGGATCTATTCTACTGCTTTTCTTGTTATCATTAACAAGCTCAATACAAATTAGTTAGTACCACAAATGTTACTGTATTATCTAAAAGGGGTGGTCTTCGGAGGTGGGTAATGGGTGGAACCAAGAAACGGTGCTCGGAGGTGGGTAGGGGCGGAGACAAGGGGTGACTTGAAAAGGGGGAGTTCCGTTACGTATTCTCTGAGAAAAAAAGCCCTGGACAGACTTGCAGTGTGGTTTACACACCTCTAAACCCCAATGGGTGTTGGTTGGAAGGATTTTTTTCTATTCTGATGTTCTTGTACGCCAGGTTGCTTTACAATATATTTTCATGTTTGTCTTATTTTTTATGCAGGTGTTCTTGATCTCCTTACCCTTTCCCTAAGAAGGAATCAGGGTTAGTACCCTTCAGGGTTTTTTTTTGCCATTTAAAGTGGATCTTACACTGGTAGAATTTTGTTTTCCTTTTCAGAACTGCAGGATGGAATTTTTTTTCTTGAATGGATGAATTTTTTACAATGTATGTAGTTTTTATTTGGGAGATTAGAATCCTTCCAAAGTCAAATATTGAAAGAAAACTAAATTACTTTCGAAAGATATCTGTTATGTCTCTGTAGGCATTATATCTTGAATACCCTTAGATTTAGATAGATTAGTTGTCTGTCAGGTATTAATCCCATCTCTTTTGTATACCCCATTTTCCCTGAAGTCAAGGGTCAGGAATATACAACCTAACCTACAGCTATGTATGTCAGTCTTTTTCTGGACATGAGGAGCTTCCTTTCCTGGAAGTCAAGGGTTAGGTGTGCTAAGCCTTAAGCCTCGTACACACGCGTTGAAAATCGGCAGGGAATTTTCGTCCGACGACCGATCTGCCGATTTTCGGCTTGTTAGTATGATGCTTCCGACAACCGACTCCGACTTTTCGGCCGAAAAAAATCTGGTGTGCAGGCTATAAAATTTTTGTCCGCCGTCAAAACACGGCCGATTTTCGTGCAGTCAGTACAGATTTCGACAGGGAAAAATCTAATGAGCAAGACTGGGCATGCTCAGAGAAGAAAGAACACAAAGAAAGCAAACCAACACATGACATCACTTCTGAAGTAGAATTTTGTCGTGCGGGAAAATTCGTGTGCAGTCTAGGCACATTCCAACCAACAAAACACCACTCTGGACAAAAGACGGATGATTGGTTGGCCGATAATCGTTGCGTGTGTACTAGGCTTTAGCCTTTAGTGCAGTTGTCAAATTCTTTTTTTTTTTTCCGCTTTTGTGCATAGTATGCCTGTTTATGCTCCTAGGCTTGGCCCAGAATACATTTTATTTTGTCGACAACCTTTGTTTCAGGTTTATTCTTTTCTCCTGTTCACCTGGTATGCTGTTCCACTGCTTTGTTGGTGGATGGTTGGCTTGTCCTCCATTTGATGATTGAGGCTCGTGGCCCCTTCTGTCATGACCCCTTTGATGTTTATATTTGTCCTGGTCTCGAGTACCAGGTTGAACCTAGGTGACCTACCCCCATGGTCATGGCAATTTCAAAATTGGTTGCCCCTTTTTCAGGTGTTAATTCCTTTGATACTATTTGCAGAGTGACTCCCACTTGTTGACCACTACCGAGCCACAGAGCATCTTCACCCTCGACCAGCCCCACCCCTGGCCGCACGTGACCCCTTCAGAGGTCCGCCGCTCGTTCTGCACAAAGTCAGTCACAGAGCCAAGAGGAGGCGTGCGGGAGTGTGGGCAGGCGGGCCGCTGGACACTATGATCCCGCGAATGACGGGCGTGGGATGCACCCCCCTAAATGTTGTGCCCAGTGCCCCCCCCCAGCACCCTCCACGCTACGCCACTGCCCCTGATCACATGTGCAGCACTATGGAAGTTGCAGATCAAACAGAGGCTAAGATGGCAGATTCCTTGGCTGAAAAAAATAGGTAGGTTTAGTTCCACTTTAAATACTCCTGACCGCTGCATTCTGTAAACTGGCCTGCACATGACGTACTCCTGACCCCTGCACTATATAGCTATGTATACATATTTCTGACCCCCTGCACCCTGTTTGCTATATTGTAATGGCATGCTTTTAATCAAAGTATTCGTTGTCTCAACAGTTGCAGATTGCTAAGCTATTGCTGACTGTTTTTAAAGAAGTTCTCCTTTAAGGAAGGCATACACAAATTGTTAGATCTCTGTATATTTTCTGTGTCCAGAAATGTATGTATGTACTGTAGCCTCTGAGGTTTCTTTTTTTAAAGATGATTGTGCTGAGATTAGGGTAATGTCTGCGAGACTCTTGCCTGTGCACAGTAGTTAAGGTTTGTTTGTTATTTCAAAATTCTACTTTAAGCCCTTCCTTTTGTTAGTGTATTTAGACTACAGCCACCATTTGCTGCAGCATACCTACTCACCACAGGGCCTGCAGAGCCAACTGGGGGTATAATGCTCAAGTATAAAAACTCCTTCCCCTCTCTTTATCTCCATAACATAGAGGAGAGATTTTCTGTAGTCCAGCAGAGGAGAACTGGGCAGGCCTGATAACATTGCTTGGAATTTTGGTGCAGCAGAGGCAGCATTGCCAGACCACTACAGGAAGTTAGGAGCTCACTGGAGTTCTGGCAGGGTCACGCTACAGGAAGTTAGGAGATCACTGGAGTTCTGACAGGATCACACTACAGGAAGTTAGGAGATCACTGGAGTTCTGACAGGATCACACTACAGAAAGTTAGGATATCTCTGGAGTTCTAGCAGGATTACGCTACAGAAAGTTAGGAGCTCACTGAAGTTCTGACAGGATCACACTACAGGAGGTTAGGAGCTCACTGGCATTCTGGCAGGATCTCACAGGAACTTAGAAGCTCATTGGATTTCTGTCAGGATCACACTACAGGAAGTTAGGAGCTCACTGACATTCTGGTAGGATCACACTACAGGAAGTTAGGAGCTCACTGAAGTTCTAAAAGGATCACACTACAGGAAGTTAGGAGCTCACTGACATTCTGGCAGGATCACACTACAGGAAGTTAGGAGCTCACTGAAGTTCTAAAAGGATCACACTACAGGAAGTTAGGAGCTTACTGGCATTCTGGCAGGATCACACTACAGGAAGTTAGGAGCTCACTGGAGTTCTGGCAGGATTACACTACAGGAAGTTAGGAGCTCACTGAAGTTCTAAAAGGATCACACTACAGGAAGTCAGGAGCTCACTGAAGTTCTAAAAGGATCACACTACAGGAAGTTAGGAGCTTACTGGCATTCTGGCAGGATCACACTACAGGAAGTTAGGAGCTCACTGGAGTTCTGGCAGGATTACACTACAGGAAGTTAGGAGCTCACTGAAGTTCTAAAAGGATCACACTACAGGAAGTTAGGAGCTCACTGGCATTCTGGTGAGATCACATCACAGGAAGTTAGGAGCTCACTGGAGTTCTTTCATAATCAACGGTTATTTTTTGTACACACAGTATTTTTAATAAGTCAAAACTGGGAAAATGTGCATTTATTGCAAAGATGTACGGCATCCTTTTTTTTCCCCAGAAATACAGAAATGCAGGACTGTCTCATCTCCGGGCATGCTTTAAAGGCCCTCAATGTCTGGATTGTGCATGTGGCTTACGGGCCCTTTCCAGAGCCGCACCGAACGCTGCCAGAGCCTTTATTTAACGATTTATCTAGGGACAATCGCATACTTATTACAGACCTCAAGCTGCTTTCACAAAACTTAATTGTTATTGATTTTGGTAATAGATGTCTTCTGGTATTAGACCCCAACAAGATAAAATATGATCCAGCGGCAATAAACAAAACAGGATTTGGTTATTGGATGGGTGACAAGCTCTGGCGGTGGTGTTAAAGTGTAGCTCCAACCAAACGGCTAAATGCATCATTGAAAACAATTATAGAGAAAGCTGTGTTACCTGCCAATATATATATATATATGTGTATATATATATATATATATATATATACTTTATATATCCCTGCATATATATAGCGGGTGGGTGGCTCTCCCCAACCTCAGAAGCTCATTGCAAGCTTATTGAGAACTAAAACCAGACCTCCTTTAGCAGAGATGGAACCGTCTGACTTACAAGGCAAGCAAACTCCTGTTATGCACCGAAAAAAAAGGTTTATTTTTAAAACTAAGATTTTATATAATTTTAAATCATTTTAAAAATATGAATTATTTGTTTACATATCTGTAAATGTTAAAGAAAAGGTAAAATAAAAAAAAAAAACTCCATATCACCCAACACAGCAGCTGCTTCCAGTAAAATAATTTTTTAAGGCGCAACGTAACGCCTTCATTAAAATGAGTCGAAATAAAGGACGGCTTCCATAAAGATGATAACCTTTTTTATTGTACATTAAGGTATACAGGATCCAGTTTTTTGTTGATAATTGGGTTATGCTGCTGCCTAAAGGAAGATTTGGATGATGGCAAACAGGAAAGTCATTGACCAACCAGGTATAAAACCTTCCTACTCCCAGCATGCTTCAGGTTTGTAGAAAAGCAGTACTTAGGAGTAGGATACAACACAGAGGACCTGTGTCCTATGATGAACCTCAAGACGAAGATGGTACGGTAAGTATAAAAATCCAAATTTCATGGGTTTTCTGCTAGTGTCTAAGCAGGATGGATGTCTTTTCTCTACTGAGAAAAGTTTACCAGTTTTACTATTTTAAGTTTTGTTCAAGATATATTTTGCTTTAATCAAGACTTTATCTTCCATACCCAGAGCCCACTAGAGTGACAATTGCAGGGCCTGCCTGAAATGTGACTTTCGGTCACAGGGCTCTGCTTGTGGGGCTTTCCAGACCTTTAGGCACAGGGCTTTGCTTGTGAGGCTTTCCAGACTTGTGGGCACAGGGCTGTGCTTGTAGTGCTTTCCAGACCTTTGAGCATGGGGCTTTGTCTGTGGCACTTTCCAGACCTTCAGGCACGTGGCTCTGTTTGTGGTGCTTTCTGGGCCTTTGAGGCACAGAGCTCTGCTTGTAGTGTTTTCCAGACTTGGGGGCACAGGGCTGTTCTTGTGGTGCTTTGCAGACCTTCGAGCATGAGGCTTTGTCTGATGCACTTTCCAGACCTTTAGGCACAGCGCTCTGCTTGTGGGGCTTTCCAGACTTGTGGGCACAGGGCTGTGCTTGTGGTGCTTTCCCGACCTTCGAACATGGGGCTTTCCAGACCTTTGAGCATTGGGTCTGTCTGTGGCACTTTTCAGACCTTCAGGCACGTGGCTCTGTTTGTGGTTCTTTCCAGGCTTTTGAGGCACAGGGCTCTGTTTGTGGTGCTTTCCAGACCTTCAGTCACAGAGCTCTGCCTTTTGGTGCTTTCCAGACTTGGGGGCACAGGGCTGTGCTTGTGGTGCTTTCCAGACCTTCGAGCATGATGTTTTGTCTAATGCACTTTCCAGACCTTTGGGCACGAGGCTCTGTCTGTGGCAATTTCCAGACCTTCAGGCACATGGCTCTGTTTGTGGTGCTTTCCAGACCTTCAGGCACAGGGCTCAAGGGCTCCGTCTGTGGCACTTTCCAAACCTTTGGGCACATGTGTACAATTTCAGCATCTGCTGACCATCACAAGAGGACTGGCTGAACATGTCCGCGGTTGGCAAGGGTGCTCATGGACACCACTTTGCTGAAGTGAAAGTGAGTATAGGTCATGCCTTAAGGTCCTTCAGGCAGGTCTTTAAGTTGCTGGCTGCCCCCATTTTTATTGTTTTTGGTATGTAGGCCCGTTAGTGTTTTGTTACTGTTATAGTCTACCGCTCAGTTGGAGTGCTTTTGGATCATCTATGAATAACTGAATCCTGTTTTTTTTAATAAACAATTCTGAAATTAGGATTTTTAGTTTCATAAAGCTTTTATATTTAAGATACAATACAAAACAAAGGTAATAGCAAAAAGCCTTGGTACCATTGTAGCATAGTTTAACATGGACAGACAAATGTTCTTGAACACAGTACAATCAAACCATCAGAGCTTTACAAAGAAGAATGAATATGATGTAATTTAAAGATAAAAGGATGCAAAAATAGAGAAAAAAGAAAATTTGTACCTCAATCTTCAAGTAGGGAACTTTGCAATAAAACAATCATGAGGTATATTTCATAGACAAAGCACTTATATATTTACTATTGTAGGGTCTAATGTCCACAGGACTCTTAATTTGGACTCTGGTGTTTATCAACTGCCACCCATCTACTCACTAGGCTAGTGTGGTCATCAAGGCTCAGAACTAAAACACACAGGGCTATAGCCATGAGAAGGTGAGCAAGGTCTTATCAAGCAGGTCAACCTGGGGGTTGAATCAAGAATCGAGAAGGAAATAAGAATCCCACTTTTTAGCTTGTTCATAGAATATTTTATGGCCCAAGGCAAATCTCCTACTGACCCGTTTCCCCAGTTCTTCTACCAGGGCCTGCCTAGTCTGTAGAAATGTTTTTATAGTGGTGGTGGCTTGATGTGCCAGCCCCA
Organism: Pelophylax lessonae; assembly: GCF_965119305.1. Taxonomy (NCBI): domain Eukaryota; kingdom Metazoa; phylum Chordata; class Amphibia; order Anura; family Ranidae; genus Pelophylax; species Pelophylax lessonae. Next base: position 214,755,374 of record NC_138778.1, read on the forward strand.
AATTAGTGATCTTGGCCAATACGGCAGCAATGTGCACCTGTTTCTCCCTCTTAAGTTTGGTCGGTAATGCTATGCAGTTACCTCTCATGATGCATTTATGCACCTCCTATTGAGATATCTCCAAGGTGTTGGTCACATTCAGATCAAAATATTCCTTAAGTCTGGTTTCAAGAGTTTTGAAATTGCACAGGTCTACCAACAAGGAAGGTCACCATAGTTTCAATCTTGTATTCATACAGGGATGCACAGAGTCATTTTGACAGGACCATAGTCAGACACGTACACCCGTTTAGTCGTGGCTGACTGCAAGTAGGTTGGATCAGTCTGAGTCAAGAAGAAAGAGTGTGTTCTAAAATATCTCTGGTGTGGCGGTAAAAAAAATATGTAGTCTTTCACAGTCGGGTGAAGGAAACACCAGGTATCATGAAGAGTCAAGGTGGAAAGTTGTAGTTTTATTTGGCGCAGTGCCCAGTAGGGAAAAGATGAGGAACCACTCAAGGAGTCTACAAGTGGGTAGAGCGGTAAGTTCATGCCCCCCCCCCCTTATATCTCTAAGCCTGAATGGAAGGTCGTCTGGAGGTCACTTATCTTCAAAAAAGAAGCCTGTCGTCTCTAAATTAGGCATATATATTTGCTAAGGTAATGGGCCTATGTCACATTTTGCCCTTGAGAGGTATCTCCCTTCTGGATCTGACAATCAGGCTATAAGCTGGAAGTTAAGGTGCTTAGCTAGAAGGGTTGCTTTACCTTTCATCTTAGAGGCCTCAGCTGATGCATCATATAGTGTCGGATAATGATGGTTAGTAAATGAAGGCAAAGATGAATGTTTAAAAGGGGTTTCCTGAACAAGTGCAATGTGTGCGTGGTGTTTATTTGCTAGGTGCCGACGGTATGCAAATATGTGGCCTCTCGGCGGTTGGGCCTTGGTGCATATTTGGTACCATTTAGCAGATACAACGGTGCTTAGAGTGTGTGTGAGTCCTGCACAGTTACTGGTGGCTAACGTAAAGCTCTGGATCGCTTATTGGCAATCACATGTTCATAAATCTTGCCCCTCCTCCGGTGCAAAGGGGTTATATATTTGTTGAAGGACCAATGCTCTTTTTTTCTGGGATATTGAGACCCTGCTCATTGAGGGAGCTTAGCTTTTGAGATAAGTAAGGCTCAGTATGGGAGTCATGAGAAATTGGATAATACTGTAGGTAGGAGCTTTGTCTAAAGCAGGGTTGTCAAACTTAATTTCATCTTATGCTGTAACAGCATTAGCGCTGCCCTCAAAGGCTCAGGTGTATTTGTAAGACTAGATGCCCAGAGCACCCCCCCCATACATCAGATGTCAAGAATCCCCCATACTCCCTTACATCACAGTGCACCCCACTTACCATGTGCTGCTGCTGGGAAGAAGCTGGAGGCGGAGCTGGCAAGCAGAAGGTGCAGGGTCTGGATGAGGACCAGATGGGGGCGGAGTCAGCTGCCGGAGCCTGCAGAATATTGATACCAGAGGAGGCAGAGCCAGGGGGGAGGGGGTGCCCAGAGAGGTGCAGGATCTGTACGAAGAGATCTGTCTTGCTTTCTGCTGCTGCCAACTGCTGAGATGGGGGGTAGGGTGCAGAGACAAGGTGAGGGCGGAGACAAGGGGGGTGCTGCTGCTGCAGGAGAGGTGTGAGGGACTTGACCTGCGGGCCTTGTGTTTGACACGTGGTCAAAAGTTTTAAAGAACTCTAGAAGGGGGGAACAAAAAGGCTGGGCAGGTATAAAATCACCACTCCCACTACACTCCAATGAGCAGAGGTCTCGTGGGGATGCTATGGGAGAATAGAGAAAAGGGCAAAACATTTAGATTTTTTTACTTACTGTAAAATCCATTTCTCTGATGTTCATTGATGGACACAGCTCCCCAGGATTCCTGACCATTGGGTTATACTGTCCCCTACAGGAGTAGGACACTAGACAGAAAAAATAACTTCAAAACAGAGGGCTATGAGAGGGAAGAGACCATCTCAGAATGGTTGCAAACACCGGGCTCACTAGGTAATGGGTGCATAAGAAAATACTTTATTAATTTGGTGGACAAACAAATACAAAATGGAAAAATGCAAAAAATAGGATAAAATTGCCAAATTCACTAGCATATATCATCCATAGTGCGAACAAGACCCTGAGGACCTGTGTGGGTAGAATCGCTGTGTCACAGCGCTACCCTGGCCGACGCCCCACCCACCCTGCAACCCCTGAGGGCACCGACGTGAAAGGTGAGAAGCGATCTGTGGGCGAAATCTTAAGATCGCTTCATTCCACCTAGGACGTCAAAGTGTCATTTGTTGCCAAGGATAAAAGGACTTGTCTAAAATAACTTGACTACGGCTATGGGCAGTCCCAGGAGGTATACTCCCCCTCTCTGCTATAGGTACTCAGTTTTGTTACAAGCATGTCAGAAATATTATAACTCCATAGATGAGTGGGTGCTGTGTCCGTCAATGAACATCAGACGGTAAGTCAAACATCCCATTTTCTCTTTTGTTCATTGACAGACACAGCTCCTCAGGATTCCTGACTACTGGGACGTCCCAAAGCAGTGCCAACATGAGGGGTAGGAACAGCAAAAAATTCCAAAGGCTTAAACATTAGGCAACCAGGTAACTGGAGCTCAACAAAAAACAACTGAAGCCCACCTGAAGATTACTCCCCCAAAGAGGGAACAGACCCTCTAAACAGCAGCCTGCAAACCTTGTAACCAAAGGAAGCATCTGCGGATGCCAACACATCCACTTTTTCGAATTTTGTGGAATTGTGCACCGACGACCAAGTGGCCGCCTTGCAAACCTGCGTCACTGATGCCTGATGATGAAAAACCCAGGAAGCACTAAGTGCCCGAGTAAAGTGCGCCGTTACAGGGAACGGAGGAACCTGAACCTTGATCGAATAGGCCTGAGTCACTCTCTGTCTGATCCGTCTTTAAATAGTCGCAGAAGTGGACAGTCCTGTTCTTGGCACATCCGTGAACACAAATAGTGAGCCTGACTTCCAAAAAGACTCCGTAGCTGCCAGGTACACCTGAATCGCCCGAACCACATCCAGGACATGCAACGCAATTTCCTTAGGATGTTTAGGCCTGGGACACAGGGAAGGCAACACAATGTCTTCTTCAGTCAAATGGAAATCAGAGACTACTTTAGGAAAGAACGACGGACAGGGGGATGCGACAAAATAACACAGCCAAATCCAACACCCTGCGAGCAGAGGTGATAGTCATCAAAAAAGGCCACCATCTGGGACAGCGTAAAAGGAATCTCCAGAATTTTTGCAAACGGAGGCTTCTGGAGGATTGAAAGCACCAAGTTCAGATCCCAAGGTCCCAATGTCGAACCCCTTGAAGAAAGGTACACACCAGGGAGTGCGTGGCCAGGGGAAATTGTAAAGAATACCACCAATGTCGACACCTGGCCCTTGATAGTACTCAAGACCAATTTCTGCTCAACCTCCCGTTAAAGGAAGGTCAAGACCCGAGACACTGAGAAAAAACGAGGATCAACAAGTGACACACCACGAAATGTACGCTTTCCAAGGAAGATGGTAGATTTTCCTAGTGGTAGACTTCCTAGTTCCTAGCCTTCAGCAGCCTCAGAAACACAGACCCAGGGAAACCTCTATCCCTAGCACCTGGCTTTCAACAGTTTTTGCAGATGACACAAAATTGGCCAGGGCAATAACTGCACAGCATGAAGCAGATATCCTACAGAATGACCTGGACAAAATAATGGAGTGGGCAACGACATGGCAAATGAGGTTTAACGTGGAGAAGTGTAAGGTTTTGCACTTGGGGACTAAAAACATAAAAACACAATACACGTTAGGAGGGGAACCCTTGGGGGAATCAAAAAATGGAGAAGGATCTGGGAGTCTTGGTTGATGATAGATTAGGCAACAGCATGTAATGTCAAGCGGCAGCTGCCAAAGCCAGCAGGATATTAGCATGCATAAAGAAAGGGATGTATTCCAGAGATAAGACTATAATCCTTCCACTTTATAAAACTCTGGTCCGACCGCATCTGGAATATTCTGTCCAGTTCTGGTCGCCAGTCCTCAGGAGGGATGTGTTGGAGCTGGAGAGAGTCCAGAGAAAGGCAACTAAACTGATTAGGGGATTGGAGGACCTTAACTATGAAGAGCGTCTGCAATCGCTCGATTTATTCTCCCTGGAGAAGAGACGCCTGAGGGGGGGACATGATAGCAATTTATAAATATCTCAATGGGGATCTCAGCTTAGAAAAAAAGCTGTTCAGTCGAAGGGATTGCATGAGGACAAGAGGGCATACAATGCGATTAGAGGAGAAGCGTTTTAACCTCAGGCAACGTGGGAGTTATGGTCTTTATGGTTAGGGCTACAAGATTGTGGAATTCTCTACCACAAGAGGTGGTTTCTGCGGGAAGTATGGTGGCTTTCAAAAGACTCTTAGACGTACATCTCAAGGATCAGGACATTAAGGGCTATGTGAGATGATTACGGCCACACACACCTACACAGGTTGAACTGGATGGACTATTGTCTTTATTCAACCTCACCTACTATGTAACAGCCAGGCCGTCAAAGCCAGCGACTGCAAAGCAGGATGAAAGTTTGGCCCTTGGGACAGCAGATCCTCTCTGAAAGGCAGTGTCCAAAGGATGTCGGCGACCCATCACACCAGGTCGGTGGACAAAGACAAGCAAGGCCAGTCTGGGGCCACTAGAATAACCGGAATCCCTTCGGCTTCGATCCTGTGTAAAAGTCACGGTAGAAGCTTGAGAGGAGGAAAAGTGTAGATCAGACGATAATGGCCCCACGGGGCCACCAGAACCTCTGTAGCATCCGCCAGAGGATCCCATGACCTTGCCACAAACCTCAGTACCTTTCTGTTGAGCCAGGACGCCAACAGATCCACCAAAAACATATCTGGTGAAACAAGTCCAGGTAAAGGAACCACTCCCTTTGGTCCAATATCTGCTGACTAAGATAGTCCACCTGCCAGCTTTTTCCTCCCTGGCATATGTACGGTGGAGAGAGCCAGAACAAAGCTTTCTGCCCACCAAAGGATGTCGGCTACTGCTAGTGCTGCCAATACACCCTTTGTTCTGCCCTGGTAATTGACATAGGCCACCACAGTGGCTTTGCCAGACTTGAAACGTATCAATAGGCCCCAGATATGATTTATCCAGTGATCCAGGCACAGCCTGATCACCCGAACTTCCAAGACATTGATCGGTAATCTGGACTCTTCCAGTGTCCAGCAACCTTTTAGCAGAGCTCAGTCCCAGGACACCTCCACACCAAGACAGACTAGCATCTATGGGGACCATTGTCCAAGACAAGGGGAGAAAGTATTTGCCCTGTGGAAGAGCTGAGGAATGAATCCCCCAACCAGGGAACCCCCTGGTTGCCTGGCGCAGCTGGATCTGAATATCCAAGGCCGCGGACACTCATCCCATTTTACCAAGAACTCAGTTGGAAGAGACCATGTTTGGAACTGTGCAAGGGGTAAGGCAGTCAGAGTTTCTTTAGAGGTCTGGTCCGCAGAGCAACACTTAAGCCCCATTAAATGCCTAAGCCTACTGTTGAAACAGCTTAGAATCAGGGGAGCAGCATCCAAAGAGACAAACTGCAGCCCCTGGAACAACTGGTCCGCCATTCAGCAAGGCAGGGGGAAGCTGCTCACCCTCTAGGTCACAGCGCAAAAGCGTAGTCCACTCAGTTAGTGTTTGTGACACTAGGGCAATGGCCAGGACTGGCCTAAACATCGAGCCATCAACAGAGAACCTAATGCAGCCACAGCCACCACCTTCCTGTCAGCCAGATCCTTAAAGGCCGGGGATTCCTCTACTGGAATCATGGTGACCTGTTCAACCTGGAGACAGGGTGGTCCACCACTGGCAGAACAGTCCATTTCTGGAGTAGTGAGTCCACAAAGTATTACCTCACAACAAGGCATGTAGGAACCACAAGAGGGTGTTTTGGACGCTCCCATGAAATGTAGACAAATTTGTCAAAATAGGAGGGATAAGGAAACACGTTTGCCATGTGAGATGGCTAGCGAATGCCAAAAAAGGAGGGACGGCCCCTACGCAGCCACCTCAGCTGCACCCTCAATCTGCAAATTCACCGGCACTAATGCAACCAGTGCGTCAATCAGCGCCTCACGAGCGCAGCTACAGCTGTGGAGGAATCATCCTCTCTAGCAGACAGGTCAGGGAACGTGGCTACCAACCCCGCAGGGCGGACATGTCCGCGACGACAGAGCCAGATTCAGGGTCTGGCTACAGATGAGGCAGGGAAAGGTGGGGGCGCCCTGGGAAACACAAACAAAAAAAAACGCTGACTGAGACCCCGCACAGGGGTGCCGACCGCTGATGCCCCTCCAAGGAGATTCATCCTCACCATCCCCTCGTAGAGAGGCCACAAAAGGAGCCCCCCAAAGGGGTCTCCACGGCCAGTGCCTCTCTGATGTGGGTAGTCCCGCAAACAGAATTCCCCCTAGGACCCGACAACGCCCACAGGGCTCTCATAACCTATGTCGGCAACCCATACCATCCCCACAGCGCTGCACCTCCAGAAGGAGGGGCCCAGCTCGGCCGCATGGCCTAGTAGCCTGCAAGCCGTGGCCTAATTTTTTGGGCGCCCGGCCGTGAGTGTGCGGACCGAGGGGACCTAGACTGATCAAGGGGGCGCTGTTAACAGCCAAGCCGTAAAAAGGCGAGGGCCGATGTCTGCACAGGGAGTGGCGGCTTCAGCGGCCTTCAATAGGGCTGCTCCACAGAGCATCCAGCCAGTAGGCCGCAAAGCCCAGTCACCCGTTTCCCAGGCCTACCACAGAAAAGTTGAGCCCGAGGGAGACCCCCCACAGCACAAACAACCTTGAGGTTGGAGGGGGACAGTGCGCTTCGCTTGCTAGATACCCAGGCCAGAGGGACCAGGGCATGTGGATAAACCGGGCCAGGACCCCACCATGGTGGGGGTGATGGGGGGAATGGAGGTGAACCCCGAAGGGACTGACCACCCCAGGGAGTACCCACGCCCCACCTACCTTCAAAGAAGGAGGTAAAGAGCCATCTACTTACTGTGCCAGCGTGCTTGTGGGTAAGACAGAACCTCCTTTCCACCAAAGTGGGGGGCTGTTGGCCAAGGCAACACTGTGACGCAGACTGTTGGTGCCCTGTCATATGTGTCCCCGCAAGACGTTTAACTCACTGGCCGCCCCAGTCCAGGATTGGGCCTATCACGGCCAAACTAGCGACGAGCTGTGGTTTGCGCACGCTTGCTGGCCAGACTGGGGTGACCACTGGATCTAGATTATCCAGCCCCTCCCCCAGTCCGGCAGTTGATTGTAGATCTCACAGGAAAAAAAAAACCAGTAGGAAAAAAAGCCATTTAAAAGGAAAAAAATTGCCAGGACCAGAGATCCCAGCAGGGAACTACTGTAGTTCCTTGCTCCTCACTAGGCAGAAAAAAACTGAGCACCTATAGCAGAGAGGGGGAGTATACCTGCTGGGACTACCCATAGGCATAGTCAAGTTCTTTTTTCTGCCTAGTGTCCTACTCCTGCAGGGGGCAGTATAACTCAATGATCAGGAATCCTGAGGAGCTGTGTCAATCAATGAACGAAAGAGAAATTTGGATTTTTATACTTACCGTACAATATGTTTCTTGGGGTTCAGCAAGGGACACAGGTCCTACCTCCGTGTTATGACCTACTCCTAGATTCTGCATTTCTCCATACCTTAAGCATGTTGGAAGAGGGAAGGGGTTATACCTGGTTGGCTTTTTTTATTTTCCAGTGTCTAAGTCCCCTTGTAGGCAGCAGCATAACCCAATTGTCTATGAATAACTGAATCTCATGTCCTTTAATGAACTCTAAGAAACATATTTTACAGTAAGTACAAAAAATCTATTTATTTGTTTCTTTCTTAAAAAAAGCTAGATAAAAATACCTCTGTGCTTCTGTAAAAAAAAAAAAATGCTGTGCTAAAAGTAGGAAGGTCACACAAGGAGAGAAGACAGCGACAAAATTAGCCACTGATCGTGATAGAGGTGCTGGTGTTTTATTTTTTGTACTTGACAAAAATCTACCATGAAGAAAAAAAAAAAAGTGAAACTTTTCTGTAAAACAGAGAGGTCTGGCTGAATAATTTAGCAGCGTCTTCTGCACCAAGTGTACAGAGCTTGCCAACAATAAATAGATAGTAGATAGAATAGATAGATTAGATAGATAGATAGAATAGATAGAATAGATAGATAGATAGATAGATAGATAGATAGATAGATAGATAGATAGATAGATAGATAGATAGATAGATAGATAGATAGATAGTTGGCCAGTGGTTTTCCAGCATGAACGTCCAACAGAAGCCAGCCAGGTTTAGTTGGACCTTCTGCCATACACACGGGCCGAATGTCAAGCGTTTTTTATTGAACCGGCCGATGTTGCCTGACATTCGGCCCTTGTGTACTAGGCTTAAAAGTTGTATCACGCGGCCAAAGAGAATGCAGTTATTTATCAGTTTATGTCACTCACCACAGCTCTCTAAGATCTGTCATTTCAACAGCCAGTGCACACACCCCCCTACTGTCAACTGCATTTGAAATTTCAGATGGTGTGCAGGAAATAGTAAATAAATAGTAAATAGTAAATTCAAGCTGAATTCCAGGTATGGTGTCACGGTCAGGGATCAGGCTCAGAGACCAGTAGTAGGAGTAGTCCATAACTTAGGAATAGGCACGAATTGTCCATGTGAAACACGTCAACAGTGTTTCTGTCTTTTGTCTGGCATGGTGACAATAAAGAATTTTAAAGGCTTCAATTCGGTTGTGGTATGCGGCCATCCCTTGTCCTTTATTAGCTAAAGCAGTAGAGGGGCTCCTACTGACCAACTGGACAGGTACACAAGCAGGTCACCCTGGAAGATCACACAGGCTCACCCACGGTGCGCAGTCTAAGCACAAACCGGTGTTCACCAGAGCTCCTGATGGTGGAGATGGAATTTGTTGCATCCTCAGGACGGTGAGCAATCTGGGCTCCAGTAGCATATATAGCAGGCAGTGATCAAGCAGAAGCATAGTCAGTAAACAAGTGAAGAGTAAGTAACAAGTGATTGCAGATTGGTATCCGGCAGAAGCATAGTCAGTAAACAAGTGAAGAGTCAGTAACAAGTGATTGCAGGTTGGCATCTGGCAGAAGCATAGTCAGTAAACAAGTGAAGAGTCAGTAACAAGTGATTGCAGGTTGGTATCCGGCAGAAGCATAGTCAGTAAACAAGTGAAGAGTCAGTAACAAGTGAATGCAGGTTGGCATCTGGCAGAAGCATAGTCAGTAAACAAGTGAAGAGTCAGTAACAAGTGATTGCAGGTTGGTATCCAGCAGAAGCATAGTCAGTAAACCAGTGAAGAGTCAGTAACCCCATATTTACTGTATAAGAGCAGGTGTTTTTAAATAGCCTTGCAAAAATTGAAAACCTATTTTTTTCTGTGTATGTGTGCGCTATTATATTGTTCGATTTGTATATTGGTCTTTTAGCAGCACCAACCAGAGAATTGTGCGTTTTTAGGGTGTGCCCCCCAATATCATTTTTGTTTCATATATAGTCCTGACCAGACTTATGGGCGAAGCACCCCACTCTCCCACACCAAAACCTCATTAGCATGGTCCACCTGTGAGTAGTTCCAGGAGGTGTCCCTTCATTGCAGTTTCAGCAGAGGAGTCTGCAGCCTGCAAACTTTTCCCATGACAGGAGTGAGTAATGCCCTATGGTTTTGAGAAGTGGGATTATCTTCTCTATGAATAGTGTAGGACCCACTGAAAATGGGGTACTTTGACGTAGTGGTGGGCTTAAGCACAATATGGCCATATGGTGTGACCAAATCCCCATATTTACTGTATAAGAGCAGGTGTTTTTAAATAGCCTTGCAAAATTTGAAAACCAATTTTTTTCTGTGTATTTGTGCGCTATTATATTGTTCAAGGTGCACAAGCAGGTCACCCTGGAAGATCACACAGGCTCGCCCACGGTGCGCAGTCTAAGCACTAACCGGTGTTCACCAGAGCTCCTGATGGTGGGATGGAATTTGTTGCATCCTCAGGACGGTGAGCAATCTGGGCTCCAGTAGCATATATAGCAGGCAGTGATCAAGCAGAAGCATAGTCAGTAAACAAGTGAAGAGTCAGTAACAAGTGATTGCAGGTTGGGATCCGGCAGAAGCATAGCCAGTAAACAAGTGAAGAGTCAGTAACAAGTGATTGCAGGTTGGGATCCGGCAGAAGCATAGTCAGTAAACAAGTGAAGAATCAGTAACAAGTGATTGCAGGTTGGTATCCGGCAGAAGCATAGTCAGTAAACAAGTGAAGAGTCAGTAACAAGTGATTGCAGGTTGGCATCCGGCAGAAGCATAGTCAGTAAACAAGTGAAGAGTCAGTAACAAGTGATTGCAGGTTGGTATCCGGCAGAAGCATAGTCAGTAAACAAGTGAAGAGTCAGTAACAAGTGAATGCAGGTTGGCATCTGGCAGAAGCATAGTCAGTAAACAAGTGAAGAGTCAGTAACAAGTGATTGCAGGTTGGTATCCAGCAGAAGCATAGTCAGTAAACCAGTGAAGAGTCAGTAACCCCATATTTACTGTATAAGAGCAGGTGTTTTTAAATAGCCTTGCAAAATTTGAAAACCTATTTTTTTCTGTGTATGTGTGCGCTATTATATTGTTCGATTTGTATATTGGTCTTTTAGCAGCACCAACCAGAGAATTGTGCGTTTTTAGGGTGTGCCCCCCAATATCGTTTTTGTTTCATATATAGTCCTGACCAGACTTATGGGCGAAGCACCCCACTCTCCCACACCAAAACCTCATTAGCATGGTCCACCTGTGAGTAGTTCCAGGAGGTGTCCCTTCATTGCAGTTTCAGCAGAGGAGTCTGCAGCCTGCAAACTTTTCCCATGACAGGAGTGAGTAATGCCCTATGGTTTTGAGAAGTGGGATTATCTTCTCTATGAATAGTGTAGGACCCACTGAAAATGGGGTACTTTGACGTAGTGGTGGGCTTAAGCACAATATGGCCATATGGTGTGACCAAATCCCCATATTTACTGTATAAGAGCAGGTGTTTTTAAATAGCCTTGCAAAATTTGAAAACCAATTTTTTTCTGTGTATTTGTGCGCTATTATATTGTTCAAGGTGCACAAGCAGGTCACCCTGGAAGATCACACAGGCTCGCCCACGGTGCGCAGTCTAAGCACTAACCGGTGTTCACCAGAGCTCCTGATGGTGGGATGGAATTTGTTGCATCCTCAGGACGGTGAGCAATCTGGGCTCCAGTAGCATATATAGCAGGCAGTGATCAAGCAGAAGCATAGTCAGTAAACAAGTGAAGAGTCAGTAACAAGTGATTGCAGGTTGGGATCCGGCAGAAGCATAGCCAGTAAACAAGTGAAGAGTCAGTAACAAGTGATTGCAGGTTGGGATCCGGCAGAAGCATAGTCAGTAAACAAGTGAAGAATCAGTAACAAGTGATTGCAGGTTGGTATCCGGCAGAAGCATAGTCAGTAAACAAGTGAAGAGTCAGTAACAAGTGATTGCAGGTTGGCATCCGGCAGAAGCATAGTCAGTAAACAAGTGAAGAGTCAGTAACAAGTGATTGCAGGTTGGTATCCGGCAGAAGCATAGTCAGTAAACAAGTGAAGAGTCAGTAACAAGTGAATGCAGGTTGGCATCTGGCAGAAGCATAGTCAGTAAACAAGTGAAGAGTCAGTAACAAGTGATTGCAGGTTGGTATCCAGCAGAAGCATAGTCAGTAAACCAGTGAAGAGTCAGTAACCCCATATTTACTGTATAAGAGCAGGTGTTTTTAAATAGCCTTGCAAAATTTGAAAACCTATTTTTTTCTGTGTATGTGTGCGCTATTATATTGTTCGATTTGTATATTGGTCTTTTAGCAGCACCAACCAGAGAATTGTGCGTTTTTAGGGTGTGCCCCCCAATATCGTTTTTGTTTCATATATAGTCCTGACCAGACTTATGGGCGAAGCACCCCACTCTCCCACACCAAAACCTCATTAGCATGGTCCACCTGTGAGTAGTTCCAGGAGGTGTCCCTTCATTGCAGTTTCAGCAGAGGAGTCTGCAGCCTGCAAACTTTTCCCATGACAGGAGTGAGTAATGCCCTATGGTTTTGAGAAGTGGGATTATCTTCTCTATGAATAGTGTAGGACCCACTGAAAATGGGGTACTTTGACGTAGTGGTGGGCTTAAGCACAATATGGCCATATGGTGTGACCAAATCCCCATATTTACTGTATAAGAGCAGGTGTTTTTAAATAGCCTTGCAAAATTTGAAAAACAATTTTTTTCTGTGTATGTGTGCGCTATTATATTGTTCAAGGTGCACAAGCAGGTCACCCTGGAAGATCACACAGGCTCGCCCACGGTGCGCAGTCTAAGCACTAACCGGTGTTCACCAGAGCTCCTGATGGTGGGATGGAATTTGTTGCATCCTCAGGACGGTGAGCAATCTGGGCTCCAGTAGCATATATAGCAGGCAGTGATCAAGCAGAAGCATAGTCAGTAAACAAGTGAAGAGTCAGTAACAAGTGATTGCAGGTTGGGATCCGGCAGAAGCATAGTCAGTAAACAAGTGAAGAATCAGTAACAAGTGATTGCAGGTTGGGATCCGGCAGAAGCATAGTCAGTAAACAAGTGAAGAGTCAGTAACAAGTGATTGCAGGTTGGGATCCGGCAGAAGCATAGTCAGTAAACAAGTGAAGAGTCAGTAACAAGTGATTGCAGGTTGGGATCAGGCAGAAGCGTAGTAGTTGAACAAGCCAAAGGTCAGTAACGTGAAAAGAGCGAGATATTGGCTGAAGAGCATGCAATAATCTAGCAAACAGGAAGTAAAAAGGCATGGCTTAAATAAGGAAGTTCACGGGAGAAGAAAATAATTCAAGGTTCAGCAGAAACAAGGCACAAGGCAGGATTGTCCAATGGCTTAGACGGGGTGCTGTTCAGCATGTCAGGTGGCTCAGCAAAAAGAGACACTGTTAAAGAAGGAGCAAAAAAGGGGGTGCTATGCTCAATATTAACCAATCCAAAATGTGTATATACATCTGTATACCACTCAAAATTTAACATATAACTCTCTATAAAATATTCCTGCAAATAAATCATGTATCTTCATATACAGTTCATTGTGTCCATATATCTCTGCAATAACTCCAATGTGAAAAATTCTTCGGTGCTTTTTCACTAGTGCTCCTTCACCATGAAAAAGATTTTCCACAACCGGTTCTCTCTTATGAATAAAACATTCACCAGGCCAATGTGACCTCTTTATGCAAAAAGAAGGTCAGTAGTTTGCTTTAAGATCCTTTGCAGTCCCCACAAAGACAAGGTATTTCTGTCCGATGTTAATACTGGAGCCAGTGTATGTTCCAGCTACCAGATGTTCGGGACCAGAAGTGACGTGACCGGAAGTTGAATCTCGACGTACGTTTTCTCAGAGTGATGTCAACAATCACTGCAAGAAAAGACACAGGTTGCAGGTTCAGACCCGGGTCCTGACATATGGATATTTTCACATAGTTCCATTGGTCAAGCTTATATGTGCCATATTTGTGGGAGCCCTCTAGAAGTTGGAAGTCACTGTTGGAGGCACCGCTAATACAGTGATTGTCTAGGACAGCGGCCCTTGCTACAATAAGAACACTGGAGGTTGCTCGTTTGGCATGGGCACCATTCAGAGAACACTTTGGATTTTCTCAATGAATGCAAAGTAATCTCTGATGGACAAAGTGAAGAGGAAGGTCGGTGGTGTCACAATTTCTAGCTTGTCCAGTGACAGAACACTTGGTTCTCTGAATATTGTCTATGCTAATCAAGCAACCTCCTGTGTTTAGAAGGCAGCAGGGCAATCGTTTAGTATGAAACCTCCAGGCTGAAGGGAGGTCCCTGCAGCCCCTTCTCCCCTATGTTGCAGTGGTCAGCTTAAAAGTGAAGAGGAAGGTCGGTGGTGTCACAATTTCTAGCTTGTCCAGTGACAGAACACTTGGTTCTCTGAATATTGTCCATGCTAATCAAGCAACCTCCTGTGTTTAGTAAGCAGCAGGGCAATCGGTTAGTATGAAACCTCCAGGCTGAAGGGAGGTCCCTGCAGCCCCTTCTCCCCTATGTTCCAGTGGTCAGCTTCCCTTGGGCATCATCGAGACCAATGCAGGGTGTTGAGGGACAATCCTCTGCTAGAGTGTAGGGGAGTAGAAGAGAGCACCGGCTATAGGGGGAGTAGACGATTGGGTATGTAAAACTGCTTTTTATAGCCCTCTACACCTAACAGGGGTGTCCAAATTATGGCCCTCCAGCTGTTCAGGAACTACAATTCCCATGAGGCATTGTAAATCTCTGACATTCACAGACATAACTAGGCATGATGGGAATTGTAGTTCTTGAACAGCTGGAGGGCCATAGTTTGGACATATCAGACCTAAAAGATTATTTAACCCTTGCGGTGCCGGGGGAGCCACGCCACAAGGGAGCACTTTCCCTTTACCCGAAAATGGGCTTTAGCCCCTGATCACATCAGGGTGATGTGACTTGCGTTTGGACTTTGTGGCGCCGCCCCGATTTCCAAAAGTAGTTCCTGCACTGCTTTTGGCGACTTCGGGGGCAATTTCAATAGACATCTGCGCATAAACCACCACCAATGTGAACGTACCCTCAAAGTGTATCTAATTGCACACACTAAAATCTTACACAGCTTTTGAGATTTTGTTTTTTAATTTGTAGCTCTAATTCAAAAAATAGCTGTTGATCCTGCAATAAAGGTCCTTGTTCAAGCACTTCCTATTATAGTTACATAGTTAGTCTGGTTGAAATAAGTCCACCTTATTTAACAAATATATAACTGTAACTTATTTACTTTATGAACGTTATTCAGGGGAAAAATAATTCTTACTCCATTGTTACATTTAATCTTTTATTCTCATTGGCAACATTATTGCACATACTTCCCTGCTGGAGGCTGTGCAGTCATGCGACCGCCGAATAAAACATCAAAAAGGTATAAAATGTTTATTTTTTATTTTTTTTAAAGTAAATGCGATTATGGTTTAAAAAAAAAAATGCAATTGGCTGTATCACAGCGTGCATTTTCAGGACTTTGTTTGCAGATACTTTAAGAGCACGTCCCCTCGCCGGCCAAGTCCCGGCCAGTCGATTCATGGCTTCCTTCCTGAGCTTCCCAGCAAGGGAGCTTTCATCGCTTCCTCCCTGCTGTCCAAACCAAACACACTCTGCTGATTTCATCCGTCGCCTTTGGCTTTGCTGTAGAATCTATTTTTTTTTCTCTTTACTTTGTTGTGGTAGAAAGCTAAAACGCAGGATGGATGACAATAACAGGAAACTCAGCCATGTCTCTTAAAAAAAAAAGGAAAGGAAAAACATTTTTAAAAGGTATCCAACAAGTAGGTATTGACTGTTTGAGGGGCTGAGGTACTCTTTTTGTACAGGGTTCTGTATATCTGTTCTGGCGCTCATTTGTAGGGTCCTGTATATAGGGGGGTCTCCAGACTATGAGGACCACATTGTATATTTGACAAATATTCGTTGACCAAAACTAGGTTTCTCTTACGTCCTCCGACAGTCGCCGCCTCTTCATATTCGTCACTAATGGGGTTATTGACCTTTGCTCCATAGGAGTAGCTAGGCAACAGAATATATTAATATCAAAGCTTTTAGCATATCCCACCCCCAGGGGGTGGTCCCCTCAGTCAATACCTCCCTGCTTCCTGCATTTCCAACTCAGTTTCTAATGCCTAGCTCAGGAGTAGGCTGGCTGTTCCTGTGCTGGGGCTCTTAGTCTCAGCTTCTTTTCTCTTTTTGATTTTATTTGGAGTTTTTTTCTCTTTCTTTTACTTAGCTGTTTATTTCAGCGTTAGTTAGTTCTTCTGATGAAGATGATCGTGCGGAGCTGGGTCTCAGTCTGGCCACCCTGGTTCCCAGGGCTCAGGGCCAGGGGCTTCCCAGCAGAGGCGGCTCTCTAATTAGGCCGGTAAGGCGGCCGCCGAAGGCCTCGCAGTTAAAGGGGCCTCGCATGATCTTTCCCAAACATTTTTTTTTTTTTTTTATTGAATAGATCCGGGGTCCTCAATAGGCGGACTCCGGACCCACACGGATTAAAATCTGGACCGCCGAAGCGGTCTGCTTCCTTCTGTCTCAGCGGGGGGCAGAATGGAGAGGATCGGGAGGATCAGAGTGGCTGTGTTTACTGCTGCATGATTACAAAAAGCCGAGTACAAGTTCTTCTTACCCGGCGGAGAGATGTCCTACAAAGTCCCGCCTCCTGGGCCGGCTCTTACCTATGATAGACAGAACACTGGTGACGTCTATCATAGGAGCCGGTGTTCAGGAGGCGGGACTTTGTAGGACATCCTCTCCGCCGGGTAAGAAGAACTTGTACTCGGCTTTTTGTAATCATGCAGCGGTAAACACAGCCACTCCGATCCTCTCAATTCTAACCCCCCCCGCTGATGACAGAAGGAAGCAGACCGCTTCGGCGGTCCAGATTAATGGGGGCACACACACTGGTCAATCTGCATTATTGGGGGCACACACTGGTCAATCTGCATTATTGGGGGCACACACACTGGTCACTGCATTATTGGGGGCATACACTGGTCACTGCATTATTGGGGGCATACACTGGTCACTGCATTATTGGGGGCATACACTGGTCACTGCAATATTGGGGGCACACACTGGTCACTGCATTATTGGGGGCACACACACTGGTCACTGCATTATTGGGGGCACACACTGGTCACTGCATTATTGGGGGCATACACTGGTCACTGCATTATTGGGGGCATACACTGGTCACTGCAATATTGGGGGCACACACTGGTCACTGCATTATTGGGGGCACACACACTGGTCACTGCATTATTGGGGGCATACACTGGTCACTGCATTATTGGGGGCATACACTGGTCACTGCAATATTGGGGGCACACACTGGTCACTGCATTATTGGGGGCACACACACTGGTCACTGCATTATTGGGGGCACACACACTGGTCACTGCATTATTGGGGGCATACACTGGTCACTGCATTATTGGGGGCATACACTGGTCACTGCATTATTGGGGGCATACACACTGGTCACTGCATTGTTGGGGGCACACACACTGGTCACTGCATTATTGGGGGCATACACTGGTCACTGCATTATTGGGGGCACACACACTGGTCACTGCATTATTGGGGGCACACACACTGGTCACTGCATTATTGGGGGCACAAACTGGTCACTGCATTATTGGGGGCACACACTGGTCACTGCATTATTGGGGGCACACACACTGGTCACTGCATTATTGGGGGCACACACTGGTCAATCTGCAATATTGGGGGCACACACTGGTCACTGCATTATTGGGGGCATACACTGGTCACTGCATTATTGGGGGCACACACACTGGTCACTGCATTATTGGGGGCACACACTGGTCACTGCATTATTGGGGGCACACACACTGGTCACTGCATTATTGGGGGCACACACACTGGTCACTGCATTATTGGGGGCATACACTGGTCACTGCATTATTGGGGGCATATACTTTTCACTGCATTATTGGGGGCACACACACTGGTCACTGCATTATTGGGGCATACACTGGTCACTGCATTATTGGGGGCACACACACTGGTCACTGCATTATTGGGGTCACACACACTGGTCACTGCATTATTGGGGGCACTCACTGGTCAATCTGCAATATTGGGGGCACACACACTGGTCACTGCATTATTGGGGGCATACACTGGTCACTGCATTATTGGGGGCACACACACTGGTCACTGCATTACTGGGGGCACACACTGGTCACTGCATTATTGGGGGCACACACACTGGTCACTGCATTATTGGGGGCACACACACTGGTCAATCTGCAATATTGGGGGCACACACTCTGGTCAATCTGCAATATTGGGGGCACACACTCTGGTCACTGCATTATTGGGGGCACACACACTGGTCACTGCATTATTGGGGGCACACACACTGGTCACTGCATTATTGGGGGCACACACACTGGTCACTGCATTATTAGGGGCACACACTGGTCACTGCATTATTGGGGGCACACACTGGTCAATCTGCAATATTGGGGGCACACACTCTGGTCAATCTGCAATATTGGGGGCACACACTCTGGTCACTGCATTATTGGGGGCACACACTGGTCACTGCATTATTGGGGGCACACACACTGGTCACTGCATTATTAGGGGCACACACTGGTCACTGCATTATTGGGGGCACACACACTGGTCAATCTGCAATATTGGGGGCACACACTCTGGTCACTGCATTATTGGGGGCACACACACTGGTCACTGCATTATTAGGGGCACACACTGGTCACTGCATTATTGGGGGCACACACTGGTCAATCTGCATTATTGGGGGCACACACTGGTCAATCTGCATTATTGGGGGCACACACTGGTCAATCTGCATTATTGGGGGCACACACACTGGTCACTGCATTATTGGGGGCACACACACTGGTCACTGCATTATTGGGAGCACACACTGGTCAATCTGCATTATTGGGGGCACACACTGGTCAATCTGCATTATTGGGGGCACACACTGGTCAATCTGCATTATTGGGGGCACACACTGGTCACTGCATTATTGGGAGCACACACTGGTCAATCTGCATTATTGGGGGCACACACTGGTCACTGCATTATTGGGAGCACACACTGGTCAATCTGCATTATTGGGGGCACACACTGGTCACTGCATTATTGGGGGCACACACTGGTCAATCTGCATTATTGGGGGCACACACTGGTCACTTCATTATTGGGGGCACACACACTGGTCACTGCATTATTGGGGTCACACACTGGTCAATCTGCATTATTGGGGGCACACACTGGTCACTGCATTATTGGGAGCACACACTGGTCAATCTGCATTATTGGGGGCACACACTGGTCACTGCATTATTGGGAGCACACACTGGTCAATCTGCATTATTGGGGGCACACACTGGTCACTGCATTATTGGGGGCACACACACTTGTCAATCTGCATTATTGGGGGCACACACTGGTCACTTCATTATTGGGGGCACACACACTGGTCACTGCATTATTGGGGTCACACACTGGTCAATCTGCATTATTGGGGGCACACACTGGTCACTGCATTATTGGGGGCATACACTGGTCACTGCATTATTGGGGGCACACACACTGGTCACTGCATTATTGGGGGCACACACTGGCCACTGCATTATTGGGGGCATACACTGGTCACTGCATTATTGGGGGCACACACACTGGTCACTGCATTATTGGGGGCACACACTGGTCACTGCATTATTGGGGGCACACACTGGTCAATCTGCATTATTGGGGGCACACACTGGTTACTGCATTATTGGGGGCACACACTGGTCAATCTGCATTATTGGGGGCACACACTGGTCACTGCATTATTGGGGGCACACACACTGGTCACTGCATTATTGGGGGCACACACATGGTCGCTCTGCATTAATGGGGGCACGCACACTGGTTGCTCTGCATTAATAGGGGCACGCACACTGGTCGCTCTGCATTAATGGGGGCACGCACACTGGTTGCTCTGCATTAATAGGGGCACACACATGGTCGCTCTGCATTAATGGGGGCACGCACACTGGTTGCTCTGCATTAATAGGGGCACGCACACTGGTTGTTCTGCATTAATAGGGGCACACACATGGTCGCTCTGCATTAATGGGGGCACGCACATGGTCGCTCTGCATTAATGGGGACACGCACACTGGTTGCTCTGCATTAATAGGGGCACACACATGGTCGCTCTGCATTAATGGGGGCACGCACACTGGTTGCTCTGCATTAATAGGGGCACACACATGGTCGCTCTGCATTAATGGGGACATGCTCTGCATTAATAGGGGCACACACATGGTCACTCTGCATTAACGGGGGCACGCACAATGGTCGCTCTGCATTGGATGAGGGCAAGTTTTGGGGGAATGCCTTTTTTTGTTATTGGCGTTCTGTATAGCACATGGTCGCTCTGCATTAATGGGGGCACGCACACTGGTTGCTCTGCATTAATAGGGGCACGCACACTGGTTGCGCTGCATTAATAGGGGCACACACATGGTCGAAATTTTTTATCGCGCAAGGGGGGCCTCATATTTTAATTTTGCCTAAGGCCTCAAAAAGTCTAGAGCCGCCTCTGCTTCCCAGCCTGCCATTGAGCGTTCAGCTTAGGTTTTGCCCTGGCACATTGAACGACCCATCCCTGTTCGCTGCAGGGATGCTATCGGTGAGGTGGCTACCTCACTGGACGCCATTGCGGTTTCGCACCGCAGTTCCACTGCGTCATGCTTGCGACACTCCGTGTCCTCAGTGCAGCGGTTTGGTCGCTGGAGCAGGCTCCCCATGCCATCCGGACTGGTAAGTGTAACTCTATGTGGGGACCTGTCTATTTGGGTGTCAGTCTGGGACTGTGTGACCCTGCATGTCTGTGTGGCTGCTGTGCTCCCTGTCAGTTCCTGTGTGGACCTGCTGCCTGTGTGTGGGCTGTGAAGGGGGGGGGCTCTCCCGCTCTGCTGGGTGTCAGCATGAGGCAGTCAGATTTTGGGCATGCTGTGCGGCGATCGCTGCGGCGACCCGCCATTTTTTTGCGGCAAAATCATGGTGGCCGGGCCTGTGTGGTAATGCACGGCGTTTTGGCGCCAAACGCCGCCATTTTGGTGGCGATCGATCAGGCCACATGTCGGCGCCATTTTCTATTTGCCCAAAGAATCCTCAGCCGAGCGGCCATGTTTGTGTAGCCTTGCATAGGCTTCATAGGGGCGGTCAGTCTTGCATCACTTCCTTTTGCTCTGGGACAGCGATCGGTGGCAGCAGCCTGTGTGATCTCTCCAGGTTTTTATCTTCCCTTTTTTCCTGTATTCCTTGCCCAGTTTCTTGTCCCTGTAGGGGTCGGTGTATTCAGTGGGTGCGGTGGGCTACGCTCGCCGCGATCTTAATGGGGCAGTACTCGTTTTTTCCTAATATTGCTGGGCATGGATTCTCAGGAATGCAAGTTTCCTCCCACCTTGGTGGGGTGCCAAGGGGCTGCTGGTTCCCCCGAGGGGGCTGATCTGGCCACTATTGTGGCAAACTTAGCTGCTCAAGTGCAGATGCTGGTGGCTGATCAATCCACAAAACGGCTCAGAGTGTCTATTTCCTCTGATTCAGAGGGCGATGGGGCTGCTATGGCTGGAGTGCCC
This sequence comes from Pelophylax lessonae, assembly GCF_965119305.1. Lineage (NCBI taxonomy): Eukaryota > Metazoa > Chordata > Amphibia > Anura > Ranidae > Pelophylax > Pelophylax lessonae. Next base: position 214,776,699 of record NC_138778.1, read on the forward strand.
TTCTCAGGGTCTCACTCATCTCTAGACCTTGTGGGGTCTGAAGGGGAGGCTGAGGTGGAAGGGGTTGATAATTCTCCCCCTGGCTCGTCTGAAGAGCTTGCACTCATGGATGAGTTGGTTGCTTCTATCAAGCAAACGCTGCATTTACAGGATGAACCATGTCCTCCAGTTTTGATGTCCTCTTATGGGACGCAAAGAAAGCGCAAAACGTCGCAGGTTTTTCCTTGCTCTACGGAATTTCAGCGCGCTGTTGATGAGCAATGGCGCAATTTAAAGAAGTCTTTCGCTGTGCCGAGTAGGTTCAAGCTGCGTTATCCATTTACTCCCGCCACTGATGAGCGTTGGTGTGTGCCGCCTCAAGTAGATCACGCGGTGGCGATTTTGAATAAATCCACTGCGATTCCTGCTGAGGATACCCCGGTTTGCCGGGACCCGACGGACAGGAGATTGGAGTTTCTGGCCGTCATGCTTATACGGTTGCTGGTTCTATGCTGAAGCCTATTTTTGCTTCCATTATGGCAGCCCAAGCCATTGCGGATTGGACGCAGGTGCTCAGGCGCACCCTGGTGGCTGACTCTGCCCCGCCGACAACTTTGGCTATGGTGGATCAAATTCATCAGGGTGTCATGTATTTGTGTGATGCGGACTTAGATATGGTCCCTTTGGCTGCGCGTCTTTCTAGTGTGGCGGTCTTGAACCGTCGCCTGATATGGCTGAAATGTTGGTCTGTTGACCAATCTTCCCGCAAGACTTTAGCTAATTTGCTCTACGCGGGATCTCGCCTTTTTGGCGAATCTTTGGATACTCTGATAAAGGGTATTTCTGGGGGTAAGAGCACTCTCTTGCCCCAAACTCACAAGAATAAGTTTGTTCGTGGTAAGAAGAATAACTCGTTTGGGTCCTCTCAGGGGTCCTTTCGTGCCTTTCGGTCGCACTATAAGGGCAAGCCCTTCAAGGGCCAAGGCTCCCAGAAGAAGCCGTGGACGGGTAAGCAGAAGTCCGGCCAGTCCGGGTCCGCTGCCCGTAACAATGCGGCCTGAAGGGAAATCAGGAAATCGTTCGATCTGGATACAAGATCGAGTTTCTCTCTCGGCCGGCGGGCAGATTTTTCCCCTCAAACCTTCAGCTGACTCCGGAGCGCTTGCAGGATCTGCACCTGGCGGTGCGGGACCTGCGGGCCCAGGGAGTGGTGGTTCTGGTGCCTCATCGGGACAGATTTCGGGGGTTCTATTCCAATCTGTTCACTGTGCCCAGAAAGGAGGGCAAGGTACGTCCGATTCTGGACTTAAAAGCTCTGAACCGCTTTGTGCGGGTTCGCAAGTTCCGCATAGAATCCCTGCGATCAGTGGTGGCTGCCCTGGTTCCGGGGGAATTCATGGCCTCCATCGACTTGAAGGATGCATACCTTCACATCCCCATTTTCGAGGGTCACCAGAGGTACCTTCGATTTGCCATTGCGGAGGATCATTATCAATTCGTGGCGTTGCCCTTTGGTCTCGCTTCGGCTCCGCGGGTTTTCACCAAGGTGCTTGCGCCGGTTCTGGCCTTATTGAGGGCCCAGTGCATTTCTGTCCTGGGGTATCTGGACGATATCCTGATTCGGTCCGCGACCAGTCAGGGCCTGGTGAACGACCTGTCCATCACGATGCAGACTCTGCAGGAATTCGGTTGGACGATAAATTTTCCAAAGTCAACGTTGTGTCCGTCGGTTCGTCTTCCCTACCTGGGGATGATTCTGGACTCTGTTCAAGCGAAGGTCTTCCTGCCAGAAGACAAGCTTCGGACACTTCAGTGCGAAGTCAGGTCCCTCAGGGACAATCAGTGCTCGTCCCTCCGGACGTGTATGAGGTGTCTGGGATTGATGGTTTCGGCCTTCGAGGTGATTCCCTTCGCCCAGTTTCACACACGGGAGCTTCAGGCGGAGGTCCTGGCCAAGTGGGACGGGCGTCCGCAATCTCTGGATCTGCGGCTGTCGTTGAGCCGTCTCACCCGCAGGGGTCTTTTGTGGTGGCTCCAGTCCCCGGCGGTGTCGGGGGGCAAGTCCTTTCGTCCTTTGTCGTGGACAGTGATCACCATGGATGCCAGCCTGTCGGGCTGTGGTGGTGTTCTGGGCGTTCTGTCCTCCCAGCGTACTTGGTCGGAGGAGGAATCCTCCCTTCCGATCAACATTCTGGAATTGCGAGCGATAAATCTCTGTCTACTGCGTTGGACGGACAGGCTTCAGGGCCGTCCAGTTCGGGTACAGACGGACAATGCCACAGCGGTGGCCTACATCAACCACCAAGGGGGCACCAGGTGTGCCCGAGCGGCTCGGGAAGTAGCCGACATTCTGTCTTGGGCCGAGACGCGCGTCCTGGCGATGTCTGCAGTTCACATTCCGGGGGTGGAGAACTGGCAGGTGGATTATCTGAGCCGCCAGACCCTGGACCAGGGAGAATGGTCTCTTCACCCGGATGTCTTCCAGATGTTGTGCGCGAAATGGGGGTCCCCAGATGTGGATCTGTTCGCGTCTCGTCTAAACAACAAGGTGGAAAGGTTCGTGGCAAGGACGCGCGATCCTCGGGCAGACGCCTCAGACGCGTTAGTGGCGCCCTGGCATCAGTATCGCCTGATGTATGCCTTTCCACCGATTCAGCTGCTGTCCAGGCTCCTTCGCAGGTTGGCCTCGGAACCGCACACGGTGATTCTGGTGGCACCGGACTGGCCTCGCCGGTCTTGGTACGCAGACCTCGTGAATCTGGCGGTCGACACTCCGTGACGTCTGCCACTTCGAGAAGATCTCCTGTCTCAAGGACCGATGTTCCATCCTGCTTTACAGTCGCTGGCTTTAACGGCCTGGCTGTTGAAAGCCAGGTCCTGAAGGATAGGGGTCTTTCCCCTGAGGTCATTCCCACTTTGATCAAGGCTAGGAAGGCCTCTTCGGGGAAGATTTACTACCGTACTTGGAAGGCTTACTTTGCCTGGTGTGAGTCCAGGGGGTATTCCCCTCGCTCGTACTGGGTGTCGAGAGTGTTGGCTTTCCTTCAAACGGGCGTGGACCAGCGTTTGGCGTTGGCCACGATTAAGGGTCAGATTTCTGCGCTGGCCGTTCTCTTTCAACGCCCTGTGGCGTCTAACTCTTTGGTTAGCACCTTTGTTCAAGGGGTGCGACATTTGGTCCCTCCTAGGAGGGAGCCTTTGCCTCCATGGGATTTGAACCTTGTTCTGTCCGTGTTGCAACATGCTCCTTTTGAAAAGATTAGGGAGGTCTCGTTGTCTTTGTTGTCCAAGAAGGTTGCACTTCGGCTCGCAGAGTGTCGGAGCTGGCGGCCTTGTCCTGCAAATCTCCGTATTTGGTGATTCACTTGGATAAGGTGGTCTTGCGACCTAACCCGTCTTTTCTTCCGAAGAGGATCTCGGAATTTCACCTCAATGAGGATATTGTTCTGCCTTCGCTTTGCGCGAAGCCTAAGCATCCAAAGGAGGTGGCGTTGCATTCCTTGGATGTTATTAGGGCGATCAGGGTTTACCTGTCATCGACTAAATCCTTTCGCAAGTCGGATTCTCTCTTTGTCCTTCCTGAGGAACCTCGGAAGGGCATGGCGGCGTCAGCTGCGACCATCGCCAAATGTATCAGACAGACGATTGTGCAAGCCTATGCTTTGAAGGGGAATGTTCCTCCTTTTCCTGTGAAGGCGCACTCTACCAGGTCTCTGAGTACGTCTTGGGCCTATCGTCATCAGGCTTCTGTGGCCCAGGTGTGTAAGGCGGCGACTTGGTCGTCCGTTCACACCTTCTCAAAATTTTACAAAGTGGATGTTCAGGCATCGACAGATGCTTCCTTTGGCCGTAAAGTTCTTAGTGCGGCAGTGCCTTAGGGTCCCTTGTTTGGGCCCTTGGCTGTTGGGGTGTTTTTACCCCTAGGTTACTTGTTCTTTCCTGGGTTGTTGCTCCTGTTGAGCACGTTTTCCTGTTGCCCAGTTGGTTCTCTTACTTTGGTAAGGTTCCTTTCTCTGATGTGGGTACTGCGTTGCTTTAGGCGCGGCTGCTTTTTTCCCACCCCTCATGTCTACACTGCTATGGGATGTCCCCATTAGTGACGAATGTGATAAGGCGGCGACTGTCGGAGGACGTAAGAGAAAACGGAATTTTTGTAAAATCTTACCTTTCTCTGAGTCCTCCGACAGTCGCCGCCCCCGCCCCTCTTTTGGGGTTTGTTTGTGTACTCTACTGCTATGCTACTGAAACTGAGTTGGAAATGCAGGAAGCAGGGAGGTATTGACTGAGGGGACCACCCCCTGGGGGTGGGATATGCTAAAAGCTTTGATATTAATATATTCTGTTGCCTAGCTACACCTACGGAGCAAAGGTTAATAACCCCATTAGTGACGAATATGAAGAGGCGGCGACTGTCGGAGGACTCAGAGAAAGGAATTTTACAGGTAAGATTTTACAAAAATTCTGTTTTTTATATCCAGGAGTACCCATCAGAACTCCCCCTTAGATCCAATCAGAGCTTCCCCTTAGATCCAGGAGTGCCCAGCAGAGTCCCCCCCCCTTACATCTAGGAGTGCCAGACAGTTCCCCCTCACATCCAGGAATGCCCATCAGAGTCTTCCCTTACATCTGGGAGTGCCCATCAGACTCCTTCCCTACATCCAGGATTGGCAATCAGAGTTCCCCCTTAGAATCAGTCAGAGTACCTCCTTAAATCCAAGAGTGCCCAGCAGTGTCCCTCCACCCCTTACATCTAGGAGTGGCAGACAGTTCCCCCTCACATCCAGGAATGGCCATCAGACCTCTCCTTACATCCAGGAGTGCCCATCAGACACCTTCCCCACTTCCAGGAGTGCGAGTAACAATCAGAGTTCCCCCTTACATCCATTCTAATATCCCCTTGGATCTAGGAGTGCCCAGCAGAGTCTCCCATCCTCCCCTCCCCCCATTCACATCTAGGAGTGCCAGACAGCTTCCCATCACACCCAGGAATACCCATCAGAGCTCCCCCTACATGCAGGAGTGCCCATCAGGCTCCTTCCCTACATCCAGGATTGCCAATCAGAGTTCCCCTTAGATCAAGGAGTGCCCAGCAAAGTCCCCCCCACCCCTTACATCTAGGAGTGCCAGACAGAGTGCCCCATCACACCCAGGAATTCCCATCAGAACTCCCCTACATCTAGAAGTGCCCATCAGACTCCTTCCTTACACCCAAGATTGCAAATCAGAGTTCCACCTTAGATCCAGATAGAGTTCCCCCTTAGAATCAGGAGTGCCCAGCAGTGTTCCTCCACCCCTTACATCTAGGAGTGGCAGACAGTTCCCCCTCACATCCAGGAATGGCCATCAGAGCTCCCCTTACATCCAGGAGTGCCCATCAGACACCTTCCCCACTTCCAGGAGTGCGAGTAACAATCAGAGTTCCCCCTTAGATCCATTCTGATTTCCCCTTGGATCTAGGAGTGCCCAGCAGAGTCTCCCCATCCCCCTCCCCCATTCACATCTAGGAGTGCCAGACAGTTCCCCATCACACCCAGGAATGCCCATCAGAGCTCTCCCTACATCCAGGAGTGCTGATCAGACTCCTTTCCTACATCCAGGATTGCCAATCAGAGTACCCCCCTAGAGCCAGTCAGAGTTCCCCCTTAGATCAAGGAGTGCCCAGCAGAGTCCCCCCACTCCTTACATCTAGGAGTGACAGACAGAGTTCCCGTCACATCCAGGAATGGTAATCGAAGCCTCCCCCCCCCCCCGTACATCCAGGAATGCTCAGTAGGGTTCTCCCTTACATCCAGGAGGGCCTAGAAGAATCACGTACACGTAGATACCATTCTCACCAGAGGCGTAACTAGAACCTTCAGGGCCCCAGTGCAAGGAACCATGAAGGGCCCCCCGGACCCCTGGCCGGGGCCCTTCCCTTCAAGCCTGGGCCTCTTCCCACTGATCCTGGGGCCCTTTACTCCTTTTGCGGGCCCTTTATTATGATCCCGCAGCGGGACCCTTTCACAAATTCTGCAGTGGGCCCCCTTCCTGCCATCTTGGGGCCTCCCCACTGTGGTGGAATGCCAGGGCCCGGTCGCAAGTGTGATCTTTGCGATCTTGGAAGTTCACCCACTGGTGTCAGTAGTTTTTATTTTTTGGTATTTTAATTGTTTTATTTTTTATCATTTTTTTTTTATTTTTTTACAATGTCACTGACTATGACTCTATCCATTCAGAAAAGGAAGGAGCTGGTAAATTACATATTTACCGACCCCTTCCTGGTTCTCTATTGTGACACATCCCCTGCAGCAGCCGGCAGGAGAGGGAAGGGAGTACAGTGGGGGGGGGGGGGGCAGGGGAGCACACAGGGGCCCAGAGACAGCAGAACACAAGAGAACTGGATAGGAGGAGTGACGGGGGCAGCATACAGAGGAACCAATCTCCTCAATGTTCCTCCTGCAACTACAGGAGGAAAAAGTAGGACAATGATTTCTCTACATGCTGCCCCTACCCCCTGGAGGGGGTTCTATCCAGGTGTACAGGGGAGCGGCACAGGCCCTCTGGAGCATGGGGCCCGGTTGCAATTGCAACCCCTGCAACCCCTGTAGTTACGCCCCTGATTCTCACTAAACTCCCGTGATTACCGGCATCCTTATCTTCTCAATGACCCTGAATCTGAATCTGCCAGCTTATTTCCTGGTTCCTTCCTCTGCCTAAGCCCCCATTCACACTACCGCGACTTGTCAGGCGACTTGTCAGCCTGAGAAGTCGCGGTCCCTCGCGGTCCATTGACTGCTACAGGACCCGTTCTAATAGGAGCGACACAAGTCGCTCCGACTTAGAAAAAGGGTCCTGTACTACTTCGGGGCGACCTCGGAGCGACTTGCATAGACATTCATTATATGAAGTCCGTGCACGTCGCGCCGAAGTCGCGGGACATGGGACTTCACAAGTCGCCTCCGAAGTAGTACAGAGTCGTGCCGCGCTAGTGTGAATGGGCTGTATGTAATATTGAAACCACCACATGCTCTCCTGCAACCACTGATGTAGGGAGGCTTCACATCAAAGCATCATGAGACGAGAGGCTGCAGTACTACCTCAGAAGCACTTTGAACATCTAGATTCTGGCAGCAGCCCTACATTGGCTTGAGACCTTTGACTTTGTGACTTTGTTGCACTAAAACCTTTAAAAACTTACAAGGGACACCGTCTGTATGGGGTCTATTTGGCTTTCAAGCACTGTGCAGGTAAAGGACAAATTTTAAAGGTAGATGATGCCCATTAAGAAGGCTCTGAAATAATTTTCTGAATCTTTGCGTTCCTCAGAACGCGGACTTGTAAAAGACGGAGTACGCAGCACAGGTGTGACACGGAGGGGAACTCAGATTTGTTCCAAGTGTTTAGTTAAAGCATTCTTTTTTTTTTTCTCCAACGCTTTGCTCGCTGCTCTATTTGAGTCGGTGCTGTTGCTGAGGTCAACTGATTTTCCCTTCTACGCCGACTGCCGATGACAGCTTTCTGGAAGCAGCTTGCCAGCAAAACCGCCACTTCCTGCAGCTGCAGCCATCGCTGCTGCCAAAAGCAGACAATGAGTGCGACTGCGTGCCAAGGACTTTGAACGTTGAGAAAGCACGATCATGATTGCCCTGGCAACTACCCTTAACTCTTTCAGGACTGCAATGCAGCCACTCCATGGCGATTAACGATCCCTCATTTTTAGGGATGGTTTTGCGTCTTTTAGGTTTATCCCTGGAAAAAATATTTTTGTCTTTTTGGGTGTAACCTTGGTGACTGAAATTGTAAAATTCCCTATTTTTCTGTATGCTGGAGTAAAATCTCAGGCTTTGAATGCACTCAATGTACTTCAAGAAGTATTGTGATCTAATGGAGGAGTAGGATAATGTTTTCAAGTGTAATTGAAGTCTGCTGCCGATATCCAGGGTTTTTGGCATCATGTACTGTCTATAGCATATTTGCACATTATAGCAGACATACCTGCCAAAGAGAACCCCTGTTTTTTTTTATTATATGGAGCTCCCTGGTGCGATGCTTTTGTCAAACCCCTGTGAACTGTCAAATCAAAACATGCAAAAAAGTCCACAGAGGGTACAGAATATAGCCAAACCTCTGAAGAGGGAGGGCCTCTAACCCTGAACTTCCCAGGGCGCAAGGCCCCTGACAGAGGCAAGCTACCCCCATGTGTACCTAGGCCTGAAGCCAGGTGGACCCCACTCCCTAGGGACCGACTAAAGCCGGTATATCAAGTACTTGGTGGAGCAAGCTTCACCATGGTCTACCTAGGCCAAAGCCAGGTGGACTCCACTCACTAGGGATTATCTGAAGCCTGTCTACCATGTACTTAGTGGGGAAAGCTACAACATGGTTTACCTAGGCTAAAGCCAGGTGGACCCCACTCCCTAGGGACCAGCTGAAGCCAGTCTATCAAGTACTTGACAGTGCAAAGCTACATTATGGTCTACCTAGGCCAAAGCCAGGTGGACCTTACCCCCTAGGGATTAGCTGAAGCATGTCTTCAAAGTACTTGGTGGGGCAAGCTACAACATGGTCTACCTAGGCCAAAGACAGGTGGACCCCACACCCTAGGGATTATCTGAAGCCTGTCTACCATGTACTTGGTGAGGAAAGCTACAACATGGTCTACCTAGGCTAAAGCCAGGTGGACCCCACTCCCTAGGGACCAGCTGAAGCTGGTCTACCTGGTACTTGGTGGGGCTTGCTACACCATGGTCTACCTAGTCCGAAGCCAGTTGTACCCCACTCCCTAGGGATTATCTGAAGCCTGTCTACCAAGTACTTGGTGGGGCAAGCTATACCATGGTCTACCCAGGCCAAAGCCAGGCGGACCCCACTCCCTAGGGACCAGCTGAAGCCAGTCTACCAGGTACTTGGTAGGGCCAAGCTACATCTTGGTCTACTTAGGCTGACGCCAGGTGGACCCCATTAGAACTTTGGGACAGCCCTGCCTTCATTCAGGGACAAGTCTGGTAAATCAGGCCAGATTGAACCTGGGACAAAAAGAATCTCTCCTTGTTCTTGTTCCCACCTCATTACATCAGGTGAATACTTATGGCACTTTTCCACTGCAAGTACCGGCTCGGCTCCACTTGGCCCTGCTTGGCCAGGTTTGGTTTTCCACTGCATGGTACCGCATGGTACGGTGTTGGAACAGTTCGGTACAGTTTGCTTTTCCACTAAAGTAGTACTAAATAACAATAGTTTTCTGACCAATCAGTGGCTAGAAGTGACAAACAGTAAAGGCTGCATGCAAAGGATTGTGGGATATGGTACCGGTATGGCCCTCTTGGAACCACAACTGAGGTGGTACTGTTTAAGCGAGCCGTACCGTTCGGTTCCATGTAGTGGAAAAGCGACGCCGTACCGTACCAAACCGTTCCTACACCGTACCATGTGGTACCATGCAGTGGAAAAGCACAAAAGCGAGCCGAACCGTTCGGTTCCATGCAGTGGAAAAGCGCCATAACTGGCATCCCCACTCAACAAGAGGCGCCAGCTATCTCCCTCCCGAAACGTAATAAAAACAGGTATTACACTTGATCTTAGCCAAAAGGCAGACAAACCAAAAAGCACCACTGCGACAGCCACAATATCCCTTGTCACTCCTGCTGACATTCCTCTAGAATTGACATCTTTGGCCACCTCGATTGACCGACCCATGGTGACTCCACTTCTACACATGCATACAGGAGTTCATTTGTTCCTGCACATGCATGGCTCAGTGAACATTCACAAAAGCATTGCTGGCTGGCGGTTTTTTTTTATGGAGAAGACATATAAAGAATATTTTCTGCAATAAAGAAAGAAGAGCAGTGGGAGGGGACCCAGCATGCTCAATACAGGCTGCCTGCAGAAAATAACAGGAGTGGGTGGAGACAAGACCAGTCACCCTGCACAAGGAGAGAGAGCAGCAGTGAGCGGTCTTTATTGCAGGAAGTAAAATGTCACACTGGATTACTGCACAGATTTGGAAGAAATAAACAAAGCACACCAAGGAAGAATACATATGACTAGTGTATTTAGACAATATTTGCTTATCCTGGAGTGCAGCCTCAAATTTAAAGTGATGAAAGACTTCCTTTCCGTTTCAATCTGAGGCCAGTTATGATTTGCTATAACTGCCAAAATGATGACAAAATATATCCCCCTGCTTCTGTAGCTGGCTCATTGTTTCCCCTAGGAGTCTGCCTGGAGGTCAAGTTACAGGCATCCCCTGCAGCATCCTGCACTACAAGCTTTGTCCTTCATACGACAATTGAACATTTAAAGAGAACTGCCTTTTGCTTCAAAGCAAAAATCTCATTTGTGCAGCTGCACAAGGCCCCCTGGGGACCATTTTTTTTTTTACTAGTTGTGGGTCAAATGAGTGCGGGGATCTCTCCCACTATCACAGCGGACACTGTTCATATTTATTTAGCTGTCAATTAGTATACAGTGACATGGATCAGTTTTATTTGCTCAGCTAGCAGGCTGAACGAAAAAATACTAACCAGATTCCCCCAGCCACACAAGTGAGGTGGATAGGGGAATCCTCCCTGTTGTGTCATTGTATTCTGACAGCATGACTCCCCATCCATTGGTGTGCACAGCCTATTTCATTATGGTGTGCACCCCAGAGTACAAACACACATGTGTGTATATCAGCAGAGCAGTAGATGGTGTCAGTAGAGCAGAGATTGGTGTCAGTAGGGCAGTGGACGGTGTCATTATAGCAGAGATTGGTGTCAGTAGGGCAGTGGATGGTGTCAGTAGAGCAGAGATTGGTGTCAGTAGAGCAGTGGACAGTGTCAGTAGGGCAGTGGACGGTGTCAGTAGAGCAGAGATTAGTGTCAGTAGAGCAGTGGACAGTGTCAGTAGGGCAGTGGACGGTGTCAGTAGAGCAGAGATTGGTGTCAGTAGGGCAGTGGACGGTGTCAGTAGAGCAGAGATTGGTGTCAGTAGAGCAGTGGATGGTGTCAGTAGAGCAGTGGACGGTGTCAGTAGAGCAGAGATTGGTGTCAGTAGAGCAGTGGACGGTGTCAGTAGGGCAGAGATTGGTGTCAGTAGGGCAGTGGACGGTGTCAGTAGGGCAGTGGATGGTGTCAGTAGAGCAGTGGACGGTGTCAGTAGAGCAGAGATTGGTGTCAGTAGAGCAGTGGACGGTGTCAGTAGAGCAGAGATTGGTGTCAGTAGGGCAGTGGACGGTATCAGTCGTTTTTTATTTTTATAATTTTTTTTTTTTTTTTTTAACAATATTGTTTTTAATTTTCTTTTTTACAATTTTTTTAGGAGCACTGTTGGGGGGCTTTGGTGATATATAAAGGGTCTAAACGAGTGATTGATCGATATCGCTTTTTCATTGCCAATACGGATATTTTGGTCAATGCATATCGATATTGGCCGATATTTTCATACAAAAAAAAAAAAATGTTATTTTTTTTATTTGACAGGTACTCTTCTGGAGGGATCTGCTGGTCTAAAAGACCCCAAATCCCTCCTCTGCACTTAAAAGTATTCAAAACTCCAAGTTTAGCTGTTTTGAATGCTGTAATTTTTTTGAATCTGGCGCCAGACAGTACCTGGAAGTGATGTCACTCATGACATCACTTCCGGGTTTTTACATGGAGACCCGATCAGAGCTGAATGGGGCTTTGATTGGGTCTTCGACGGCCGTGCAGGCTGGTTGCCCGGGTCTCCCGGTGGGACGGGAGACCCAGGCGAGCCGCGGAAGGCAGCAGGAGGGGGGGGACATCCCCTCCCGGTCCTTGTAATGACAGCCAAGCGGCTTCTCAGCCGCATCGGTTGTCATTACAAGACAGCAGACCGTCCGCTATGGATGCCAGTACCGGAGTGATGCCTCTAGCTGCAGGCATCACTCCGGTACAAGCACTTTCCCGAAATATCGGCAATATTTGTCACCTTGGTTTGCCGATTACGATATATCGGGGAAAGTGCATATCGGCCCTTGATATATCGGCTTTGCCGATAATTGGTCGATCCCTAGTCTAAACAGACCCCTGATGTCTCACTTTTGAGATCTAAAAAAGGGACTGAGGACAGAGACCCCCCAGCCCCTTTCTCTGCAGCCTCAGCTGCACTGGACAGTGAACGAATGGGAAGTGCTCTGTGCTGAGAGGCTTCCTGTTCATTCACAATCTTCAGTTAACAAATGGACATAGAATCGATCGGTACAGATCACTCACAGTGTTCATTTAGAAAAAGAAGAGGCCAGGAAATGAAATATTAATCGGCCCCCTTCCCCAGTTCTCCATCTTGAAACATCCCCCGCCGCAGCCAGTGGGAGAAGAGGGAAGCTGGCAGCACTGCAGGGGGAAATGGGGGCTTCAGGAAGCAGGGGGAGTTGGCCCTGCATGGGGCGATTAGGATGTGTCCAGGCACACCTGGCCAACCCTGTGCACACGCCTACGCCACCATCAGAACACATTGATCAGCGTTGCTGTCCATTGGCTGCAAGGAATGATCGAATGGAAATTTTGCAGCAAGGCTGTTCATGAGATCGGAATTCAGCCGGTCCCTGCTGAACTGGCCAAATTTCATAGGGTGGGGAGGTGGGTGAAATGGGATACCCCAGAAACACTTAAAAGCAAGACACTTTAAAGTATAATTAAAGGCAAAACTTTGTTAAGTGGAGAAGGATTGGAACACTTGTCAGTTTTTATTGCTGTCTGTGCCCCCAGTTAAGGATATTCACCCTCTCTATTTGTCCCGTTTACCATTATCATTGAAAGCAAAAGAAATCCCAAATTTGGGGTTGTCCCCAGAAATGTAATAGGGGGGGAATCTTCCAATGGGGACACTAGTTCTGGTGACCTGGGGGGTCCCCAAGAAATTCCATTAATTTGCAGGGATTTCCTTTTCTTTCCTGTTTGGCTATGGGAGAGGAAATGAAGGGAAATCTCCGCAATGGGACAGAGATGGCGAAAAAAAATCTGCCAGGGATAATAACCTTCCCTTGTTCTATCTAAAATGAAAAAAAATGTTTTGGCTATAGTTCGACTTTAACTTCTCTAGACAGTCTTTGAGCAAAGGGCAGAAAAGAGTAGCTGAAACTAAGATCTTGTAAAAGCTCACCATCAGAGCATTCACAAGGGACCTTATGAAGAAAAGAGAAACTGCACACATTCACTAAGGCTCTGAGTTCAGGTTGGTACTCACAATGCCACAGGATTACCGACTGCCTCCTTCCAATATCCACTGGGCACTCTTCAGTGAGGGACAAACAGGGATCACATCTCCACAAGACAGTTGGACACCTCCTTCCAACTTCCACCGGGCACTCCTCAGCAAGCTTCTCCAGACCAAGATCCCAGACAGACCCTTCAAAAAGGCCACCCCCCAAACTATGTTACAGCTGGGACCTCATTGAGGATATGGCAGCGTTCCAGTGAACTGCCCTTAGGGGCAGAACCCCCATAGCCTCCTTTCACATAAGGTCACTCCGATTTAGGGGGCGACCTGTGAAGTCGCGTGCAGCGCGACTTGCACAGACTTCACATAATGGAAGTCAATGCAAGTCGCCTCCAGGTCGCCCCGAAAGTAGTACAGGACCCTTTTTCGAAGTCGGAGCGACTTGTGTCGCTCCTATTAGAACGGCTCCTGTACTACACAATGGGAGCGTGAGGACCGCGACTTGTCAGGCTGACAAGTCGCGGTCCAAGTCGTACCAGTGTGAATGCGGTCTAAGGCTAGGGGCCCCTCTTGTAGGACTGGATCCCAGGACCAACTAACACCTGCACCAAGCGTGAGGCTATTTATGGGCTCTCCAGCCACCTACTGGGCACACCTCCCCAGGGATCGGCAGGGTCCCTATAAATATTCAGACTGGTGCCTTCCCTCCCATGGTGATTCCAGAACCCTCTAGAATGCAGGGGAAAATAATCAGACCAATGAGCCAAAATAATGAGGAGGCTAAAGCAATCAACAACCGCTCCACTAGCTACAAAGGAGCCAGACTAAATTTACATAGCATCCTATACGCTAATTAGGGAGGTCCTACATAGGGCTGCAGGTTTTTTTTCCCCTGGTTTAGACCTATCACACTGAAGCCCAATTTTTAAAAATGTTCCCACATTTACCTGACTGTTGGGAATCTCAGAAACAGCAATAAGGGTCACTGCACCTCCAAAACTGCAATCAGTTTTCCTGTAACAGTTGCTTAGCAAAGATTCGGGGCAGTGGCGGTTGGTGCTAAATATTTTTTTCTTGGGGGGGCGCAAACTGAAAAACTAAAATGGTGAATGCTCCCCCCTCCAGGTCCACACTCACCAGAGGACGTCTCGTGTTCCACAGGACAACAAGCCGAAACACAATATTGATTCACTAAAATCAAAATTGGGAGGATTGCGCCCCCGAGGACAATCTGAAACAAGCCAATTAGAGTTCAGCCTCAAATCACATGCTTTTTAAAGGTTTTGTAAACATAAACAAAAAAGAAGGCGCACCAGCCTAGCGCATTATCCTCAGTAGGCTTTTATTCATAAATTATTAAAAATGTCTACTCACAAACAAGCGATGTAAACCAGCATATCAACTCCATCAAACAACGTCCATGATGTTGGAGTCCAATGTCTTATTGAGGTAAATGGCTAACGTGTTTCGAGGCAGTGCCTCTTCCTCAGAGCTCAGAGTTTACAGACCTAATAGACACCCAATAGTTCAAATGAACGAAATACAGTTTTTATCTTATTTTTTAATAAATGATAATATGACTAACAATTTGTTAAAGTAGCTTTCTTTTTTGGCAAACTAACTTTGGGGGGGGGGGGTTGCCCCTGCACCCCTTATTGACCGGCCGCCACTGATTCGGGGAGATCTCCGTCACAGCCAATGAGCATTTTTTTTTGGACGTTTGTGAACATTGCTGACCATGCTGTGCTTCTCCGAACACGGCTAATGATGCTCAGACGGGTTCGTGTAAGGTCAGACTGAGCATCCCCCAGTTTGGAAAGGGTTAAGAGGAGACGGTACACTTGACAGCGCTAAACGGGTCATTTAAAAAAAAAGATTTTGGAGCCGTAATCGAGAGACGTCACCGGAGACAGCACAGGATGTTTTGGCCCGCCCGTGAATTCATCTCCAACTGAAGAATTCTTATTTTTAGGATTTGCTTTGCAGAGGAAACGGTACGCGAAGACTTTTTTTTTTTTCCAACAGATGCCTGCGTATGCATATTGTTCCTGTGTCAGAAATACATCTCGAGCAGGGAACATTTTAGGCCACGGAGCGCCTGTCTCCACCAATAAGAGCGGAGATGTTACATAAGAGGGGAAGGAAAAAAAATCTCCTTCTTTTCAACTGGCACGCAATTTGGGTTAGGATGACCCTGTTATTGCACTGCAGCAAAATCCAGGCGGAAGAGAGCCCGGGGAGACGAAATTCTCAATTTAACCATCCCTGATTGTTAAAGCCATCCGCTCCATTGACTGTTTTTTTTTTTTAAGTTGCTGAAACCACTAAAAAGAAAAGGAAACGAGCTAAAATTTTCTGGATATATTTAGTTTTTTCAGTATATAGTTTTTTGTATATATATATATATATATATATATATATATTGTTTTTTTAGTATATAGATTTTACATATATTTTCTTTTTTCTTTATATTTTCTTTTTTTTTTTTTAGTAGATAGTTTTTTGGATAATTTTTTTAGCATATCAGTTTTTGGATATTTTTATTTATTCATTTTTTTAGCATGTGGTTTTTTGGATATATTTGTTTTTTTTTATAAGTATATCGTTTTTTGTATATATTATTTACATATATATATATATATTTTTTTTATATTTAAATATATATATATATATATATATATATATATATATATATATATATATAGATATCGTTTTTTTTTAGTATATCGTTTTTTTTAGATATAGTTTTTCTTATATCTATATATATATATATATATATATATATTTTTTTTTTTATTATTTTTTATTTATTTTATAAAAATATACCCTGTTTACCCGAAAATGAGACAGTGTCTTATATTATTTTTTGCTCCCAAAGATGCGCTAGGTCTTATTTTCAGGGGATGTCTTATTTTTCCATGAAGAATACGGTACACATTTATTGTTGAACAAAAAAAAAGGAAATGTATCACCTGTATACGGTACGGTAGTAGTTGTCATCACAAACCAGCAAATTACATCCCCCTGTGTAATTTTGATTCCCCCCCCCCTTCTGATCCCCCTGTGTCATTTTGATTCCCCCCCCCCTTCTGATCCTCCTGTGTCATTTTGATTCCCCCCCCCTTCTGTTCCTCCTGTGTCATTTTGATTCCCCCCCCCCCTTCTGATCCTCCTGTGTCATTTTGATTCCCCCCCCCCTTCTGTTCCTCCTGTGTCATTTTGATTCCCCCCCCCCTTCTGTTCCTCCTGTGTCATTTTGATTGCCCCCTCTGATCCTCCGGTGTCATTTTGATTCCCCCCCCCCCTCTGATCCTCCTGTGTCATTTTGATTCCCCCCCTTCTGATCCTCCTGTGTCATTTTGATTCCCCTCTGATCCTCCTGTGTCATTTTAAGTGATCCCACTCCCCCCACCCCTGTGCCCGTGGACACCTTCACCAGACATCCACCCCACCCCTATATCAGACCTTTCCCCCCTACCTCAGTCACCCCTGTGTGTCCACACAATGTGCCCGACTCCTGCCCCGCACGACTCTCTGTCTAATAGTGAGTCAGCCAGACTCCATCAGGGCAGAGCGAGCAGCAGGCGGTAGCTTGTCCTGGCGGTGGCGCGGGCTCTCTGATTAAAAGAGACCTCGCACTTCCTGTCTGCTCCAGCTGCGCTGCGGCCAACAGTGAGCTGTGCGGCGGCGCCCTCCGCTACGGTCCAGAGTGCAGAGTTACAGTAGCTTCGGGGGGCCTTATTATCGGGGAGACCTTATGTTCAGGGAGACCTTATGTTCAGGGAGACCTTATGTTCGGGGAGGCCTTATTATCAGGGAGGTCTTATTTTTGGGGGATGCCTTATATTTTAGCGAGAGGCAAAACTGTAAGTAGGTCTTATTTTCTGGGGATGTCTTACTTTCGGGGGAGACAGGGTATATACAGTATATATATATATATATATATATATATATATATATACATATTTATACATCTAAATATACATATTAGACTGTATTAACAAAAGTATTGGGACGCCTGCATTTACACGCACATTTAATGACATCCCAGTCTTAGGCCGTAGGGTTCAATATTGAGTTGGCCCACCCTTTGCAGCTATAACAGCTTCAACTCTTTTGGGAAGGCCGTCCACAAGGTTTAGGAGTGTGTCTATGGGAATGTTTGACCATTCTTCCAGAAGTGCATTTGTGAAGTCAGGCACTGATGTTGGAGAGAAGGTCTGGCTCTGTCTCTACTCTAATTCATCCCAAAGGTGTTCTGTCGGGATGAGGTCAGGACTCTGTGCAGGACAGTCAAGTTTCTCCACCCCAAACTCGCTCATCCATGTCTTTATGGACCTTGCTTTGTGCACTGGTACGCAGTCATGTTGGAACAGGAAGGGGCCATCCCCAAACTGTTCCCACAAAGTTGGGAGCATGAAATTGTCCAAAATGTCTTGGTATGCTGACGCCTTAAGAGTTCCCTTCACTGGAACTAAGGGGCCAAACCCAACCGCTGAAAAACAACCCCACACCATAATCCCCCTGCACCAAATGGTTTGGAGCAGTGCACAAAGCACTGTGATCCCCGAGTGCACAGATGCCGACCAACGATCTCCCTGCAGATAAGAGAGAGAGGTGGATCTTCTAGGAGGTACTAGAGCAGGGTTCAACGCTGAGGAGGGGTGGAAGTGAGATGCGGACAGCTTTTGAAAGAGAGCTAAATCCTGCACACTGTGCATAGCACACCCCTAAACTTTGCACTCTGTAGGTAGAACACTCCTCAACCCTGCACTCTGTATGTAGAGCACCTCTGAACTCTGCACTCTGTATGTAGAGCACCTCTGAACCCTTCACTCTGTACGTATATCACCTCTGAACTCAGTACTCTGTATGTAGAGCACCTCTGAACTCTGCACTCTATACGTAGAGCACCTCTGAACCCTGCACTCTGTACGTAAATCACCTCTGAACTCTGCACTCTGTACGTATATCACCTCTGAACTCTGCACTCTGTATGTAGAGCACCTCTGAACTCTGCACTCTATACGTAGAGCACCTCTGAACCCTGCACTCTGTACGTATATCACCTCTGAACTCTGCACTCTGTATGTAGAGCACCTCTGAACTCTGCACTCTGTACGTAGCGCACCTCTGAACTCTGCACTCTATACCTAGAGCACCTCTGAACCCTGCACTCTGTACGTATATCACCTCTGAACTCTGTACGTAGCGCACCTCTGAACTCTGCATTCTGTAAGTAGAGCATCTCGGAACTCTGCACTCTGTATGTAGCGCACCTCTGAACTCTGCACTCTGTACATAGCGCACGCTGTATGTAGAGCACCTCTGAACTCTACACTCTGTATGTAGAGCACCTCTAAACTCTGCTCTCTGTATGTAGCGCACCTCTGAACTCTGTATGTAGAGCACCTCTGAACTCTGCACTCTGTATGTAGAGCACCTCTAAACACTGCACTCTGTATGTAGAGCACCTCTGAACTCTGCACTCTGTACGTAGCGCACCTCTGAACTCTGCACTCTGTAAGTAGAGCATCTCTGAACTCTGCACTCTGTACGTAGCCCACTCTGTATGTAGAGCACCTCTGAACTCTACACTGTGTGTGTAGAGCACCTCTAAACTCTGCTCTCTGTATGTAGCGCACCTCTGAACTCTGTATGTAGAGCACCTCTGAAATCTGCACTTCGTACGTAGCGCACCTCTGAACCCTGCACTCTGTATGTAGCGCACCCTTGAATTCTGTACTCTGCGCATAGGGCAACCCTGAAACTGCACTTTACACATAGAACACCTCTGAACTCTGCACTCTGTACGTAGCACACCTCTGAACTCTGCACTCTGTATGTAGAGCACCTCTGAACTCTGCAGTCTGGATGTAGAGCACCTCTGAACTCTGCACTCTGTATGAAGAGCACCTCTGAACTCTGCACTCTGTATGAAGAGCACCTCTGAACTCTGCACTCTGTACGTAGCGCACCTCTGGACTCTGCACTTTGTATGTAGAGCACCTCTGAACTCTGTACTCTGTATGTAGCACACCCTTGAATTCTGTACTCTGTGCATAGGGCACTCCTGAAACTGCACTTTGCACAAAGCGCATCCCTGAACTCAGCACATAACATATGCCTGGTATTTATTGCCCCTTTAAGATCCTCCCACTGGGCAACTATAATGCTGATGCGGTCCACAGTGAAATTGAGTTTGACACCCCTGCTCTAAAAGGTCCAAAGTTCAACCAAGACAACACCTCTAACAGATCCATGGCTCAAGCAAGAGAGAATGGCTACGTTCCTACATACACATAGGTGTGCGCAGCCTAATGCATTAGGGTGTGCACACCAAAGCTCAAACACACACTACCGATCACTTACGATGTTCATTCAGAAAGGGAGGGGGCCGGCAAATTATATATTTATCAGCCCCTTTCCCCACTCATCCTAAAACATCCCCACAGCAACAGCTGGCTGGAGAGGAGAGAAGCCGGAACAGCTGTGAGGGTAAGGGGGAGGGGAGCCAGGGCAGTAGGGGGAATCTGTGCTGCACAGGGTGATTAGGGTGTGCCTGGGCACACCTGGCACACCCTGTGCGCACACCTATGTACATACAGTGGGACCATGGAGAATGAATGTAGCCACCCTCTAACATCATGCTTCTCAACCTTATTGGGACCAGGGCTCAGTAAATTCTTCCAAAACCTCTTATGCCCCAACAGTAAAATATGTTTTAAATGCTGGAAGGCTCTGGATGCAGCTAAGTGTCACTCTGGGGTGATGAGGCTTCTGGAAGGGGTTAGGGGACTCGGCGGCCCTGTAGAGATTCTGGAGGGGGTTACAGGGACTCTGCAGCAGAATTGGTGACCCTGTAGGGGCTAAAGGTACTGGAGGGGGTTAAGTGACTCTGCAGCAGACTCAGTGGCACTGTAGGGGATTGAGATTCTGGAGGGACTTACGGACTCTGCAGCAGACTTAGTGGCCCTGTAAGGGATGAGGGTTCTGGAGGGGGTTAGGGGACTCTGCAGCAAACTTGGTGGCCCTGTAGGGGACGAGGGTTCTGGAGGGGGTTAGGGGTCTCTGCAGCAGAATCAGTGGCCCTGTAGGGGATGGAGGTTCTGGAGGGGGTTAGGGGACTCTGCAGCAGACTTGGTGGCCCTGTAAGGGATGAGGGTTCTGGAGGGGGTTAGGGGATTTTGCAGCAGACTTGGTGGCCCTGCAGGGGATGAGGGTTCTGGAGGGGGTTAGGGGTCTCTGCAGCAGACTCGGTGGCCCTGTAGGGGATGGAGGTTCTGGAGGGGGTTAGGGGACTCTGCAGCAGACTCGTGGCCATGTAGGGGACGAGGGTTTTGGAGGGGGTTAGGGGTCTCTGCAGCAGACTCGGTGGCCCTGTAGGGAATGGAGGTTCTGGAGGGGGATAGGGGACAAACAGTAAAATATGTTTGAAATGCTGGAAGGCTCTGGAGTGTCACCCTGGGGGTGATGGGGGTTCTGGAAGAAATTGGTGGCCCTGTAGAGATTCTGGAGGGGGTTAAGGAACTCTGCAGCAGACTTGGTGGCCCTGTAGGGGATAGGGGTTCTGGAGGGGGTTAGGGGTCTCTGCAGCAGACTCGGTGGCCCTGTAGGGGATAGGGGTTCTGGAGGGGGTTAGGGGTCTCTGCAGCAGACTCGGTGGCCCTGTAGGGGATAGGGGTTCTGGAGGGGGTTAGAGGTCTCTGCAGCAGACTCGGTGGCCCTGTAGGGGATGGAGGTTCTGGAGTGGGTTAGGGGACTCTGCAGTAGAATCGGTGGCCCTGTAGATGGTGGCGGTTCTAGAGGGAGTTCGGGGTCTCTGAGGCAGACTCAATGGCCCTTTAGGGGGATGGGGTTTTTAGATGGGGCTGGGGGAAAAGGTGGAGCATAATGGAGGGTAATGGGGGTCTTTCCAGGAGGCTGGGTACTTTGCAGGGGCACGCTGAGAGGTTATGGAGCACTGTTGGACGTAGGGAGCATTATGGGGGTGCCGGAGGCACTGCAAGAGGCTGGGTGACACTGTGGGAGCCTGAAAGCCACCATGGGAGATTGAGGGATCTGCAGCTAGCTGGAGGCCTGGTAGGAGGGAGGCTGGGGCCCAGCCCAGGGCAACAGCCAGGTGGTTGAGAACCACTGCACCAACATAAGGTTGGAGCACAGCAACAAATAAAATAAATTTGGAGACTGTGCTGTGTGATAGAGCTGTGTAGAGTTTCAGGATTGGATTGACAGAAATAAAAATTATTTAGCAAGTAAACAGCTCCCACACATACACTATATTACCAAAAGTATTGGGATGCCTGCCTTTACATGTACATGAACTTTAAGGACATCCCAGTCTTAGTCCATAGGGTTCAATATTGAGTTGGCCCACCCTTTGCAGCTATAACAGCTTCAACTCTTCTGGGTAGATGATCAGAGAGTGTGTGGACATGACACGGGAGATGGTCAGAGTGTGTGGACATGATACGGGAGATGGTCATAGAGTGTGTGGACATGATATGGGAGATGGTCAGAGAGTGTGTGGACATGATACAGGAGATGGTCAGAGAGTGTGTGGACATGATACGGGTGATGGTCAGAGAGTGTGTGGACATGATATGGGAGATGGTCAGAGAGTGTGTGGACATGATACGGGAGATGGTCAGAGTGTGTGGACATGATACGGGAGATGGTTTAGAGTCTGTGGACATGATACGGGAGATGGTAAGAGAGTGTGTGGACATGATACGGGAGATGGTCAGAGAGTGTGTGGACATGATACGGGAGATGGTCAGAGTTTGTGGACATGATACGGGAGATGGTAAGAGAGTGTGTGGACATGATACGGGAGATGGTCAGAGAGTGTGTGGACATGATATGAGAGATGGTCAGAGAGGGTGTGGACATGATACGGGAGATGGTCAGAGAGTGTGGGGACATGATACGGGAGATGATGAGAGAGTGTGTAGACATGATACGGGAGATGGTCAGAGAGTGTGGGGACATGATACGGGAGATGATCAGAGAGTGTGTAGACATGATATGGGAGATGGTCAGAGAGTGTGTGGACATGATACGGGAGATGGTCAGAGAGTGTGTGGACATGATATGGGAGATGGTCAGAGAGAGTGTGGACATGATACGGGAGATGGTCAGAGAGTGTGTGGACATGATACGGGAGATGGTCAGAGTTTGTGGACATGATACGGGAGATGGTAAGAGAGTGTGTGGACATGATACGGGAGATGGTCAGAGAGTGTGTGGACATGATATGGGAGATGGTCAGAGAGGGTGTGGACATGATACGGGAGATGGTCAGAGAGTGTGGGGACATGATACGGGAGATGATGAGAGAGTGTGTAGACATGATACGGGAGATGGTCAGAGAGTGTGGGGACATGATACGGGAGATGATCAGAGAGTGTGTAGACATGATATGGGAGATGGTCAGAGAGTGTGTGGACATGATACGGGAGATGGTCAGAGAGTGTGTGGACATGATATGGGAGATGGTCAGAGAGAGTGTGGACATGACACTGGAGATGGTCAGAGTGTGTGGACATGATACGGGAGTTGTTCAGAGAGTGTGTGGACATGATATGGGAGATGGTCAGAGAGTGTGTGGACATCATACGGGAGATGGTCAGAGAGTGTGTGGACATGATATGGGAGATGGTCAGAGAGTGTGTGGACATGATACGGGAGATGGTCAGAGAGTGTGTGGACATCATACGGGAGATGCTCAGAGAGTGTGTGGACATGATACGGGTGATGGCCAGAGAGTGTGTGGACATGATACGGGTGATGGTCAGAGAGTGTGTGTACATGATACGGGAGATGGTCAGAGAGTGTGTGGACATGATACGGGAGATGGTCAGAGAGTGTGTGGACATGATACAGGAGATGGTCAGAGAGTGTGTGGACATGCTACAGGAGATTGCAGACCTATTACAAGAGATGGGGTCAGAGATTGTGGACATGATAGAGATGATCAGAAATGAAGTACACAGCTGACAGCATAGAGAGGAGGAGGAGGTGTACAGAGAAGAGGGGGGGTGATAACCACCAGTCCTGTCGTGTCGTGTCCCGTCCCGGTTGGTCCCTGCACTCCTCAGTTCACCTGTGTTCCTGGGGGGCATGCCCAATGCATTCAGGGTGGCATCATGATGTCATGTGCAAGCGCCCGCCTGAGTCCGAGTTAGGCCGAGCTTGCCTGATACGGAACAGCCCGTGTGCAGTTCCACATGGCCCACGGCCCGCGGCCATGTTTTCACAGGCGGAAGCTGCGGCCGTCTGGTGATCTGACGGGTCGCCTACAGGACACCAGGACAAAGCCAATTTCCTGTGAAAATCAGGGAAATTTAGGACCTTTGGCAATTATGCCTTCACTGGAACTAAGGGGCCAGGCCCAACCCCTGAAGAACAACCCCACACCATAATTCCACCTCCACCATGATTTGGACCAATGCAAAAAGCAAGGTCGATAAAGACATGGATGAGCGAGTTTGGGGTGGAGGAACTTGACTGGCCTGACTTCAACCCGATAGAACACCTTTGGGATGAATTAGAGCAGAGACTGCGAGCCAGGCCTTCTTGTCCAACATAAGTGCCTGACCGCACAAATGCACTTCTGGAAGGATAGTCAAACATTCCCATAGACACACTCCTAAACCTTGTGGACAGCCTTCCCAGAAGAGTTGAAGCTGTTATAGCTGCAAAGGGTGGGCCAACTCAATATTGAAACCTACGGACTAAGACTGGGATGTCATTAATGTTCATGTGCGTGTAAAGGCAGGCGTCCCAATACTTTTGGTAATATTGTGTTTATTTCATCTGTTTGCCCGGAGTTCAGCTTTAAATCTAAAGTTTATTCTGCTTCCCTGGTTTCTCCATTGCCCTCATGCTTCCCGTTTGGATTTAGATACCTTCATTTACACCCAGTGACACCATCACTGGGTCTCTGTGCTTCTGGCTGCAACGAAGGCAGATCATGGATTGTGGGAGGGGCTATTCACAATGTCCTGAAAACAGCAGACGTAACATGATGAAATGGAATATACAAATGCTCACTAAATATTTCTGGATTGAAATGACCTAAAAAGATAGGCTAATTGGTAAGCAATTGTATTGTACCATTCTACCTGCATGTATGGTCTGCTTTATACCTTTTAGTCAATGTATGTGCAGCTGGAGATGCCCGATTGATGACTGGACAGCTGTGTGAAGGACAGATACATGTGCTTCAGGGTGATGCCTAATATGCAGACCACCTGTGTAACATTCACATGTGATGCTGAGCCCCCAATGAATGAAAGGGGCGGTGCCAGGGACAGTCTGGCTGGGGAGGAAAGAGTCAAACACAAGGCCAGCGGGCCAAACCCAAATTTCATGTGGCCCTTGCATCTCTCCTGCAGCTGCGGTACCCCCCTTATGCAGCCGTGGAAAGGCTTGTCTCATTCATCAAAGGATAGCAACAATAGGGCATAATTCCCCCACACTGACACCAATGAAGGTGCACTATTCCTCCCACTGACACCAATGATGGGGCACTATTCCTCCCACTGACACCAATGAAGGGGCACTATTCCTCCCACTGACACCAATGATGGGGCACTATTCCTCCCACTGACACCAATGATGGGGCACTATTCCTCCCACTGATACCAATGATGGGGCACTATTCCTCCCACTGACACCAATGATGGGGCACTATTCCTCCCACTGACACCAATGATGGGGCACTATTCCTCTCACTAAAACCAATGATGGGGCACTATTCCTCCCACTGACACCAATGATGGGACACTATTCCTCCCACTGACACCAATGATGGGGCACTATTCCTCCCACTGACACCAATGATGGGGCACTATTCCTCCCACTGACAACAATGATGGGGCACTATTCCTTCAAATGACACCAATGATGGGGCACTATTCCTCCTACTGACACCAATGATGGGACACTATTCCTCCCACTGACACCAATGATGGGGCACTATTCCTCCCACTGACACCAATGATGGGGCACTATTCCTCCCACTGACACCAATGATGGGGCACTATTTCTTCAAATGACACCAATGATGGGGCACTATTCCTCCTACTGATACCAATGATGGGCCACTATTCCTCCCACTGACACCAATAAAAAGGCCACAATTACTTCCTTTGACACTAATGAGGGGGCACTATTCCTTCCATTGACACCAACAATGGGGCACAATAACTTCCATTGACACCAACAATGGGGCACTATTCCTCTCACTGACACCATCAAAAGGACAAAATTCCTTCCATTGACACCAATGATGGCTCACTATTCCTCCCTCTGACAACAATGATGGGGCACTATTCCTCCCTCTGACACCAATGATGGGGCACTATTCCGCCCTCTGACACCAATGATGGGGCACTATTCCTCCCACTGAAACCAACGATGGGGCAGAATTTCTTCCACTGATACCAATGATGGGGCACTATTCCTTCCATTGACACCAACAAAAGGGCACAATTCCTTTCATTGACACCAACGATGGGGCACTATTCCTCCCACTGACAGCAACGATGGGGCATTAGTTCTCTCACTGACACCAAAGATAGGGCATTGTTTATTCCTAATGGATGCCAGGACATTTTCTACTCCCACTGGCCCTAGTTCAGCCACCTAAAGCCTGTAGGACAGTAAACTGGCCCTTTAGTTAGAAGGTTTGGAGACCCCTAATTAGTGCTTTCACTCCTATGCCCTTGTGTAAAATCTTGAAATTTAGCTATAAATGTGCTAATTGCAACCCCTGAGGTCTGTCTATAACTTTGCAAAGAACGCCTGTGTAGAGCTAGCATTCGGGCACTAGAGGGCTCTCAGCACAAGCCAAAAACCATTACCAGCACGGTGACAAAACCTAACTTCCCCACTAGAGGGTGCTCCAGGATTAGTTTTATCATCACCAAGATGACTATAGTTTTCTATAGCTGCAATGTATCCTAAGTGAGAACATCCTTTAAAGTGAAACTAAACTCTGGTTCAATTACAAAAATATCCATTCATGTATCTATTCTTAACTCAGAAAAGTCCCCTCGTTTGCTCTCGGCTTCCTCCAAATCCTTAAATTCCTTTTGTTTTTGCTGCTGTGACATCCTAATAGAGGGTGGCTACGTTCATTCTCCATGGTCCCTCTGTATGTTGGAACGTAGCCATCCTGTCTTGCTTGCTTCTGAGATGGGCTACGGGACGTGCAGTGTACATAGAGCAGTGCACATAACTGCAATTGACTTTTTTACAGTAACTAATTATGGTGTTGTCAAAAGATTTGTCGATTTTCCATCTATTGACAGCCTGAACTTCTCTGGAGTCACTTCCTGCTCAGCAACTGAGGCACACACAGCCAGGCACATGGCATTTTCTTCACTCTTACACTGGCTCAAAGGAACAGTCTAGGGGTGTCTTTATTTTAGTTTTATTGGAACGTAGGACTTGGATGAGGATGAGAGGGGCACAGAATACCCCATAAAACTGAAGAACTGAACATCTTGGGGACTCTTGCTGAACTGTAACAAGAATGTCCCACAGAACCTCTATGCTGATGGTGGCTTTGACTTCTCACATGGACCAAAAGCTACACATCTTCCCTGACTTTCAAGCACTTAGGTCATCTACTCAGGTGGCTACAGGATCATCGGTTGCCTCCTTCCTACATCCACCAGGCTCTTCAACCTGGTGGAGATGCAACCTCACATCACTATAGGTTAGATGGACTTTTTCCCACCAACTTCCTCCTAGCTCTCTCCAGTGAGCTCCTTCAGACCCAACTTGATCCCTGGACTCAAGCTTGCAAACAACCCCCCCCCCCCCCCCAGCTAAGCATAGCTGGGACATCAGTGTCTTCCTAGTGGCCCCTCTTAGTATTTTGCCTCAGGGGTAGAGCCTCCTCCAGCAGGACTAGACCCAGGAATTCTGCTCCCGCTACCCCAGGCCTCTGACTATTTATGGGCTCCCCAACCACCAACTGCGCACACCTCCCCATGGATTCCATAAATATGCAGACTGTGCACCAGGGCTGGCCCAAGACATTGTGATGCCTGGGTCCGAGAATAAAATGCTGCCCCCCAAAAAAAAAAAAAAAAATTCACACCTTCCAAGAGGCCCCACATTCTATAGGACTATGAAAGCAGACAGAGGGGTGCGAGTGTGTACGGAGTGACAGCAGGAGCAGGACAGAGCAGTAGACACTGGGCAGATGAGCACACCAGGCTTTCTACTGTCTATAGTGCCACAGTGCCCTGCAGGGCTGCGGGCATGGTACAGGAGAATGCAGTACTGCGGGCATGGTACAGGAGAATGCGGGGCTGCGGCCATGGTGCAGGAGAATGCGGGGCTGCGGGCATGGTTCATGAGAATGCGGGGCTGCGGGCATGGTGCATGAGAATGCAGGGCTGCGGGCATGGTGCACAAGAATGCAGGGCTGTGGACATGGTGCATGTGAATGCGGGGCTGTGGGCATGGTGCAGGAGAATGCGGGGCTGTGGGCATGGTGCAGGAGAATGCGGGGCTGTGGGCATGGTGCATGAGAATGCAGGGCTGTGGGCATGGTGCAGGAGAATGCAGGGCTGCGGGCATGGTACATGAGAATGCAGGGCTGTGGGCATGGTGCATGAGAATGCAGTGCTGCGGGCATGGCTGAGGAGAATGTGGGTCTGCGGGCATGGTAGAGGAGAATGCAGGTCTGCGGGCATGGTGCAAGAAAATGCGGGGCTGCGGGCATACTACAGGAGATGCAGTGCTGTGGTACCATGCCCGCAGCACTGCATCTTCTGTAGTATGCCTGCAGCCGCGCATAATGACAGGTAGTGTGGCTGTGGAGCAGTCTCACTTACCTGTTTCTAAAGGCGCCTTAGGATTTAAAAATTGCGCCACCCGGCGCCAACACGTCACTGTGCATGCGCCGCCGCTCGGGAAAGCCCGCACATGTTTGGCTTTTTCCAGAAATAGCCAAACGTTTACGGGTTCTCCTGAGCGGCAGCGGCGCATGCGCAGTGTGCATGTGAGGCCGGCCGCAGACCCTTTTTTTTTTTTGCAATAGCCGAAGAAGAGAAGAGGTGGCCGGGGGCCGCCCCTCTCTAAGTGCCGCCTGGGTCCCATGGTCCCACCGGGATCCATGATAGGGCCGGCCCTGCTGTGCACTCTGTTCTTCTACTATAATTCTAGAATCCTCTAAAATACAAAGGAAGGTAATCAGAGCAGCAGCCTGTGAGACACTGAGCAGGCCTGAACAATCAACCCCTGCGCCACTGATTACAGAGGAGCTAAATAAATTTACCTAACAGCCTAAACTACTGTAGGAGGGTGCTACATCTATATATTAAGAAGCACAGATACAGTGTCTCAACACTGAAGAAATGACACTTTGCTACAATGTAAAGTAGTGAGTGTACAGCTTGTATAACAGTGTAAATTTGCTGTCCCCTCAAAATAACTCAACACACAGCCATTAATGTCTAAACCGCTGGCAACAAAAGTGAGTACACCCCTAAGTGAAAATGTCCAAATTGGGCTCAATTAGCCGTTTTCCCTCCCCGATGTCATGTGATTTGTTAGTCTTACAAGGTCTCAGGAGTGAATGGGGAGCAGGTGTGTTAAATTTGGTGTTATCGCTCTCACTCTCTCAAAGCCGCACACTGCATCAAATTGGTCTGCATGGCTGTCGTTCCAGAAGGAAGCCTCTTCCTAAGATGATGCAAGACAAGATGATGAAAGACAAGCAGACTAAGGACATGGATTGCTGGAACCATGTCTTGTGCTCCGATGAGACCAAGATAAACTTATTTGGGTCAGATGGTGCCAAGCGTGTGTGGTGGCAACCAGGTGAGGAGTACAAAGACAAGTGTGTCTTGCCTACAGTCAATCATGGTGGTGGGAGTGTCATGGTCTGGGGATGCATGAGTGCTACCGGCACTAGGGAGTTACAGTTCATTGAGGGAACCATGAATGCCAACATGTACTGTGACATACTGAGGCAGAGCATGATCCCCTCCCTTCGGAGACTGGGCTGCAGGGCAGTATTCCAATATGATAACGACCCCAAACACCTCCAGGATGACCACTGCCTTGCTAAAGAAGCTGAGGGTAAAGGTGATGGACTGGCCAAGCATATCTCCAGACATAAACCCTATTGAGCATCTGTGGGGTATCCTCAAACGGAAGGTGGAGGAGCTCAAGGTCTCTACCATCCACCAGCTCCGTGATGTCATCATGGAGGAGTGGAAGAGGACTCCAGTGGCAACCTGTGAAGCTCTGGTGAACTCCATGCCCAAGAGGGTTAAGGCAGTGCTGGAAAATAATGGTGGCCACACAAAATATTGACACATTGGGCCCAATTTGGACATTTTCACTTATGGGGTGTACTCACTTTTGTGGGATACTGTATATTGGGCACCAAAAATTATCGGCGGAAAATAGGGTTATGAGCGTTTTGCGCCTTTTGTGTACATAGAAAAAGTTTCAGCTCAGGAAAAATGGGGGCAAAAACAAAAGTGTTGCATTTATAATTTTGCTCAGTTTGTATACAGTATCTCACAAAAGTAAGTACACCCTTCACATTTTTGTAAATATTTTATTAGATCTTTTCATGTGACAACACTGAAGAAATGACACTTTGCTACAATGTAAAGTAGTGAGTGTACAGCTTGTATAACAGTGTAAATTTGCTGTCCCCTCAAAATAACTCAACACACAGCCATTAATGTCTAAACCGCTGGCAACAAAAGTGAGTACACCCCTAAGTGACAATGTCCAAATTGGGCCCTAAGTGTCAATATCTTGTGTGGCCACCATTATTTTCCAGCACTAACTTAACCCTCTTGGGCATGGAGTTCACCAGAGCTTCACAGGTTGCCAATGGAGTCCTCTTCCACTTCTCCATGATGACATCACCAAGCTTGTGGATGTTAGAGACCTTGCGCTCCTCCACCTTCCGTTTGAGGATACCCCACAGATGCTCAATAGGGTTTAGATCTGGAGACATGCTTGGCCAGTCCATCACCTTTACCCTCAGCTTCTTTAGCAAGGCAGTGGTCATCTTGGAGGTGGGTTTGGGGTCGTTATCATGTTGGAATATTCCCTGTGGCCCAGTTTCCAAAGGGAGGGGATCATACTCTGCTTCAGTATGTCACAGTACGTATTGGCATTTGTAGTTCCCTCAATGAACTGTAGCTCCCCAGTGCCTGCAGCACTCATGCAGCCCCATGACCATGACACTCCCACCACCATGCTTGACTGTAGGCAAGACACACTTGTCTTTGTGTAGCACTGTCCCCTTAAGGACTGCTGGATTTTCACACTTTCGGGTCCCCCTGGGTTACTGTTAGCAACTTTGACATTCACAGTCTATCATTTTACTTCTTGGCTCAGTCAATAACTAGTCCAGGGGTATGTAGTTGTTTTGTATTTTATTTTCTAAATTAGGGATGGGAGAAGGGAATAGTGGGATACTCCAGATTAACTATGCACAAGGTGTGGAGGACATCTGTCTGTTGATACAGCCAGGCTGTTGATCCAACTTGCCACTTAGGTGGATTTAGGGTTAAGTCTCTTTCCAGATGACTTCATGAACTAATGTTATCTTCAGGACACTCTCCTAGCATCCTCTTTCTTGACCACTGACACCCGTCCACTGACTACCTTACTCAGGTAAGGCCCCCGACACAATCCCCTACACTCACGATACTGTTTTTCTAGGGTCTCCAGTGTCTCCCCCTCAGTCAGCCCTCCAGGACCTCTGGGTTCAGCTCTGTTCCTCTGGCCCTCAGGATGACCTCCTGATGCCATGTGCCACTGCTACAGAGGAGGAGGCAGCCACCACCCTCCCTCCGGGTCTCTGCTCACCAGCCAAAGACCCTGCAGCACAGGTGCTCCTGGCTTTTATACAGTATCCCAGAATGCACAGAGACAGCCTGTCTCTGCCAATCACCAGGACTGTATCAAAGCCTATGTATCCATTGGTCAGGTTTCCTCCCACTGTCCAACATGCCTCCCAATTAGACCAGTGTGAAACACTCTCTAGACTCAATGAATCACATACTGAGCACACCGAGCAGACCTCACTAACAGATCCTGCTCTCTGCTAGATAGAAAGCAATATAGATTTGCCTGCTGCTCCTCTGATAGGCAGACAGAGCCAAAAACTATACTCTCTCATTAGCACCTACCTAGGAGGGTTCTACAGTGCCTTGCAAAAGTATTCGGCCCCCTTGAACTTTGCGACCTTTTGCCACATTTCAGGCTTCAAACATAAAGATATAAAACTGTAATTTTTTATGAAGAATCAACAACAAGTGGGACACAATCATGAAGTGGAACGAAATTTATTGCATATTTCAAACTTTTTTAACCAATAAAAAACTGAAAAATTGGGCGTGCAAAATTATTCAGCCCCTTTACTTTCAGTGCAGCAAACTCTCTCCAGAAGTTCAGTGAGGATCTCTGAATGATCCAAAGTTGACCTAAATGACCAATGATGATAAATAGAATCCACCTGTGTGTAATCAAGTCTCCGTATAAATGCACCTGCACTGTGATAGTCTCAAAGGTCAGTTTAAAGCGCAGAGAGCATCATGAAGAACAAGGAACACACCAGGCAGGTCCGAGATACTGTTGTGGAGAAGTTTAAAGCCGGATTTGGATACAAAAAGATTTCCCAAGCTTTAAACATCCCAAGGAGCACTGTGCAAGCGATAATATTGAAATGGAAGGAGTATCAGACCACTGCAAATCTACGAAGACCTGGCCGTCCCTCTAAACTTTCAGCTCATACAAGGAGAAGACTGATCAGAGATGCAGCCAAGAGGCCCATGATCACTATGGATGAACTGCAGAGATCTACAGCTGAGGTGGGAGACTCTGTCCATAGGACAACAATCAGTCGTATACTGCAAAAATCTGGCCTTTATGGAAGAGTGGCAAGAAGAAAGCCATATCTTAAATA
Organism: Pelophylax lessonae; assembly: GCF_965119305.1. Classification (NCBI taxonomy): domain Eukaryota; kingdom Metazoa; phylum Chordata; class Amphibia; order Anura; family Ranidae; genus Pelophylax; species Pelophylax lessonae. The sequence continues at coordinate 214,808,785 of NC_138778.1, forward strand.
TATCCACAAAAAGTGTCGTTTAAAGTTTGACACAAGCCACCTGGGAGACACCAAACATGTGGAAGAAGGTGCTCTGGTCAGATGAAACCAAAATCAAACTTTTTGGCAACAATGCAAAACGTTATGTTATGTTTGTAAAAGCAACACAGCTCATCACCCTGAACACACCATCCCCACTGTCAAACATGGTGGTGGCAGCATCATGGTTTGGGCCTGCTTTTCTTCAGCAGGGACAGGGAAGATGGTTAAAATTGATGGGAAGATGGATGGAGCCAAATACAGGACCATTCTGGAAGAAAACCTGATGGAGTCTGCAAAAGACCTAAGACTGGGACGGAGATTTGTCTTCCAACAAGACAATGATCCAAAACATAAAGCAACATCTACAATGGAATGGTTCACAAATAAACATATCCAGGTGTTAGAATGGCCAAGTCAAAGTCCAGACCTGAATCCAATCGAGAATCTGTGGAAAGAACTGAAAACTGCTGTTCACAAACGCTCTCCATCCAACCTCACTGAGCTCGAGCTGTTTTGCAAGGAGGAATGGGCAAAAATTTCAGTCTCTCGATGTGCGAACTGATAGAGACATACCCCAAGCGACTTACAGCTGTAATCGCAGCAAAAGGCGGCGCTACAAAGTATTAACTTAAGGGGGCTGAATAATTTTGCACGCCCAATTTTTCAGTTTTTTATTTGTTAAAAAATTTTGAAATATCCAATAAATTTCATTCCACTTCATGATTGTGTCCCACTTGTTGTTGATTCTTCACAAAAAATTACAGTTTTATGTCTTTATGTTTAAAGCCTGAAATGTGGCAAAAGGTCGCAAAGTTCAAGGGGGCCGAATACTTTCGAAAGGCACTGTACATGTGTACTCCTCACCTGGTTGCCACCACACAGGCTTGAACCAAATAAGTTTATCTTGGTCTCATCAGACCACAGGACATGGTTCCAGTAATCCATGTCCTTAGTCTGCTTGTCTTCAGCAAACTGTTTGCGGGCTTTCTTGTGCATCATCTTTAGAAGAAGCTTTCTTCTGGGACGACAGCCATGCAGACCAATTTGATGCAGTATGCGGCGTATGGTCTGAGCACTGACAGGCTGACCCCCCACCCCTTCAACCTCTGCAGCAATGCTGGCAGCACTCAAACATCTATTTCCCAAAGACAACCTCTGGATATGACGCTGTGCACTCATCTTCTTTGGTCGACCATGGCGAGGCCTGTTCTGAGTGGAACCTGTCCTGGTAAACCGCTGTATGGTCTTGGCCACTGTGCTGCAGCTCAGTTTCAGGGTCTTGGCAATCTTCTTATAGCCTAGGCCAGTAATGGTGAACCTTGGCACCCCAGATGTTTTGGAACTACATTTCCCATGATGCTCAACTACACTGCAGAGTGCGTGGGCATCATGGGAAATGTAGTTCCAAAACATCTGGGGTGCCAAGGTTCGCCATCACTGGCCTAGGCCATCTTTATGTAGAGCAACAATTCTTTTTTTCAGATCCTCAGAAAGTTCTTTGGCATGAAGTGTCATGTTGAACTTTCAGTGACCAGTATGAGAGAGTGAGAGCAATAACACCAAATTAAACACACCTGTTCCCCATTCCCACCTGAGACCTTGTAACACTAACGAGTCACATGACACCAGGGAGGGAAATGGCTAATTGGGCCTAATTTGGAGATTTTCACTTAGGGGTGTACCCACTTTTGTTGCCAGCGGTTTAGACATTAATGGCTGTGTGTTGAGTTATTTTGAGGGGACAGCAAATTTACACTGTTATACAAGCTGTACACTCACTACTTTACATTGTAGCAAAGTGTCATTTCCTCAGTGTTGTCACATGAAAAGATAGAATAAAATATTTACAAAAATGTGAGGGGTGTACCCACTTTTGTGAGATATTGTGTGTATATATATATATATATATATATATATATATATATATATATTGTTAACAGTTTTCTATATTATGGGCAGATGTGTGCCGTTGATCCTGATTGGCTCAAATCAGAAACTCCCGCTCTCAGTCTGATTTCTGCTGTAAAGGGGATGACGCTATGAAGATAAGGTCACTGTAGTTATACTAGCTGCATTTAAAAATACATGTCTATTTATGTTTTGTTTTGATTTTCTTTAGTGGCCCTGAGCTTGGAGTTTCCTTACATCAGAATGCGGAGAAGGTGGAGCTGCTGCAGGTAGAAGAATTCAGTTTCAGTTTTGTTAGTGATGAAACAGAATAGAAACTGTTTGCAGAGATTACGTGAGCGGAACTCCGACCGAAACACACTGAGACTCAGATGGATGTCAGACTGATACTGGACAGAGCCGACTTACTGCCTGCCCAACTTTCCAAGGTGAGTGGAATCCTCAGCACTTCTCCAGAGGGTGGTAAATCCTGGGCTCCCCAAGTTACCGATCACCCCTTATTATTAGATACAGACCTAATCCTGAGAATGAATGGTTTCTCTTGGCAGTGGCGTAGCGTGGGGGGTGCAGGGGGGGCCGGCCACACCGGGCGCAACATCTGGGGGGGGCGCATCCTGCAGTGTCACTCTGTCTGACATTATATATATTACTAACACGGTGTCATCACACACTGTTTGCGGCTGCCGCCATCTTTAGGCTGGGAGATAGCCGGTGGGCGCCCTATGGCTGGAAATTGCAGGTCGAGGCGGGCAGAGCTTGACTGTGCCTCCCCTGCCCATTGGCGTAGCGTTGCAAGCCAGCGTGTTCTGCACAGCTCAGTCAGCTCAGCGAATCAGCAGCCTTCTTTTCACTTAGCCGCCCGACGCTGTCACAGGAATCATTCATCTCTATCTTTCCAGTTGCCAGCACAGCCTGAAGAGGACTGAAGAGAGAGTTGTGAGACAGTGTAGGTGTCAGTGAAGAAGGGGCAGTGAAGGGGGGCCAGTGTATGTGTCAGTGTAGGTGTCAGTGAAGGGGTCAGTGTAGGGGGGGGGTTCAGTCTAGGGGGGTTAGTGAAGGAGGGGCAGGGAAGAAGGGGGGCCAGTGTAGGTGTCAGTGAAGGGGTTAGTAAAGGGGTCAGTGTTTGGTGGGGGGGGTCAGTGTAGGGGTGTAAGTGTAGGGGTCAGTGAAGGTGTCAGGTAGGTCAGTGTAGGAATCAGGAATGTCAGTGTAGGGGTCAGTGTAGGTGTCAGTGAAGAAGGGTCAGTGAAGGGGGGCCAGTGTATGTGTCAGTGTAGGTGTCAGTGAAGGGGTCAGTGTAGGGGGGGGGGTTCAGTCTAGGGGGGTTAGTGAAGGAGGGGCAGGGAAGAAGAGAGGCCAGTGTAGGTGTCAGTGTAGGTGTCAGTGAAGGGGTCAGTGTGGGGGGGGGGTTCAGTCTAGGGGGGTTAGTGAAGGAGGGGCAGGGAAGAAGGGGGGCCAGTGTAGGTGTCAGCAAAGGGGTCAGTGTGTGGTGGGGGGGGGGGGGGGGGGTCAGTGTAGGGGTGTAAGTGTAGGGGTCAGTGAAGGTGTCAGGTAGGTCAGTGTAGAAATCAGGAATGTCAGTGTAGGGGGTCAGTGTAGTAATAAGGTAGGTCAATGTAGTGATCAGGGTTGGTTAGTGCAGGAATCAGGTAGGTCTGTGTAGTGGTCAGGTAGGTCTGTGTAGGTGTCAGTATAGTAATCAAGTAGGTTAGTGTAGGAATCAGGTAAGTCTCTGTAGTGGTCAGATAGGTCTCTGTCGGTGTCAGTATAGTGATCAGGTAGGTTAGTGCAGGAAACAGGAAGGTCAGTGTAGGGGTCAGTGTAATTGTCAGGTAGGTTTGTGTAGTGATCAGGTTAGTTAGTGTAGGAATAAGGTAGGTCTCTGTAGTGGTCAGCTAGGTCAGTGTAGGTGTCAGTGTAGTGGTCTAGTAGATTTGTGTAGGGGGCGCAAATTACTTACCTTGCCCCGGGCGCTGACAACCCACGCTACGCCACTGTCTCTTGGCTCAGAGTGTGGGGCACACCATGAAAACATTCTGTTTGGAAGGATTGATATCGGGAGTTGTGGTGGGACAATTCTTAAAGGTCATCATACAATCAAACTTCTACTTTCTATTTCAGGTGAAATGGCAGAAGTGTCCCAGGACGACCCAGATCATACACAGAAATTTCCCAAAAAATGTGAACTCACCAAACTACGTGAGTAGACCCAGCTCTGCGTACCTCTGTTACATCAGGAGCATGAAATGTCCAATGTAAAGATGATCATACACGTAAAGATTTCTCTCATTCAGCCCTGTCAGCTAAGAAGGAGAAATACAGTATCTCAAAAAAGTGAGTACACCCCTCTATTTTTGTAAATATTTTATTCTATCTTTTCATGTGACAACACTGAAGAAATGACACTTTGCTACAATGTAAAGTAGTGAGTGTACAGCTTGTATAACAGTGTAAATTTGCTGTCCCCTCAAACTAACTCAACACGCAGCCATTAATGTCTAAACCGCTGGCAACAAAAGTGAGTACACCCCTAAGTGACAATGTCCAAATTGGGCCCAATTAGCTATTTTCCCTCCCCGGTGTCATGTGACTCGTTAGTGTTACAAGGTCTCAGGTGTGAATGGGGAGCAGGTGTGTTAAATTTGGTGTTATCACTCTCACTCTCTCATACTGGTCACTGGAAGTTTAACATGGCACCTCATGGCAAAGAACTCTCTGAGGATCTGAAAAAAGAATTGTTGCTGTACATAAAGATGGCCTAGACTATAAGAAGATTGCCAATACACTGAAACTGAGCTGCAGCATGATGGCCAAGACCATACAGCGGTTTAACAGGACAGGATCCACTCAGAACAGGCCTCGCCATGGTCGAACAAAGAAGTTGAGTGCACGTGCTCTGCGTCATATCCAGAGGTTGTCTTTGGGGAAATAGACGTATGAGTGCTGCCAGCATTGCTGCAGAGGTTGAAGGGGTGGGGGGTCAGCCTGTCAGTGCTCAGACCATACGCTGCACACTGCATCAAATTGGTCTGCATGGCTGTCATCCCAGAAGGAAGCCTCTTCTAAAGATGATGTACAAGAAAGCCCACAAACAGTTTGCTGTAGACAAGCAGACTAAGGACATGGATTACTGGAACCATGTCCTGTGGTCTGATGAGACCAAGATAAACTTATTTGGTTCAGATGGTGCCAAGCGTGTGTGGCAGCAACCAGGTGAGGAGTACAAAGACAAGTGTGTCTTGCCTATAGTCAAGCATAGTTGTGAGAGTGTCATGGTCTGGGGCTGCCGGCACTGGGGAGCTACAGTTCATTGAGGGAACCATGAATGCCAACGTGTACTGTGACATACTGAAGCAGAGTATGATCCCCTCGCTTTGCAGACTTGGCCGGGGAGCAGTATTCCAACACGATAACCACCCCAAACACACAATACAAGACAACCACTGCCTTTTTAAAGAAGCTGAGGGTAAAGGTGATGGACTGGCCAAGCATGTCTCCAGACCTAAACCCTATTGAGCATCTGTGGGGCATCCTCAAATGGAAGGTGGAGAAACGCAAGGTCTCTAACATCCACCAGTTCTGTGATGTCTTAATGGAGGAGTGGAAGAGGACTCCAGTGGCAACCTGTGAAGCTCTGGTGAAAGAGGGTTAAGGCAGTGCTGGAAAATAATTGTGGCCACACAAAATATTGACAATTTGGGCCCAATTTGGACATTGTCACTTAGGGGTGTACTCACTTTTGTTGCCAGCAGTTTAGACATTAATGGCTGTGTGTTGAGTTATTTTGAGGGGACAACAAATTTACACTGTTATACAAGCTGTACACTCACTACCTTACATTGTAGCAAAGTGTAATTTCTTCAGTGTTGTCACATGAAAAGATAGAATAAAATATTTACAAAAATGTGAGGGGTGTACTCACTTTTGTGAGATACTGTACAGAGATCCCTCATCTTTGCAAAACAGTGCAAATCTCCCCGGCGCCCACAGCTGTCAGAATACCCAAACAGTGACTGCATCTGATTGGATGTAATCTCTGTTCGGCCGACCTTTTTTCCCTGCAGTTTCTCAAAGCCTGTTGAGCCAGGTGTTGTTGGTAGGGCCACCCATAGCTCCTGCGATTCTCAGGATCCAGAAGAAATGCAGAAATCTCTAAATCTACTTGCAGGCACAATCTAAGACTAACCTATCTAGCCCTGTAAAGCAAAACCCGCTATACATACCTGTTCTGAAGCCGATCCAGTCCGGTCCCCATCGGCCAAAGCTCTGTAATAAAAACCTGAGCACAACCGAAGAATAGCTGGATACTATATTATCCCTGGAGTCTGTAAGGAGAAATTGATGGAATATCTAGACATTTGGCTGCAGCTCTTCTATTGAGAATATTTGAGTACTTTTGTATACTAAAAATGAAAAAAGGAGGCGCAGCCATCTAAATGCATCAGTTTACCCACCTTCTGCCCACCCACCATCAAATGACGGCGGAGCAGTGCGGCTCTCATTTTGGGACAACGTCATATGAGGGCGCCCCAGAACGGCTGATCTTGTGCGCCCTCGGGGGGTGCACAGCTCCGCGTTAGCAGCCGTGCCATGTTCCTGGGACACGGCATGACCCTAATCTTGGTAAAGAGCCAATGACGCGGCTCATTACCCATGTGATCGGCTGTGTCCAATCACACCTGGTCACATGTAAATGTAGAAGTTCCGTTTATTAGCGCTCCTTGTCTCACACTGTCAGAGTGTGTGATGAGAAGAGCTGATCAGCGGGTCCTCCTCAAAGGGGAATCCAGGACAAGTAATCAGGACACTGATCATCAGTGCCCTGATTACAGTAAAGCCAGAGCAGTGCCCATCAATGACACCAAGCAGTGCCCATCAGTGACACCAATCAATGCCCATCAGTGACACCAATTAGTGCCCATTAGTAAAGCCAGTTAGTGCCCGTCAGTGCCTGCTCATCTGTGCTGCCTATCAGTGCCCTTCAGTGCTGCCCATCAGCGCCACCCATTAGTGCCCATCAGTGACGCCCATCAGTGACGCCCACCAGTGCGGCCTGTCAGTGCCCATCAGTGGCACCTATCAGTGCTTATCAGTGCCACCTATCAGTGCTCATCAGTGCGGCATATTAGTGCCACCTCATCAGTGCCCATCAGTGCCGCCTCATCAGTGCCCATAAGTGTAGCCTATCAGTGCCCATAAGTGCCACCTCATCAGCGCACATCAGTGAAGGCGAAAAACTACTTATGTACAAAATATACTGACAGAAACTAAGAAAAACGTTTTTTATTTTTTCAAAATTTTCGGTCTTTTTTCTTTTCTTTAATAAAAAATAAAAAACCCAGTGGTGACTAAATACCACCAGAAAAAAACACTATTTGTGTGAAAAAAATTATAAAAATTGAATTTGGGTACAGTGTTGCATGACCGCGCAATTGTCATTCAAAGAGCAACAGCTCTGAAAGCTGAAAACTGGCCTGAGCAGGAGGGGGGTGAAAGTGCCGTTATTGAAGTGGTTAATGAGCATTAAAATAAATAAAAATGAATGCACTCACAAGATGAGGCTTGTTTCAGGCTCCCAAGATGTGATGGAGGTCCGGGGGAGACAGAGGAGAGTCTGTAGCTCTCATGCGTGATGCAATGTCCTGGTGTCCCGCTGGGAATGGGGGGAATAGACAGAAAAGCTCCCGTCGGTTGTCCTATGGGATGCATGGAGTAAGCTGGGGCTGCTACGGAATCGGCCCAAAACCATGTTGAGACGCAAGTCAGCTTTCAGTTGGAGCCCAGGAAACATCAGAGTGGAAGTGACATCAGTGAATGGGAGGTAACATGGGCAGGATACATCCGACAACGGCTGTGAATTGCTTGGGAAGTGACGTCAACTATAGACTAACTATGGGGTTTCCGTTGTCGCTGCCACTTCTGCATCCACCTCCACAGAGAAGCCGCCACTGACAGCTCAGTGGTTAATCGGATCAGCTTCAGAACAGATATACAGTATATAGCGAGTTTCGCTTTTCAGGATTTGATAGATTATTCTTAGATTGTGCCTGCAAGTAGATTTAGAGATTTTAGGTTTGGGCTTCCCCTTAAAAGAGTTAGTTCACTTTTAACCACCTGACCTCCAGAAGTTTCACGACCAGGCCATTTTTTTGTGATTCGGCACTGCGTTACTTTAACTGAAAATTGCGCGTTTGTGCGACACTCTACCCAAATAAAATGTATGTCCTTTTTTCCCCACAAATAGAGCTTTCTTTTGGTGGTATTTGAGCACCTCTGCGGTTTTTATTTTTTGTGCTATGAATAAAAAAAGAGCGACAATAATTTAGAGAAAGAAAAATATTTTTTTCTTTGTGCTATAAAGAAACCCAATGAAAAAAATGAAAAAATGAAATTTCTTCATCAGTCTAGGCCAATATGTATTGGGGGCTCGTCCGGGATTTCCTCTGAGTTACAGCAGCGGTTGTTACCGGCAACAGCTGAGTATTTGCCCAAGTAGTGCTATGTCAGAAAGTAATGTCTGTTCTACAGCAACCAGTGAAAGAGTGCTTTTAAGTCATGGTCACAGCTGTGGTTGCTATCGGCAACGATCGGACATTTACCAAATAAACAATATGACTTCTCAAGTAAAGTGCTGGAGTGTGGATGGGGGAAAGATGTGCTGTATTGTGAGAGAAAATTGTGTCTGCTTTACGGTGATCGGTGCAAGTGTGCTTTCAAGTGATTGTCAAGAAAGCAGTGACCTGGTATGCGGGGATTGGCACGTCAGGGGTTGAGTCTGTACATGTACTGTGAAAAGAAAATGTCTGCCTTGCAGCCGGTTACAGTTGGACAATTTCTAACAACAGTAAGGGAGTTTGGTTGGTTCCTGAATGGAGAAGTGCAACTGAAGCTCATGTACAGATAGAAGAGGCAGTTGTATGTGTATCTGTGGCAGGGAACACAATGTGCATCGTAGTACCATTGGTGCAGGTTGGGCAGAGTTATGGCAGCAGCAAAGGCGTTACTGCACCGCACGTGAAAGTGCGCCCTAAAGAGATCTGCCTTGCAAGAGGAGCCAGCTAGTCTGAGGCCGTGGGTGGAGTCGCCATCTGCAGGCTGCCAATCGGAGTAGAGGAAGGGAGCTGAGATGTCACTTCCACCATCGGGTGTAGCTGAGGAGCAGACACGCGTGTGGAGGAGCAAGATGGTTTATGCCGCAGTAAGCCGGAGCGCAGGGGCTACCCAACGTGTTGGCGGAGTACCTGACGAGCAGACTGAGTCACCAAGCTCGACCCTGTGGGACACTGGGGTGCGATTAGTGCCAAAGGGAAACCTTGCCCTGTGCAGCGGAGGGGACATGGAGAATTGGGGACTAGTATGTAGCGATGCCTGAATGCGTCCATGCGGCTGCAGGCATGTGGTCAGTGTGCCCACTGCGGTGACAAGTTGTTGCAGACGGAGAGGAGTGATTGCCAGCCCAGGAGACTGTTTGTAAGCTGGGAGACAGGAATCACACAGGAGTTGTTGACACCCAAAGTGGCGGAAATTACCGAAAGCACCGCTGGGGCTGGGACCAGTGATGCGATCCTGTACCACCATCTGCAAAACCAGGGAGACTTACATTTCAGAGGTGCAGTGTATGCAAATTGTGAGGGCCAAGCAGCGGCCGCAAAATTCATTAGCAACAGTTGCAACAATAAACAGTCTGGTTCTTAAAGAGGCAAAGGGGAATCAATGAGCCTAGAAGTTGAAGGCTTCCAGTTCATCCAGTGAGGAGGAAGCCGGGGCCATTGATATAGGGTCACCCAGTTTCCAAAATCTGTGTGGGTCCCTGGCAGAGGGAATTGACGATTGGAAGTCTGAAGTAGAGACTGAATGAGACTGGGAAACTGAGGGAAGAAGCAGCCCTGCGAGTTCCATTTCCCTCAGTGAAGAGACTGAGGCAGTAGACATCCAAATGCAGTGTGCAGAATTTGGGGTTCTGTGAGGCCTACGCCACAAGGGTCCCAGATCTGTCCCCACCTCGCAACTACGCCCGGGCTCGGGTTCAAAACGATGCTTACGCCAGCCTCATCAAAAGAGTGGAGACCCTATATATCCCACCTAGAGGAGACAGGCAGAAACTTCCCAGGTTCTCCCACTTTCAGCGCCTGGTACAGAAGAAGGTGGCCGTGGAATATGAATATGACTATCCGTACGCTCCTCGGGAGATAATGGAAGAGATCAAGGAAAAGAGAGGGGCTTGGTGTGATGAAGCCGTTTGGGACTTTTTTTATGTCCCTAAACCATACAGAAATCAGTCCAAGTCTCAACTATGGGACACCTTCAAATCTGTCAAGGCAAATTGGAATCTGGGGCGGTCCATCTACATTGACCAAGTAGAAGTCAACCGCCCAGATGGAAAAGGCCATGCCTTCATCATCAGCATCAAAAATCCTGAGGGAAAGATCATCAGCATACCGCATCCTGATCATTACTACTGAAGTGTGTAGAGTTCTTGTCCCTGTCAGGAAACTTGAGTTAATAAAGGAGCTAGCTAGCCTGAAGAGTGTAAATTGTTGCTTGAAGAGAGAGCGTTATAAAAGGGCCAGTGTGCCTGAAGAGTTCTGTTGACATCAAATTTGCTGTTAGGGCGGTGGCTCTATTCCCGAATCCCCTTCCGTTCTATCCTTGCAAAAGAAGATGGGATTCAGTGAAACTGCTACAGTTTCTCCACTTGGGAGAAGGACTTCTGCAACAAAGAACTTCTGTTAAAGCCAAGGGCTGCTACCTGGAGGGGACAAGCCCCCTACTTCACAGAGACTTCCTGTTTAAAGGACTTTTGTAAAGATCTTTTTGGTCTTTGAACCAATGTTGTCGCAAGAAGGAGTGTTTAAAGGACACTTTGCTGAGATCCTTTGGGCCAACTGGCTAGGATAACTACGTGTTGAGAAGGGACACTCTGCGAAGATACTTTGTTTAAAGGACACTTTGCAAGGATCCCTTGGGCCAGTAGGCTAAAGAAATGCTGAAGGAAACTTTTTACGAGTTGCGAGTTGTGAGAGAAGGGTGGTGACTCATTGCATCCTCAGAGAAAGGGATACCAGAATGAAGGATCCCTTGAAGAGTTCTTACAGAGACTCACAAATAAGGCAAGCTTTGCTCAGGCTCCAGCAAATATAGCTTGCCGCCAGGAGAAGATGTGTTGCCTCAGTGTTATAGTGAACACTGTGAACACCAGTTGGGTGGACTCTGCATTTCTTCATCCTAACTAGGGATGATCGAACTTTTGAAAAGTTCGGTTCGACCAGAACACCCGAACTTCACGAAAGTTCGGCCCGGATTTCAGAACCCCATTGAAATCAATGGGACCCGAACTTCTGTAATCAAAAAACACCATTTTTAAGCCCTAAAACCCAATAAATGCCCCTAAAAAGTGCCTAGGGTTCTGGGTCATGCCCCATTAACTATTAATCACACAAAAAAAAGTTCTTAAAAATTGTCATTTTTGATAAAAAAGCCAATTATTTAAAAATTAATAAAAAAAAAAAAAAGAGATTTTTTTGATTTTTACTTTGGATTTAGTATCTGGGGGGTCTAAAAGGTGTGCATGTGAAGTTTCAGCTCTGTAGCATGTCCAGAACCATGAAAAAAAAAAAAGATAATTTTTCAGTAGAACAGGGATGTGGGTCGGGACCCTCCTTTAACTTTAACACCTATATGATCTTTTTTTCTGGTTCTGGACATGCTACAGAGCTGAAACTTCACAGGTACACCTTTTAGACCCCCCAGACACAAAATCACACAAAAAAAGTTCTTAAAAATTGTCATTTTTGATAAAAAAGCCAATTATTGAAAAATTAAAAAAAAAAAAAAAAAAGAGATTTTTTGATTTTTACTTTGGATTTAGTATCTGGGGGGTCTAAAAAGTGTACCTGTGAAGTTTCAGGTCTGTAGCATGTCCAGAACCAGAAAAAAAAAGATCGTTTGTATTAGAAAACTTTAAGCACAGGAATATGGCTTCTCTGCTGTAACACCTTGCCGGTTTAATAGCAGGCATTTTTTTGGGTTCTTTGCAGTCAGGAAAAACATCTGAACTTGTGTATAGTGGTACTGTGCACAAGTTCTGATGTTTTGCCTGCCTCCAAAACCCTCCAAAAAATGCCAGCAAAAACACACCTGGGCATTTTTTTTTTTGACGCTAGCGTTTTTTTGGCATTTTTTGGGGTTCTTTTGAGGCAGGCAAAACATCTGAACATGTGTATAGGGGGTATATATAGACATATATGTCTGAATATATACCCCTAGACATATATAGGTGTGATAGTAGCAGAAATAAATGCTTGCGCTAATGAAATCATTTACAGTAATATATTTCTGCTACTATCACACCTATATATGTCTAGGGGTATATATTCAGACATATATGCCTATATATACACCCTATACACATGTTCAGATGTTTTGCCTGCCTCAAAAGAACCCCAAAAAATGCCAAAAAAACGCTAGCGTCAAAAAAAAAATGCCCAGGTGTGTTTTTGCTGGCATTTTTTGGGGGGTTTTGGAGGCAGGCAAAACATCAGAACTTGTGCACAGTACTACTATACACAAGTTCAGATGTTTTGCCTGCCTCAAAAGAACCCCAAAAAATGCCAAAAAAAACGCTAGCGTCAAAAAAAAAAATGCCCAGGTGTGTTTTTGCTGGCATTTTTTGGGGAATTTTGGAGGCAGGCAAAACATCAGAACTTGTGCACAGTACTACTATACACAAGTTCAGATGTTTTTCCTGACTGCAAAGAACCCAAAAAAATGCCTGCTATTAAACCGGCAAGGTGTTACAGCAGAGAAGCCATATTCCTGTGCTTAAAGTTTTCTAATACAAACGATCTTTTTTTCCATGGTTCTGGACATGCTACAGAGCTGAAACTTCACATGTACACTTTTTAGACCCCCCAGATACTAAATCCAAAGTAAAAATCAAAAAATCTCTTTTTTTTTTTTTTAATTTTTCAATAATTGGCTTTTTTATCAAAAATGACAATTTTTAAGAACTTTTTTTTGTGTGATTTTGTGTCTGGGGGGTCTAAAAGGTGTACCTGTGAAGTTTCAGCTCTGTAGCATGTCCAGAACCAGAAAAAAGATCATATAAGTGTAAAAGAGGGGTCCCACCATCCCTGCTCTACTGAAAAATTATCTTTTTTCTGGTTCTGGACATGCTACAGAGCTGAAACTTCACAGGTACACTTTTTAGACCCCCCAGACACTAAATCCAAAAAAAGTCATGCCTGCCTCCAAAAATGCCCGATAAATGCAAGAAAAAGCGCCGTAGAGAAGCCGTATTCCTGTTCTAATAAAAATTATAAGAAAATGCTAATTTTTGGGGGGTTCTGGACATGCTACAGAGCTTAAACTTCACATGTACACTTTTTAGACCCCCCAGATACTAAATCCAAATATCTTTTTTTTTTTTTTTTTTTTTTTTTTTACATTTTTCAATAATTGGCTTTTTTTATCAAAAATGACAATTTTTAAGAACTTTTTTTTGTGTGATTTTGTGTCTGGGGGGTCTAAAAGGTGTACCTGTGAAGTTTCAGCTCTGTAGCATGTCCAGAACCATAAAAAAAAAGATCGTTTGTATTAGAAAACTTTAAGCACAGGAATATGGCTTCTCTGCTGTAACACCTTGCCGGTTTAATAGCAGGCATTTTTTTGGGTTCTTTGCAGTCAGGAAAAACATCTGAACTTGTGTATAGTGGTACTGTGCACAAGTTCTGATGTTTTGCCTGCCTCCAAAACCCCCCAAAAAATGCCAGCAAAAACACACCTGGGCATTTTTTTTTGACGCTAGCGTTTTTTTTGGCATTTTTTGGGGTTCTTTTGAGGCAGGCAAAACATCTGAACTTGTGTATAGTGGTACTGTGCACAAGTTCTGATGTTTTGCCTGCCTCCAAAACCCCCCAAAAAATGCCAGCAAAAACACACCTGGGCATTTTTTTTTTTGACGCTAGCGTTTTTTTGGCATTTTTTGGGGTTCTTTTGAGGCAGGCAAAACATCTGAACTTGTGTATAGTGGTACTGTGCACAAGTTCTGATGTTTTGCCTGCCTCCAAAACCCCCCAAAAAATGCCAGCAAAAACACACCTGGGCATCTTTTTTTTTTGACGCTAGCGTTTTTTTGGCATTTTTTGGGGTTCTTTTGAGGCAGGCAAAACATCTGAACATGTGTATAGGGGGTATATATAGGCATATATGTCTGAATATATACCCCTAGACATATATAGGTGTGATAGTAGCAGAAATATATTACTGTAAATGATTTCATTAGCGCAAGCATTTATTTCTGCTACTATCACACCTATATATGTCTAGGGGTATATATTCAGACATATATGTCTATATATTCCCCCTATACACATATTCAGATGTCATGTCTGACATCAAACATGTCCTCAAAAAAGCACTGGCAGTGGCAGCCCCTGCAGCATTAAAAAATGCTTGCTGGTGAGAAGCCACATTCCTGTCCCGAAGCAACACAGAGAAATGATCATTTCTCTATAGCGGTCACCCTGCTATGGAAGGGTTTTGTCACCCTGCCATAGCAGTCACTGTCAGTTAACCCTACACTTCACTACGGTCCCCTGACACTTAACACTTTCCCTACAGAAACTAAATTTTTGAAGCTAACTTAAGTGTAAAGGAGCACTCTAACTACACTAGATATCCCTTTCCTCACACTAAAAATAGCTAAATGACACTTTTAAAGTAAAATTAACAGAACTGCTTCCACTCTCTTCCATGTCCAGTATAACAATGCTGGGAATATGGCGGGGGCGATCTTATATACTGGGGGGCGTATTCACTAATGATTGGTCTAGGGACCCCCTAGTCACTCCAATCACATTCCTAGCATTCTCCTGCCCCCTCAATTGGCTTTTGCTAATGGTTCTGGTCCAATCACGGGCTTTTAAAGCCCATTTCCTGAAGCATTGCATTTTGGGCGGTTCTGGTTGCCGAATTCCGAACTTTTTGGGCAAAAAGTTCTAAATTCGGCCGAACCTCGAACACCCAATGTTCGGGCCGAACCGATGGTGGACCCGAACCGTTCGATCATCCCTAATCCTAACTTGTGGGTCTGACTAGAATAGGAAAGTCAGTGCCCTATTGTCTGAGAGGGACCGTGCCTATTACTAGTCAAACATGGTTCCCAGATGGAATCGGTGAT
The DNA here is from genome assembly GCF_965119305.1 of Pelophylax lessonae. Lineage (NCBI taxonomy): Eukaryota > Metazoa > Chordata > Amphibia > Anura > Ranidae > Pelophylax > Pelophylax lessonae. The sequence continues at coordinate 214,823,894 of NC_138778.1, forward strand.
AATGTGAAGTTAGCTTGGCAGGATTTGTTCTGTGCACAAGAGAGCGACGAGTCAAGCATGCCCATAGGGGGCTAGCAGTGTTGGAGGTCTCTACGGGAATGTTAGAGCTAGAGATGATGCTGGTGAGAAGGTCGCCTCTACGGAGAGGGCAGTCTCACTGTGAGCATATAGGATGTACACATTGCTGTGTAGTCATCTTTTCCTTTGCAGAGGATCTTCAGGTCTTGGAGAGGCCATTCACTGTCCTCATTGTACATATGTAAAGTCGTCATTGTAGTTTAGTCAGTAAGGATGTTTACCTTTACTTGTCAAGCAGATTTTGGTTTGGCGGGGGGTGCATTGATCCAAATGCACCCGGTACCTTTCTATGTGTAGATATTGTATAGCAGAGATATATATTTTTCATGTAATTTATTGTATTCGCTGGCCACAAATGGGGTTTGCCCCATGGCCCAGTACATATGTTATTTCCCTTTTCCCCTTTCCAAGTTTGGGGATACATTTTTGTAAATTTTTGTACAGGTATTTTTGTAGGGGCGGATGCCCAGAGCCAATAAGGACATGGCTCAGTTTGGCAGGGGATGGATGTAGCACCCTTCTAGGTAGCAGTGTTAATTTTGGCAGCAAATTTCAATTTTGTTTTAGTCTTAGTCTTAGGACTAAAATGGCATTTTAGTTTTAGTCCTATTTTAGTCTTCTGCAAGTGTTTTAGTTTTAGTCGTATTTAGTCGACTAAAACTCCAGTATATTTTAGTCGACTAAAACGCCCTACATTTTAGTCGACTAAAACTAATTTTAGTCATCTATAATCGAATGGGTGTAGTTCAATTGTAATTTGTAATGCATTATTTAAGCATTTCTCTACAATTTCCAAACTCATTATATACTACTGCTGGTCCTGGAGTGAAAAATCTAATATGTTATTATTTATGCTTTGAGCATGCACCAGTGTTAATTTTTGGCAGCAAATTTCGATTTAGTTTTAGTTATAGTCTTTTGACTAAAATGCCATTTTAGTTTTAGTCGTATTTTAGTCTTAAGACTAAAATACCATTTTAGTTTTAGTCGTATTTTAGTCATCTGAATTGTGTTAGTCGACGAAAACGTTTTAGTTGGTTTTAGTCGACGAAATTAACACTGCTAGGTAGGTGCTAGAGAGAAGGTATCGTTTTGGGTTCTGTCTGCTTATCAGAAGGACTGCAGGTAAATCAATATTATTCTCTGTTTACCAGAGAGCAGGATCTGTTAGTGTGGTCTCCTCATTGTGCTCAGGTTAAACTCACTCTGTCTGCAAAGTGTTTCATACTGGTCCAATAGGGAGAGATATTGGACAGTGGGAAGAAAACCTGACAAATGAGTGCACAGGCTTTTGATACAGCCTTGGTGATTTGGCAAAGGGAAAGTGCCTCTGTGCATGCTGGGATACTGTATAAAAGCCAGGAGCACATGTGCTCTGGGTCTTTCTGCTGGATAGCGGAATCCCGGAGGGAGGCTACGGCTACCTCCTCCTCTGTAGAGAGGTTGTGAGGCTTCAGGTGGTCGTGAGGCTTCAGGTAGTCCTGAGGGCCTAGAGAGAAACTGAACCCGGAGGTCCTGTGAAGCTAACTGAAAGGGGAGACACTGGAGGATCTGATTCTGCAGTACAGTGAGTACAGATCTGTGTCAAGGGGCCTGACCTGAGGCGGGTCCAGCCCTGAAGCTAGAAGAGTCAGTGGACGGGTGTCTGAAAAGGGGATGCTAGTGAGTGTCCAGAAGATAATATAGGTTCACCAAGTCTATTGCTGGAGAGAAAAGAGCAAGGAGACTTAACCCTTTCCATACATGTGGCAGTATGGATTAAGCAGTGCAGCTGCTTCCACAAACAACCTGGTGAGGCAAAGTGAGAGTTTTCCTTATCCATTGTGAAAAGTTACAGTTGGAGTATCCACTATTCTCTTCTCCCATCCAAGTTCCAAAATAAACGCTAAAAACCAATACCCCTGGACTAGCTATTGAGTGACGAGCCATTGGGAGTAAGGACGGATGTGTGAACTGTACCTCAAGTGGCTGTGTGCTTGTAATCAGAGGAGACCTGAGAGGTCATCTTACAGAAGGCCCTACAGGGACAGTGCTACATACACTATATAACCAAAAGTATTGGGACGCCTGCCTTTACACACACATGAACTTTAATGGCATCCCAGTCTTAGTCCGTAGGGTTCAATATTGAGTTGGCCCACCCTTTGCAGCTATAACAGCTTCAACTCTTCTGGGAAGGCTGTCCACAAGGTTTAGGAGTGTGTCTATGGGAATGTTAGACCATTCTTCCAAAAGCACATTTGTGAGGTCAGGCACTGATGTTGGAGAGAAGGTCTGGCTCGCAGTCTCCGCTCTTAATCATCCCAAAGGTGTTCTATCGGGACACAGCAAATTTTCGCAGGCACTTTTGAGACAAAGAACAGTCCCTGACTTTGTTTTTATTTATTGAGGGCAATAACTTGGGAGGGGAGGTTATAGGATGCCCATATGACTTTAACAACTTCAAGCGGAGTTCCACCCAAAAGTGGAAGCTCCGCTTATCTGCTTCATCCGCACATCAAGTGCCACATTTGGCACCTTTCAGGGGGAACGGGTACCTGTTTTTGACAAGTACTGGTCGATACTTCCAGGAAACCTGGCTGCGGCAAGGTTCACTGACGGTTTCCCTTACAGGCAATGGCGGTGGCAGCACCCGAGAGCCAATGGAAACATCGGCTGGGGTTTCAACATCGCTGGATTCCTGGAGAGGTACTGTAAGTGTCCTAATATTAAAAGTCAGCAGCTACAGTATTTGCAGCTGCTGACTTTTAATTTTTTCATGGGGGGACGGGGGGGGGGGGGGGGGGCTGGAGCTCCTCTTTCAGGGACAACTCGTCCTATATACAGTCTCTATATACAGCCCCACTTCTTCCTCTAGCACTCTCTTGCTGGAACACTGTGAATACCTGACAGTCACTCTGTCAGATCAAAGCAAAGGCCCATTACAGGCAGGAACCCGAGGCCCCTTTAGTTGTGTAGCAGAGTTTCAGTGTCCAGCTTGCATCACTCCTGTGGCTACTGATCCCGGCACCACCTCTTCAGGCACAGCCAACCCACCTGGCTGTAGCTGCCCCTTCCACTAGCCCTTCTGGCTAACTTCTCCCCATAGTCCTCCAGACTAACACTCACCAGCCCACCCGGCTGAGATCTCCCAGGCGTGCTGACCTGCTCCTGCTGTCCTCTTTTCTTGTTACTGTGCCACTGCCTTCAGGAAGGGTTTTGGGAGGATCCTTCCAGCGTCTGAGTGGGCCCCCCCCCCAGACTAGGGGGCACCCTCAAAGCCACTGACAGCCTTCTCTGCACTCCATCTTCCACCCAACTGCCCCTGTTGGCATGGCTCATATCTATTGATGAGGTGAACCTGCCCCCTTCCAGCTCCTTTTTGCTGGGTATTGGTCGAGGCCCTCATGAATATTTCAGGCAGCCCCTCCTTATTCCCACCCTCCAGCTCTGGAAGTTTCTACAAAGTTCCAGACCACAGGAAAGTGCCAGAGAGAGAGCTGCCAGATTAGTCATCCAGCCCTGACCTGAAGTAACCCTGACACAGCTCAGGCTTAGCCCTGAGCTAACTATGTTTAGCCAACTAACAGCAAACCTATTTACATCCAGCACACATCTAGAGGGTGCTACATACAGATCTGAAGGTAGCGGGCTGTGGGCCCATTCACAAAGGTATGTTCCTACACTTAATGTTGATGGCTTTTATACTGCTCACTGCTATACCCCCTTTTACCTTTTACTGCACACTGCTAGACTCCCTTACCATATGCTGCACCGTGCTATACACCCTTACCTTATACTGCACACTGCTATACATCCTTACCTTATACTGCACACTGCTATACATCCTTACCTTATACTGCACTCTACTTTACATCCTTACCTTATACTGCACACTGCTATACACCCTTATCTTATACCGCACACTGCTAGATCATTTTACCTTTTACTGCACACTGCTAGATTCCCTTATCATATACTGCGCCATGCTATACACCCTTACCTTATACTGCACACTGCTATCCACCCTTACCTTATACTGCACATTGCTAAACATCCTTACCTTATACTGCACACTGTTATATGTCATTACCTTGTACTGCACACTGTTATACAGCCTTACCTTTTACTGCACACTGCTAGATTCCCTTACCATATACTACACTGTGCTATACACCCTTACCTTATACTGCACACTGTTGGACACCCTTACCTTATACTGCACTCTACTTTACATCCTTCCTTATACTGCACACTGCTATACATCCTTACCTTATACTGCACACTGCTAAACATCCTTACCTTATACGGCACATTGCTATACACCCTTACCTTATACTGCACACTGCTTTACATCCTTCCTTATACTGCACATTGCTTTACATCCTTGCTTATACTGCACACTGCTATACACCCTTACCTTATACTGCACACTGCTATACACCCTTACCTTATACTGAACACTGCTAGATCTCCTTTACCTTATACTGCACACTGCTATACATCTCTACCTTATACTGCACACTGCTATACATCTCTACCTTATACTGCACACTGCTATACACCCTTACCTTATACTGCACACTGCTATACATCCTTCCTTATACTGCACATTGCTTTACATCTTTACCTTATACTGCACACTGCTATACATCTCTACCTTATACTGCACACAACTATACACCCTTACCTTATACTGCACACAACTATACACCCTTACCTTATACTGCACACAGCTATACACCCTTACCTTATACTGCACACTGCTATACACCCTTACCTTATACTGAACACTGCTAGATCTCCTTTACCTTATACTGCACACTGCTATACATCTCTACCTTATACTGCACACTGCTATACATCTCTACCTTATACTGCACACTGCTATACATCTCTACCTTATACTGCACACTGCTATACATCCTTCCTTATACTGCACATTGCTTTACATCTTTACCTTATACTGCACACTGCTATACATCTCTACCTTATACTGCACACAACTATACACCCTTACCTTATACTGCACACTGATATACATCCTTACCATATACTGCACACTGATATACATCCTTACCATATACTGCACACTGCTATACACTCTTACATTATACTAAACACTGCTATGCACCCTTATCTTATAATGCACACTGCTATACCTCTACATATTTCTCTAGTAAACATTTGCATAATTTTTGATTCACATAGATTGAAATAGATATTAAAGCTTGGCAACTGCATCAAAGTGAGCCCTCTCTGGCCAGTCCCTGCCCTACTCAGCGCAGAGGATCATTGTGACGCAGTTGGCAGGCTTACATATCTATTGCAGTCTATATGAACCCGACTTGGTTGGATTGGCCATTTAATAGATAGGATAATAATAATGCATTATTAATAAATTATAGTGTTGCTGGTCTCCATTTCGTTTGGTTTAAATCGCTGAAGGCTATCACTCACTGACATTAGACTCTTTTCTTACAGAAGAAGACATTTATGAGCTCTTGCTGAAGGATAAACCACAGAAAGCGCTCGCCATCGCCAAGGCCATAGGAAAAACCTGCGCTAGAGATGTTAATCCTGATTTGTACAAAATGCAAGCCTGTAATCTGCTTGACGTTAATAAGGACAAGCTCTGGAGCATAAAGGCAGAGAGCCTTGCCTCAGGTAGGCAAATATATATATACTGTATACAGTATATACTGAACTGGATAGAGACAATTTGGTGGGCACAAATGTATTAAAATACATAATGAATACAGATCTTTATGAATGTGTGGCCTATACAGTGCATCCGGAAAGTATTCACAGCGCTTTACTTTTTCCACATTTTGTTATGTTACAGCCTTATTCCAAAATGTATTAAATTCATTATTTTCCTTAAAATTCTACAATCAATACCCCATAATGAAAATGTGAAACAAGTTTGTTTGAAATCTTTGCAAATTTATTAAAAATAAAAAACGAAAAAAAAAAATCCCATGTAGATAAGTATCACAGCCTTTACTCAATACTTTGTTGAAGCACCTTTGGCACCAATTACAGCCTCAAGTCTTTGAGTATGATGCTACAAGCTTGGCACACCTATTTTTGGGCAGTTTCTCCCATTCTTCTTTGCAGGACCTCTCAAGCTCCATCAGGTTGGATGAGGAGCGTCGGTGCTCAGCCATTGTCAGATCTCTCCAGAGATGTTCAACCGGGTTCAAGTCTGGGCTCTGGCTGGGCCACTCAAGGACATTCACATTGTCCCGTAGCCACTTCTTTGTTATGTTGGCTATATGTTTAGGGTCGTTGTCCCGTTGGAAGATGAACCTTCGCCCAAGTCTGAGGTCCATAGCACTCTGGAGCAGATTTTTTATCAGGGATGTCTCTGTACATTACTGCATTCATCTTTTCCTCGATCCGGACTAGTCTCCCAGTTCTTGCTGCTGAATAACATCCCCACAGCATGATGCTGTCACCACCATGCTTCACTGTAGAGATGGTATTGGCCAGGTGATGAGCGGTCCCTGGTTTCCTCCAGACACGACGCTTGTCATTCAGGCCAAAGAGTTCAATCTTTGTTTCATCAAACCAGAAAATTTTGTTTCTCATGATCTGAGAGTCCTTCAGCTGCCTTTTGGCAAACTCCAGGCAGGCAGTCATGTGCCTTTTACTGAGGAGTGGCTTCTGTCTGGCCACTCTACCATACAGGCCTGATTGGTGGAGTGCTGTAGAGATGGTTGTTCTTCTGGAAGGCTCGCCTCTTTCCACAGAGAAATGCTGGAACTCTGTCAGAGTGGCCATCGGGTTCCTGGTCACCTCCCTGACTAAGGCCCTTCTCCCCCGATCACTCATTTTGGTCAGGTGGGCCGCTCAAAGACGAGTCCTGGTGGTTCCAAACTTCTTCCATTTAAGGATGATGGAGGCCACTGTGCTCATTGGAACCTTTAATGCTGCAGAAATGTTTCTGTACCCTTCACTAGATCTGTGCCACAATACAATCCTGCCTTGGAAGTCTACAGACAATTCTTTAGACTTCATGGCTTGGTTTGTGCGCTGACATGCACTGTTAGCTGTGGGACCTTATATAGACAGGTGTGTGCCTTTCCAAATCATGTCCAATCAACTAAATTTACCACAGGTGGACTCCAATCAAGTTGTAGAAACATATCCAGGATGATCAGTGGAAACAGGATGCACCTGAGCTCAATTTTGAGTGTCATGGCAAAGACTGTAAATACTTATGTACATACATGGGATTTTTTCATTTTCTATTTTTAATACATTTGCAAAGGTTTCAAACAAACGTCTTTCACGTTGTCATTATGGGGTATTGTTTGTAGAATTTTGAGGAAAATAATGAATTGAATCAATTTTGGAATAAGGCTGTAACATAACAAAATGTGGAAAAAGTTAAGCACTGTGAATACTTTCTGGATGCACTGTATCTCTGCCTGGAGTTTACTTTTTATCTTGTTTCTTTTATTCAGAAAATAAAGCAAAAATGGAGCAACCGAATAGGACTGGACCCAAAACAACCAGCCCATTAACAGAGCAACGTGAGTATCCCTACCGACCGGAAAGTTTTTATAAGATTTGTAAGATAAAAAAAATGGTCTTGTAATAATGGTGGGGCAGTCAGGCTGGGGAGGAAGGAGCTAGACCAGTGGTCTCCAAACTGTGTCACGGGGGCCAGATGTGGCCCTTTGCTGGCTTTTATCTGGCCTTTGGGGCACTGTTCATCAAAGGATAGCAACAATAGGGCACTATTCCCCCACACTGACACCAATGAAGGGGCACAAGTCCTCCCAATGATACCAACGATGGGGCACTATTCCTCCCACTGACACCAATGATGGGGCACTATTCCTCCCACTGATACCAATGATGGGGCACTATTCCTCCCACTGACACCAATGATGGGGCACTACTCCTTCAAATGACACCAAAGAAGGGGCACTACTCCTTCAAATGACACCAATGTTGGGGCACTATTCCTCCCACTGACACTAATGATGGGGCACTATTCCTCCCAATGACACCAATGATGGGGCACTACTCCTTCAAATGACACCAAAGAAGGGGCACTACTCCTTCAAATGACACCAATGATGGGGCACTATTCCTCCCACTGACACCAATGATGGGGCACTATTCCTCCCACTGACACCAATGATGGGTCACTATTCCTCCCACTGACACCAATGATGGGGCACTATTCCTCCCACTGACACCAATGATGAGTCACTATTCCTCCCACTAACACCAACAATGGGGCACCATTCCTCGCTTTGACACCAACGATGGGGCACAATTTCTTCCAATGACACCAACAATGGGGCCCAATGACTCCAGTAATGGGGCACAATTCCACCCAGTGACACCAACGATTGGGTAATTTTCTCCCACTGAAACAAACGACGGGATATTTTTTTTTTCCCCACTGATGTAAGGGCCGTTTCTATCCCACTGGCCACAGTCCAGCCCCCTTAAAGTCTGAAGGACAGTAAACTTGCTATATGTTTAGAAAGGTTGGAGACCCTTAAGCTAGATGATGCTGGATGTCCTCCAGCCAGAAAATTAAGCGGGCTCTCTCTGACTTGCTGCAGCTTCTAATGCAGATTGTGAGAAGATTACAGTTTGCAGTGAAACCAGAGTAAGCCATTTCAGTCCAGAGGAGGTTTCGGAACAACTGTGCAGGACTGGAGAGAACGCCTGGAGCAGGGGCGTAACTACAGGGGTTGCAGGGGTTGCAATTTCAACCGGGCCCCGTGCTCCAGGGGGCCTGTGGGGCTCCCCTGTACACCTGGAGGAGGGGCGGCGGGGGCAGCATGTAGAGAAATCATTGTTCTCCTTTTTCCTCCTGTAGCTGCCCCCGCCACTCCTCCTATCCAGTTCACTTGCGTTCTGCTGTCTCTGGGCCCCTGTGTGCTTCCCTGGTCCCCCCCCCCCCCTTACTGTGCTCCCTCCCCTCTCCTGCCGGCTGCTGCAGGGGATGTGTCACAATAGAGAACCAGGATGGGGTCGGTAAATATGTAATTTACCAGCTCCTTCCTTTTCTGAATGGACAGAGTCATAGTCAGTGACATTGTAAAATATAAAATGAGAAATTATAAAAAATAATACAATTATAATACCAAAAAATAAAAACTACTGACACCAGTGGGTGAACTTCCAGGATCGCAAAGATCACACTTGCAACCGGGCCCTGGAATTCCACCACTGTGGGAAAGCCGCAAGATGGCAGGAAGGGAGCCCACTGCTGAACTTGTGAAAGGGCCCTGCAACGAGAGTAAAGGGCCCCAGGATCAGTGGGAAGAGCCCCAGGCTTGAAGGGAATGGCCCCGGCCAGGGGTCCTGGGGGCCCTTCATGGTTTCTTGCATCGGGGCCCTGAAGGTTCTAGTTACACCTCTGGCCTGGAGTTCAGCTTTAAACACATTTGACTTCTTGGCCTTTGGGCCCAGTATAGTTGCTGATTGATGGTGCAGAAAGTCTCTACTGAGCCTATTGTGAACAATGGTTTTATGTTGAGTTTACTGGTTTGGTGACAAGGGTGGTGAAGCCAGTCAGGAGACAGAAAATAAAGTCTGCAGTACTTGTAATAATGTGTTCTTGTATGACAGAGAGAGAGATCTGTACCTTTCTGGAGAATAACAGGCCAATGAAAGCCACAGACATCGCTAAAAAGCTGGGGAAATCCAGAGCCAAGGACGTCAATCCTGACCTGTACGCCATGAAGAAAATGGACCTCCTCACTCAAAGCGATGAAAAACTCTGGACTGTGAAATGTCAGAACGATACAAGATGTAAAGAAAGGAATAAAGGTAACACTGACTGAGAGACAGGAGCAGAGACCTCCAGCAGTGCAGAGTATTTCAGGAGAGGAGAGTTATAGAGGAAGGAGCAGAGTCCTCCAGCAGTGCATAGTATTTCAGGAGAGGAGAGTAAGGCTCCGTTCACATGTCAGCGTATGGATCGTGGGCAGAACCGCCGCAGTTCCGCCCGCGATCCGGAGATTATTGCAAATCGCGGGACGCCTGTGCATTGCCTGTTGATTTGCAATAGCCCCCCAAATGCTGAGCGATGTTGCCGCGATTTCCGCCTGCCGAATCGCGGTAACATCGCGCAAAAAAAACCGTGGGACGCATTACGCCCAAAAAAGTACAAGAGCTTCTTTGGAGCGTAATGCGTCCCGCGATAGGAGAGTTAGACAGAGGAAGAAGCAGAGTCCTCGAGCAGTGCAGAGTGTTTCAGGAGAGGAGAGTTATAGAGGAAGGAGCAGAGTCCCCCAGCAGTGCAGAGTATTTAAGGAGAGAAGAGTTAGAGGAAGGAGCAGAGTCCTCCAGCAGTACAGAGTCTTTCAGGAGAGGAGAGTTAGATAGAGGAAGGAGCAGAGTCCTCCAGCAGCGCAGAGTGTTTCGGTAGAGGAGAGTCAGATAGAGGAAGGAGCAGAGTCCTCCAGCAGTGCAGAGTATTTCAGGAGAGGAGAGTTAGAGGAAGGAGCAGAGTTCCCCAGCAATAGAGAGTATTTCAGGAGAGGAGAGTTAAATAAAAGAAGGAGCAGAGTCCTCCAGCAGTGCAGAGTATTTCATGAGAGGAGAGTTAGAGGAAGGAGCAGAAGCCTCCAGCAGTGCAGAGTATTTCAGGAGAAGAGAGTTAAATAGAAGAAGGAGCAGAGTCCCCCAGCAGTACAGAGTATTTCAGGAGAGGAGAGTTAGATATAGGAAGAAGCAGAGTCCCCCAGCAGTACAGAGTATTTCAGGAGAGGAGAGTTAGATATAGGAAGAAGCAGAGTCCTCCAGCGGTGCAGAGTATTTCAGGAGAGGAGAGTTAGAGGAAGGAGCAGAGTCCTCCAGCAGTGCAGAGTATTTCAGGAGAGGAGAGTTAGAGGAAGGAGCAGAGTCCTCCAGCAGTGCAGAGTATTTCAGGAGAGGAGAGTTAGATAGAGGAAGGAGCAGAGTACTTCAGCAGTACAGAGTATTTCAGGAGAGGAGAGTTAGATATAGGAAGAAGCAGAGTACTTCAGCAGTACAGAGTATTTCAGGAGAGGAGAGTTAGATATAGGAAGAAGCAGAGTCCTCCAGTGGTGCAGAGTATTTCAGGAGAGGAGAGTTAGAAGAGAAAGCAAAGTCTTTCATGGGCACAGGAAATGTTATTACATTGTGACTCTCTTGTTACATCTGACTGAAAAAACTCCAATTTGTATCTGCAGAATGTGAAGAGCTGAGAAGAAGCACAATTCCTTCAGACAATAATCATACTGGTGATACAACTTCTCTAAATCAGACAGAGACTGAAAACTCGAACAATCAACTCTGTAATGGCACACAATGTAACAATGACACTGGTGAGAAGGACCTGTGCTTTGTGACAGTTCAGGACTGGGGATGAGAGGTGGCGGTTGCCGGTTGGTCTGTACATATTACACTCCATACACGGGATGCATTTTCAGAAGATTAGATACAATTTCTTGCAAACATGTGATATTTGAATATACATAATACATATTTTTTTTCTTTGTTTTTATTATATGGTCAATCGGGTCTTTTTTAAGATTGGGGTGCTCAAAGCGCAGCATTCACTTATTATTGATCATCTGTTCTTGGAGTTGCCTTTCTTTCACAGTAAGTGCAGGAATAGTGTACACCCAAACCACCTCACTTTATATCACTCACATTCTTTGCACCCCCTCCTATCCCCATAGATAAAATAAAAGTAAGGCATACGCCCGTTAGGCCTATCATCCCGAATTAAAACTGTTCTGCTGCTGAGCAATATTACACTGCTGTATCCTCTGCAGTATCTTAATTCTTGTTGTAAAATCCCAGCCTGTGCTCCTTGTTGCCAGTAAATTTGGTCCTAGCCTTGCTATTTAAAAATGTCCTGCTGCCGTCCATCTTTACACGGCTGTGTCATCTGCAGTCTCTGTATTCTCGATGAGAGCTTCATAGAAATTGGCCAGTGGCAGTAGAGTTTTGCTTTATTGAGAGCAGGGACAGCCACATCGATCCACTGGCCATTGTCTATCTGCTGGTCGAAGTGGGTCTATTACTGTTTGATTTTAGGAATGCATTGCTGATAGCACTATCACTGAAATGAATAAGATTGTATGTAATCCAAGAGTCTTTCAGGAGAGGAGAGTTAGATAGAGGAAGGAGCAGAGTCCTTCAGCAGTGCTGAGTATTTAAGGAGAGGAGAGTTAGATGGAGGAAGAAGCAGAGTCCTCCAGCAGTGCAGAGTATTTTAGGAGAGGAGAGTTAGATGAGGGAAGAAGCAGAGTCCTCCAGTGGTTCAGAGTCTTTCAGGAGAGGAGAGTTAGATAGAGGAAGGAGCAGAGCCCTCCAGCAGTACAGAGTATTTCAGGAGAGGAGAGTTAGATATAGGAAGAAGCAGAGTCCTCCAGCGGTGCAGAGTATTTCAGGAGAGGAGAGTTAGATAGAGGAAGGAGCAGAGCCCTCCAGCAGTACAGAGTATTTCAGGAGAGGAGAGTTAGATATAGGAAGAAGCAGAGTCCTCCAGCGGTGCAGAGTCTTTCAGGAGAGGAGAGTTAGATATAAGAAGAAGCAGAGTCCTCCAGCGGTGCAGAGTATTTCAGGAGAGGAGAGTTAGATAGAGGAAGGAGCAGAGTCCTCCAGCGGTGCAGAGTATTTCAGGAGAGGAGAGTTAGATAGAGGAAGGAGCAGAGCCTTTCAGCAGTACAGAGTATTTCAGGAGAGGAGAGTTAGATATAGGAAGAAGCAGAGTCCTCCAGCGGTGCAGAGTCTTTCAGGAGAGGAGAGTTAGATATAGGAAGAAGCAGAGTCCTCCAGCAGTGCAGAGTATTTCAGGAGAGGAGAGTTAGATAGAGGAAGGAGCAGAGTCCTCCAGCAGTACAGAGTATTTCAGGAGAGGAGAGTTAGAAGAGAAAGAAAAGTCTTTCATGGGCACAGGAAATGTTATTACATTGTGACTCTCTTGTTACATCTGACTGAAAAAACTCAAATTTGTATCTGCAGAATGTGAAGAGCTGAGAAGAAGCACAATTCCTTCAGACAATAATCATACTGGTGATACAACTTCTCTAAATCAGACAGAAACGGAAAATCCGAACAATCAACTCTGTAATGGCACACAATGTAACAACGACACTGGTGAGGAGTACAGAAGGATCTTAGGAATGCATTGCTGCTAGCACTAATTAAGGCTTGCTGACGGTTCAGGGCTGGGGGTGAGGGGTGGCAGTTGGTCTGTACATATTACCAGGGCTTTTTTTCTCAGATAATAGGTGCAGGAACTCCTCCTTTCAGAGTTAGCCCTTGTCTCCACCCCCTACCTACCTCCGAGCACTGTTCCTTGGTTAAACCCCCTGCCCACCTCCCAGTTCTGCCCTTTTTTAGAGAATACAGAACCGAGTAACGTTTTGGGTACTAAGTTATTTCTATGGAATTTGTTATTAATAAGAAAAGCAGTAAAATGGATCCTTTGCAGCCAACAACAATAGACCCTCCCAGCAACAATGGGTCACCCGCAAAAAAATACCCCCCAGCAACAATAGACCCCCAGCAGCAACAACAGATCCCCCACAGACAGCATCAATAGACCTCTCCCTCAACAGTAGATCCATCCCAATAACAACTGACCCCCCCAGCAACATAGGACAAACCCAAGCAACAAGAGATCCTCCACCAGCAGCACTAGACCTCCCCAGCACCAAGAGACCTCCCCCTGCAAAAATAGATCTCTTCCAGAGAATAGGTCCCCCAGCAGCAACAATAACCTCCCCACAAAACAGTTTCTCCCCCAGCAACAATAGATCCCCCCCATGACCAGCATCAATAGACATTGTAGCACACCCTGCACACCTTGCCATTACAAACATTTAGTGCTGGAGGTTCCGGAACTGCGTTCCTGCGCGTTCCCCCTGAAAAAAAAACCCCTTCATATTACACTCCACAAACAGGACACATTTTCAGAAGATTAGATACAAGTTTTTGTAAAAATGTGATATTTCAATATACATATTGTACATTTTGGGTGTTTCTTGATTTTTATTATAAGGTGATGGGGCCTTTTTAAAGAGCGGGGTGCTCAAAGCGCAGAATTCACTTATTATTGACCATCTGTTCTTGGAGTTGCCTTCTCTTTACAGTAAGTGCAGGAAGAGTGTACACCCAAGCCACCTCACTTTCTTTCACTCACATTCTTTGCACCCCCTCCTATTCCCATAGATAAAATAAAAGTAAGACATACACCGGTTAGGCCTATCATCCTGAATTGAAACTGTTCTGCTACTGAATAATATTACACTGCTGTATCCTCTGCGGTATCTTAATTCTTGTTGTAAAATCCCAGCCTGTGCTCCTTGTTGCCAGTAAATTTGGTCCTAGCCTTGCTATTTAAAAATGTCCTGCTGCTGGCAATCTTTACACGGCTGTGTCATCTGCAGTCTCTGTATTCTCAGAGAGAGATTCATAGAAATTGGCCAGTGGCAGTAGAGTTTTGCATCATCGAGAGCAGAGACAGCCACATTGATCCACTGACCACTGTCTATCTGTTGGTCGAAGTGGGTCTATTACTGTTTGATCTTAGGAATGCATTGCTGCTAGCACTAATTAAAAATAGCATCTTTTTCAAAATTAAATGAAAACGATTTTGGTGCTTCTACTGTATGTAATCCAAGCTAATGTATAAGAAAAAAAAAATCAATTCCACAAACAAATATGCACTGCTAGTGTATGTTATCTCTAAAACTGTCTGTGAAAATCATACTGTACTGTCACAACCATATACAGCTTTAAAGAATCCCATAGACATGTTTTTTACCAGTTCCCGATCGGCCCATGTACATTTACTGCGGCAGGGCGGTCGCTCTGCGCAGAATCACGTACTGGTACGTGATCCAACACTTCTGGGTGCGGGTCACAGCGTTCAGGACACAAGCAGAACAGCAGGCTGCCTGTGTAAACAAGCAGATTGTCATTCTATCAGAGTGGAAGGTACTGATTTGAGATCGACCGATTATCGGCAAATCCCAAAAAAATCGCCGATCTGCACTTTCCGCGATATATCGGCCCCTGAGGTCACCGATACTGTCGATATTTCGGGAAAGTGCTTATACTGGAGTGATGCCTGCAGCTAGAGGCATCACCCCGGTACCGGAGTCCATAGCCAATGGTCGGCTGTCTTGTAATGACAACCGATGCGGCTTAGTAGCCGCTTGGCTGTCATTCCAAGGAGCAGGAGGGGACGTCCCCCCCCCTCCCTCCAGCCGCCTTCCGCCGCTCGCCTGGATCTCCCGTCCCACCGGGAGACCTGGGCAACCATCCTGCACGGCTGCCGAAGAGAAGACCTGCTCAAAGCCACATTCAGCTCTGATTGGGTCTCCATGTAAAAACCCGGAAGTAATGTCATGACGTCACTTCCGGGGTACTCTGCGCCAAATTAAAAAAAAGTACAGCATTCAAAACAGCCAAACTTGGCGTTTTGAATGCTTTTAAGTGCAGAGGAGAGGTTTGGGGTCTTTTAGACCCCCAGATCCCTCCACAAGAGTACCTGTCAAAAAAATAAATAAAAATAAATAAATAAAAAAATTCACTTTTTTTTTAACCACTTAAGCCCCGGAAGATTTTACCCCCTTCCTGACCAGGGTTCTTTTTGCGATTCGGCACTGCGTGACTTAAACGGACAATTGCGTGGTCGTGCGACGCTATACCTAAACGAATTTGACGTCCTTTTTTTCTCACAAACAGAGCTTTCTTTTGGTGGTATTTGATCACCTGTGCGATTTTTACTTTTTGCGCTATAAACAAAAAAAGAGCATCAATTTTGCAAAAATAACAATATTTTTCACATTTTTTTATATGAAATTCCCCCCTCAAAAAAATGTAAAAATCTAATTTTTTTAACATTTTAGGCCAATTTGTTTTATGCTACATATGTTTGGTAAAAAAAAATCGCAAAAAGCGCATTTTGATTGGTTTGCGCAAAAGTTATCGCATTTTTTTTTAAACGCGTAATGGTGGAGATTTGCGTTTTTTTTTGCGGTACTGCGACATTGCGGCGGACAGATCGGACCCTTGACTGACATTTTTGACACTTTTGGGGGTACCAGTGACATTACTACAGTAATCAGTGCTATATATATGCACTGTTACTGTAAAAATTACACTGGCAGGGAAGGGGGTTAACTTTATTGGGGAAGGAGGGGTTAAGTGTGTCCCTAGGGGTGTGCTTCTAACTGTGATTGGACATGGCTACTGGTGTAGGAACAGTGATCAACTGTCCTACATAGTAGAACCGTATGATCACTATTCCTACACAGGGGAGAATGACAGGCGGCTTGTTTACATTAGCCGCCTGCCTTTCTCCCTCTCCACCGACGATTGCCGAGTGACCGGCGGACATCGGGTCCGCTGGTCACGTGCACGGACTTCCTAGGGAACGCGCCTCGGCGAGCGCGCGCTCGCCCGCTATTGGCTCACAAACTAGTGACAGGCAAGTGACGTACCGGTACGTCACTTTGCCTGGCCGAGGCTGACCTCCGCAGTATATGTACTTGCGGCGGTCGGCAACCGGTTAACGTACGAAAATATCGGCCAATATCGGCCGATACCGATATGCGATGACCAAAATATCGGTATCGGTATTGGCAATAAAAAAACAATATCGGTTGATCACTAAGTACTACTAAACCCATGGTCCTAAGCAGGAACACCGATCTTTGCTTTCCCCTAGTCAAAGCACCTCCCCCACAGTTAATAAGCACAACTTAGGCATATATTTAACCCTTTGATCGCCCCTGTTCTAAACCCCTTCCCTGCCAGTGTCATTAGTACAGTGATAGTGCTTATTTTTAGCACTGGTCCCTGTATTAGTGTCACTGGTTCCCACAAAGTGTCAGGCGTCCAATGTGTCTGCCGAAATGTCGCAGTCCAGCTATAAGTCGCTGATTGCTGCCATTACTAGTAAAATAAAAAAAAATATCCCAGTTTGTATAAGCTATAACTTTTGCGCAAACCAATCAATATATGCTTATTGGGATTTTATTTTTACCAAAAATATAAAGTAGAATACATATTGGCCTAAATTAATGAAGAAAATTTTTTATTGGGTATGTTTTAAAGCAGTAAAAAAAATATGTTTTTTTTTTTTCAAAAAGTTCGGTCTTTTTTTGTTTATAGTCCAAAAAAAAAAAAAACAGAGGTGATCAAATACCACCAAAAAAGGTTTATTTGTGGGAAAAAGGGAAACAATTTTATTAGGGTGCAGCTTCACATGACCACGCAATTGTCAGTTAAAGTAACGCAGTGTCGTATCGCAAGAAATGGCCTGGTCATGAAGGGGGGGGGGGTAAATCTTCCGGAGCTGAAGTGGTTAAAGCATTTGCGTATTTTCAATGTTGCCCTTATAGTCACATGAAAAGACTCACCTTCTGCTGTACAGTATTTTTAACTTTTTTTTTACTTTATTGGACAATTGGTCCCCCATGGCAGTGCCCAATGTCCCATGACTTTTTTTTTTCGACAATAGTTTGCCCATTAGCCATGATAAAGGCCAAAACCTATTAGCAGGGTTCACATCCCATAGACTTCAATAGTTTTTGCTGCTTAGTTTGGTTAGGATTTTTAGCTTTTTTTTATTTATTGGACAATTGGTCCCCCATGGCAGTGCCCAATGTCCCATGACTTTTTTTTTTTTTGACAATAGTTTGCCTATTAGCCATGATAAAGGCCAAAACCTACTAACAGGGTTCACATCCCATAGACTTCAATAGTATTTGCTGCTTAGTTTGGTTAGGATTTTTTACTTTTTTTATTTATTGGACAATTGGTCCCCCATGGCAGTGCCCAATGTCCCCTGACTTTTTTTTTTTCGACAATAGTTTGCCTATTAGCCGTGATAAAGGCCAAAACCTACTAGCAGGATTCACATCCCATAGACTTCAATAGTTTTTGCTGCTTGGTTTGGTTAGAATTTTTAACTTTTTTTATTTATTGGACAATTGGTCCCCCATGGCAGTGCCCAATGTCCCATGACTTTTTTTTTTGACAATAGTTTGCCTATTAGCCATGATAAAGGCCAAAACCTACTAACATGGTTCACATCCCATAGACTTCAATAGTATTTGCTGCTTAGTTTTGTTAGGATTTTTTACTTTTTTTATTTATTGGACAATTGGTCCCCCATGGCAGTGCCCAATGTCCCATGACTTTTTTTTTTTTTTGTTTTTTCGAAAATAGTTTGCCTTTTAGCCATGATAAAGGCCAAAACTTACTAACAGGGTTCACATCCCATAGACTTCAATAGTATTTGCTGCTTAGTTTGGTTAGGATTTTTTACTTTTTTTATTTATTGGACAATTGGTCCCCCATGGCAGTGCCCAATGTCCCATGACTTATTTTTTTTCGACAATAGTTTGCCTATTAGCCATGATAAAGGCCCAAACCTACTAGCAGGGTTCACATCCCATAGACTTCAATATTTTTTGCTGCTTAGTTTGGTTAGGATTTTTAACTTTTTTTATTTATTGGACAATTGGTCCCCCATGGCAGTGCCCAATGTCCCATGACTTTTTTTTTTTGACAATAGTTTGCCTATTAGCCATGATAAAGGCCAAAACCTACTAACCGGTTTCACATCCCATAGGTTTCAATAGTATTTCCTGCTTAGTTTGAGTTTTCACATTTCTAAGCAGAATTTGCTGAGCCCCCGGGGAAATTAAACCCAGGCAGATTCCCTCATTCCTACTCTAAATTAAGTATATATATAGTTTTTTAGTTAAAAAATGTAAATCAGTTCTTATTATTGCTAAAAACAGATTCATCTCACATTAAGAATGTTCACTGTCTTTCAGCACTGATAGAAGCTTCCTCACCGGATCAAACATTCGTGGGAGGTCAATGTCCCATCCAAATTCCAAATGGCTGGAGCAACGTACAGAACTGTGAGTTCCTTAAGTCGCTTAATTTGTGCTTATTTCATGGCACATCATGCTAAATTTTGACCAGAACTGTATTTAGGTATCAATTTTTATCCCATAAGCTAAAGGTAAGAAAAATATTGCAGTCTTCCCCTTAGACACCAATCAGGTGCAAGCTTTCACAAGTCGTAGTAGTAACAGTTGCTGCCGCCAACATTCTTTTTTGGTTGTGCTAGTAAACCTGTAGCCACATCTTTAATGTAGCGTTGCAACAAACTTTTCCCATCATTGGAAGACTTTTTTATTGTGCCAAACCATTTCCTACTGGCTTTTTTTATTTTAAAGCCATGGCAAAAAGTTAAATCTCCATTCACACTGGTACGACTTGTCAGGCGACTTGGTGAGCCTGACAAGTCACGCACCGTCGCGTCCCATTGTGTAGTACAGGACCGGTTCTAATAGGAGCGACACAAGTCGCTCCGACTTAGAAAAAGGTTCCTGTACTACTTCGGGGCGACCTGGAGCGACTTGCATAGACATTCATTTTATGAAGTCCGTGCAAGTCGCGCCGAAGTCGCGCTGCATGCGACTTCACAGGTCGCCCCATAAGTCGGAGCGACGTAGTGTGAACCGAGACTAAAAGAGAAGTTTGGGATTAAAAAAAAAAAACGAAAACAAATTTACATACTCACCTAGGTGGATACAAAATCAGCCCTCCGTCACCTGTTAGACCAAGAATCGAAAGATCAAAGACTGCTTCTTGGATCGCTTAGGTCTTGGTTTTAAGTGAGCAGAGAGCTGGTGACTGTGTGCCCTGCCCCTCCGGCGCTCTGAAATGGAGTTCCGGGCTGTGAGGGGGTGGCGAGGGTGGTGGGGGTGGCTGTCTCAGGTTCTCAGCGGGATGCTGAGACCCCCGAGCCAGCTGCCAGTCAGGCATCTGGGTGGATCCTGAGATTACAGTCGGGATCTCTCTCCAGCGCCTGGACTGGCTCAGTAATGTTTAGCCCTCTGTTGACTGATAATGGGTCACAGGAGTGCAGAATGAAGTTTACTCCTGTGACCCACAGGAGAATAAGGGCCAAAAAAGCTTTGGTCATACTTCTCATTTAAAGGCTCTGTCAACTCAAAAGTGATTTTAGTTCTACGGAGCCAGGTGGGCTGAGTCAGCGTTTGACTTTTTATATGTTGGGGGTACTCCAACAGAATGATCTGACATAATTCTTAACTCTGTTCCTGTCAATCTGGAAGTTTTTGGTGTCCCCCTGGCCACCTTTGTGTGTCCTACATTACATTCTGATATACCAGCAGGGTTGATGGAGGCCCCTCAAAATGGACACAGAGGTAGAAGATATTGTCAGAAGGTTAAACTCTTCAGCATCCACCAAACACTAACTTTGGATGGATGGATGGACTGACCCTTTAGGCAGATGTTTTTGAATTCTACCATCAACCATCCAAAGCTGATATATTATTAGTGTGCCGATACTCGGTGGTGCAAACAGATTCTTCTTTTGCCTCCATGGGTTGTAAACTCTTGTGGCCTTACCAAGCCAAAAACCTTTGTCTAAACCAAGTTTGGTCTAAAGCAGGGCTCTCCAAACGTTGTAAACAAAGAGCTAGTTTAAAATCCTTCAGACTTTAGACCGAATGGTGGCCAGTGGGAGTAGAAAATGTCCTGGCGTCAAAAACAATGCCCCATCATTGGTATCCATGAGAGAGCTAGTACCCCATCTTCGATGTCAGTGGGAGGAATAGTGCCTCATTGGTTTTGTCAGAGGAATAGTGCCCCATCATTGGTGTCAGTGAGAGGAATAGTGCCCCATCATTGGTGTCAGTGAGAGGAATAGTGCCCCATCATTGGTGTCAGTGTGTAATGTTCTGGTACCTTTGGTACCCTAATTCCACTTTTCCTAAGTGTATGCGCCCCACCATTCTCTTTTGGTAAGGTGCGCATACACCTTTAAGACCGATGCTGTCATCACTGAGCGCCGCTGGAGAGGCTATTTCAACCTCCGGCGGTCTCACTCACATGTTCGTTCAACGCCGCATAATCTGCCTTGAAGCATTCATGCTTGCAAGCATACCTCGCTATTGGAACCACGCTGCTGATCCCTGTATCCCGCTACCGGATCATCCGCTCTTGCCGAACCTCTCCTCTACTACATTGCTACCAGTGATAAGTACCCCACAGGGGAAACCTCTATAACCTTCATACTAAAGCTTACACTATCTAGCTCTGCATACTAAGGACTATTACTACATCTGCATTAACTAAGATTGCTAGCTCTTGAGCCTAATACCATCTGCTCTTGCACTGGGTTGGTCTATCCTGTATGTTCACCTGCTACTCTATCATCTGCTACCATACATGATTGCTTAACCTATCTGCATCCCATCTGCTACTATCTTACTTTCAAGAACATTCCTTTCAAGTGTCTGTCATCTACCATCTCTACCCAACCTGTCTCTTCAGCCTATCATCACTATATTACTATACATATAAGTCACTCTAGGAACATCTTATTGAGTGTGTGTATCTACTTGCTGAATTGAGACTATCCACACATGATGAGTCTTGGGAGTTGGGATTGGTGTCTCGGCGTTTCTCTACATGACTACTGAAGTGGAATATTTCTGCAGCTGTAAATCCACATTATACATAAAACGCAGGAGCGTTACAGATTGAACGAACCTCAAATGGATTCAGCAGAAATAACCACTCAGGTGACACAATTAAAACAGCAAGTAACTGCGTTAATACACGCACTTGCTGAATTAAGAGAAGAAAATCAGGCTCTGACGCAGCAGGTAACCAGACTGACACAACTTACCACTGCTCAGTCCCCTGAGCCCAAAATAAATCCTCCTTTGGTATTTACAGGCGATCGCAAAAAATTTCGCGAATTTAAAAACGCATGTGAGTTACTTTTCTTGCTAAAACCCCGTACCTACCTTACTGATCACATTAAGGTTTGTACTATTATTTCTTACCTAACAGGCGATCCTCGGGCCTGGGCAGACTCTCTTTTTGAGAAAAACGATCAGCTTCTCAAATCCTATACCTTATTTCTAGCAGAACTTACTAGCCTATATGATGATCCCAATAGGCAGAGTACTGCCGATCTTCAATTAAGGTCCTTGAAACAAGGTAGGAGACCTGTGGAAGACTTTGTCGCAGAATTCAAGAGATGGACCCTTGATTCAGAATGGAATGATGCATCTCTGAAAACTCAATTTAGGCTTGGCCTATCAGAGGCCGTTAAAGACGAGCTCGCCCGAGCGGATCTACCAAAAACCCTGGATGCATTGATACAACTCAGTATCACCATAGATAGAAGACTACGAGAAAGAAAGGCTGAAAAAATGGGAATGCCATTATCCAGTTCTTCTCGGATTTCGGCCGATGACCCCACTCCTATGGAGGTAGGAACCATACGCCCACCTCTATCAACTATGGAAAGAGCCAGAAGACGATCTGGTAATCTCTGCTTGTACTGTGCATCCCCGGATCACAAGATAAACGTCTGTCCCCTAGTCTACAAAAAGAAGGGTGAGTGTTCACATGTCCTCCTAGGGGGATTGACAACTTCAATTACTAACCCTTACCTTTTTGTTTGCTTAACATTACAGTGGGACCAGAACAGGATTACTACTAAGGCCATGATTGACACAGGATCTTGTGGAAATTATATTGACATACGTTTTGCTGCTTTAAATAAAGTCCCTATTATTTCTAAACCTAAACCTGTCTCAGTGAGTCTTATTAACGGTGTTCCTTTATCCTCTGGTCCGATCACTGATCAGACACAGGCACTCCTAGTCACTACTAACGGGTCTCATATGGAGACCACTACCTTCGATCTAATACCTTCACCCCACTTTCCCATTGTTTTGGGACTTCCCTGGTTACACACACATCAACCAACCATAGATTGGAAGGAACGGACCCTGGCCTTCCTCTCTTGCTATTGCGAGGGTACGTGTAACCTCCCGTCTTCCGGGAAGATCCTGTCTGTGGTGACAGATGAGATTGCACCACTATGTTATCAGGATCTCTCTGAGGTTTTTCTTGAGAAAAATGCTCAAGCACTACCTCCCCATAGAGACTATGATTGTAGTATTGATCTACTCCCAAATAGAAAATTGCCGTTCGGTCATGTTTATCCTCTTTCACAGGATGAACTTTCCCATCTCAAAGAATATTTGGATGAGAATTTGAAAAAAGGTTTTATTAGACCTTCCACTTCTTCCACAGCAGCAGGACTCTTTTTTGTCCGCAATAAGGACTCAAGTCTCAGGCCTATCATCGACTATAGGCAATTGAATGCTATTACAATAAAAGATCGCTATCCTCTACCGCTTATCCCTGAACTCATTGAGCAGGTGCGTGGAGCTACCTATTTTTCAAAATTGGACCTGAAAGGGGCATACAATCTCATTCGAATCCGTGATGGACACGAGTGGAAGACTGCATTCAGAACTAGATACGGATTGTTCGAATATCTTGTAATGCCATTCAGGCTATGCAACGCCCCTGCAGCCTTTCAACGATTTATAAACGATATTTTCAGAGACTTACTAGATGTCTGTGTTGTGGTATATCTGGACGATATACTTATATATTCACGATCCTTGTCTGAACACATAAGACATGTAAGACTAGTATTATCGAGATTGCTTGCACACAACCTATACGTGAAACTGAAAAAATGCTTGTTTCATAAAGAAGAGGTACTGTTTCTAGGCTACATCATATCCAAAACAGGAATCAAGATGGACATGAGTAAGATATCCTGCATTCAGGATTGGCCTACACCAACCACCCGCAAGGCGCTACAGCGATTCCTTGGATTTTCTAATTTCTACAGGAAATTCATCAGGAACTTCTCTGCCATTGTGAGACCCCTCACACAGCTCACTAGCATTAAGAGACCATTCAAATGGTCAGATGAAGCAAATAAAGCTTTTCACCTGTTAAAGACAAGGTTTACTTCTGCTCCCATACTACGCCATCCAGACCCATCCCTCCAATACATTCTGGAAGTAGATGCGTCAAACATGGCAGTAGGAGCAATACTCTCCCAACGACCAACTAACACTTCACCACTCCATCCAGTCGCCTTCTTTTCTAAATCCTTAAGCAGTCCAGAGGTAAATTACCCCGTGGGTGAAAAGGAACTGCTTGCTATAAAATTGGCTCTGGAGAATTGGCGAAACATCTACTCGAAGGCACTCGATTACCAATACTTATATACACGGACCATAAAAATCTTCAATATCTTCAGACTAACAAAACTCTCTCTCACCGACAGGTACGATGGTCACTATTCTTTCTAAGGTTTAACTTCCTAGTGACCTACACACCTGCAGATAAGAACAAAAAGGCGGATGCACTATCACGACTAACTGAAGAAAACTACTTCGAAATCCCTTCCGTTCCTATAATACCTCACAAGCGTATTATTGGAGTTGTCCGTTCTTTGAAGGAAGAGGTTTTGCATGGTATAAGTTTGGATTCACCCCCACCACAACTAAATACCGATGCAGAAGGCTTCCTCTACTACAACGACAAACTTTACATACCACCTACCATGCGCACCAAGATCTTGGAATTATCGCATGATGTGCCTATGGCAGGACATATGGGTATGACAAAGACACTTAATCTGATTACCAGACAATTCTGGTGGCCTGACATGAAAACATCTATACAAAAATTCGTCTCTTCATGCAATGTCTGTGCCAGGTCCAAAATTGACACTACGAGACCATCCGGTCTACTATGCAGTCTACCAATACCACAAACTCCATGGGAAGTTGTGTCCTTGGACTTTTTTTTAGTAGAACTACCTCCTTCCAAAGGATTTAATACCATCTTGGTGTCAGTGGACCATCTGACAAAGATGGCACATTTCATTGCTATTCGCAGACTACCTTCGTCCAAACAAACGGCAGAACTCCTGATGAAACATGTCTTTAAGTTACATGGTATCCCAAAAACTCTTCTGTCTGACCGTGGATCACAATTTATTTCCAAGTTCTGGCAAGAACTATGTCACATACTATGAATTGAGCGGAAGCTCACTTCTCCTTACCATCCGCAGACCAACGGACAGACTGAAAGAGTCAACCAATGCATCGAGCAATATTTACGTTGTTACACTTCTTACCAACAGGATGATTGGGTGGATCTTCTCCCTCTGGCAGAATTTGCCTACAACAACGCAACCCACAGTACGACCAAGCAGAGTCCGTTCTACTTGAACTATGGGTTTCATCCCTCTATTCTTCCACCATGCATCCTTCCTTCAAATAACCCAGTAGCCTCAGACTATCTTACCCAAATAAAGGACTCTCTGGGTTTGCTTAATACTACCATTGCACACGCTCATAGTCAACAAAAGAAGTACTATGATCTTCGCAGAAGACCTTCTCCTCAGTATGCTATTGGGGACCTCGTTTGGCTCTCAACAAAAAATTTAAGACTGAAAATCCCTAGCAAAAAGCTTGGACCTCTCTTCTTGGGACCTTTCCCAATCAAGAAACTTATTGGAAAAGCTGCAGTACAGCTTACATTGCCAATAGACCTCAAAATACATCCCATTTTCCACGTGAAGCCCCATGTTCCTGACCAAGGAATAAGGCCTACTATCCCACTTCCTCCTCCTGTACAAGTTGAAGGTGGAGAAGAATATGAGATAAAAGAGATTCAGGATTCTCGTATCCACAGAAGAAAACTTCAATACTTAGTTCGATGGAAGAACTATGGGCCCCAAGACGACACCTGGCTAAACACCTCTGACATACATGCCCCTAGATTAATCCGCAACTTTCATGCGAAGTACCCAGACAAACCAGCTCCAGAGGCCTTCAGGAGCCGGCCTTAAGGGGGGGGGTACTGTAATGTTCTGGTACCTTTGGTACCCTAATTCCACTTTTCCTAAGTGTATGCGCCCCACCATTCTCTTTTGGTAAGGTGCGCATACACCTTTAAGACCGATGCTGTCATCACTGAGCGCCGCTGGAGCGGCTATTTCAACCTCCGGCGGTCTCACTCACATGTTCGTTCAACACCGCATAATCTGCCTTGAAGCTCTCATGCTTGCAAGCATACCTCGCTATCGGAACCACGCTGCTGATCCCTGTATCCCGCTACCGGATCATCCGCTCTTGCCGAACCTCTCCTCTACTACATTGCTACTAGTGATAAGTACCCCACAGGGGAAACCTCTATAACCTTCATACTAAAGCTTACACTATCTAGCTCTGCATACTAAGGACTATTACTACATCTGCATTAACTAAGATTGCTAGCTCTTGAGCCTAATACCATCTGCTCTTGCACTGGGTTTGTCTATCCTGTATGTTCACCTGCTACTCTATCATCTGCTACCATACATGATTGCTTAACCTATCTGCATCCCATCTGCTACTATCTTACTTTCAAGAACATTCCTTTCAAGTGTCTGTCATCTACCATCTCTACCCAACCTGTCTCTTCAGCCTATCATCACTATATTACTATACATATAAGTCACTCTAGGAACATCTTATTGAGTGTGTGTATCTACTTGCTGAATTGAGACTATCCACACATGATGAGTCTTGGGAGTTGGGATTGGTGTCTCAGCGTTTCTCTACATGACTACTGAAGTGGAATATTTCTGCAGCTGTAAATCCACATTATACATAAAACGCAGGAGCGTTAAACAGTGAGAGGAATAGTGCCCCATCATTGGTGTCAGTGGGAGGAATAGTGCCCCATCATTGGTGTCAGTGAGAGGAATAGTGCCCCATCATTGGTGTCAGTGGGAGGAATAGTGCCCCATCATTGGTGTCAGTGAGAGGAATAGTGCCCCATCATTGGTGTCAGTGGGAGGAATAGTGCCCCATCATTGGTGTCAGTGGGAGGAATAGTGCCCCATCATTGGTGTCAGTAGGAGGAATAGTGCCCCATCATTGGTGTCAGTGGGAGGAATAGTGCCCCATCATTGGTATCAGTGGGAGGAATAGTGCCCCATCATTGGTGTCAGTGGGAAGAATAGTGCCCCATCATTGGTGTCAGTGGGAGGAATAGTGCCCCATCATTGGTGTCAGTGGAAGGAATAGTGCCCCATCATTTGTGTCAGTGGGAGGAATAGTGCCCCATCATTGGTATCAGTGGGAGGAATAGTGCTGAACTGTTAGTGTCAGTGGCAGGAATTATGCTCCATTATTGGTGTCAGTGGGAGGCATAGTGCCCAATCATTGGTATCCATGAGAGAACTAGTACCCCATCATCGATGTCAGTGGGAGGAATAGTGCCTCATTGTTTTTGTCAGAGGAATAGTGCTGCACTGTTGGTGTCAGTGGGAGGAATTATGCTCCTCTATTGGTGTCAGTGGGAGAAATGATATCCCATTATTAATGTCAGTGTAAGGAATAGTGTCCCAAGGGCCAGATAAATGAAAGTAAAGGGCTGCATCTGGCCCCCGGGCCTCAGTTTGGAGACCACTGGTCTAAATCATTACCACAACCTTTTTATCTTGCTCGCCCAAATGACCATAATGATACATGTGCCGCCACCATAGTGGTGATCTTTACTTAACTAGCGCCACCAAAGAGAAGGCCTAACAAATGGTTACCCCAGGGCTGAGTGCAGTTATGAGAGTCATATCTTTATTGATCCTCAAAAATATAATCTGTAGCAAATATATAGATAAACATCCACATTTCCATCTCCCAAAAGAATGAAAATGTTGTCATCAAGAAAAAATCCCTCATCATCTGCACCTCACTCATACAAGGCCACAGTTTCTAAGAACAAGTGACATTGTTGGTCCCTAAATAGAGCAAATTGTCCCACAATCCAATTTCTTATTCCATCAGACCTAATGAGAAGTGCACAGCTGTAGGGACACTAGATCCGAAGCCATTTTAAATATTTTTGATATAGCATTTATAACCACACTGAACGACAGATTTTCTTCCTCTCCCTCCTGTAGACATTCAGCGGCTTCAGGAAGGAAATGGAGGACAATAATTGCTATATATGCAGCCCTCGCCACCTCTCTATTCCTATCCTGCTGCCCCGGCCCCCTGTGTGTGCTCTATTCATCATCCTAATGGTCGGTAACGATCACTAACTCGTTTTTTTTTTCATTCACAGTTGAGGCATAGTAAACTGTGTTTACTATGCTTCAGTTTATGAATGAATGAAAGCTCTGTATAACCGCACTCCTGAGATAAGCATCTGTTAAAGTGGAGTTCCACCCAAAAGTGGAACTTCCGCTTATATGCTTCCACCCCCCTCTGGTGCCACATTTGGCATCTTTCAGGGGGTAGGGGGGAATGGGTACCTGTTTTTGACAGGTACCCTTCCCCACTTCCAGGAGACAGTGCCGCCCCTCCTTCTTCCTCCGCCGCCGGGCCAATTAGAAAGTGCAGTGTGCTTCATGCATGCACAGTAGGGAACGAGATGTGAGGCCAAAAGGCTTCACTGCTGGGGTCCCTTACCCTGCATGGCGGCGGCAGCACCCGAAATCCGCTTCGGGTGCCGAAATTGCGGGAACCCTGGACAGCTGACTTTTCATTTTTTTCCTGGGGGGTGGAACTCCTCTTTAACTATCGCTTTGGTGGCCCTAGTTTAGTATTGGAATTGAGGTTATGGGCTGGCATCAGGGGTACAGGGGTCGTGCAGAGCGAACATCAATGGATAGCTCTGCTATACAAAACTATAATAATCGCAAGCATGTAACCTTTGGCAATCTGTATTGGGAAAGTCGATTCAATTGCTGGCAATTGTGGTAATAATAATAATATTCATTTATTTTACAGATACCCATATGGCAGTCCATCCTCCTGTGATTAAATATTACAACATTTCTATTCTAAACAGTCAAAATTTTACAGTAGGCGATAACTTGGTGAACGGTGGAGACAGCCAGGATCTCGGCTACCTAACAGGTAAAACCTTGCTGTATCACCAGAAACAAACAAGTGCCCAAGTGGCGCATTAAGCCTAGATTAACACTGAATGTGGGTGAGAAATCATGCAAATTCAGCTGAACTCGAGCGATTTCAAACCGGAGTTTCAGTCTGACTTTGGGACAGAGACATCTGTGCGGGTTCATGCGCAGATGTCTATTGAAATCGGTCCCAAAGTCGTCAAAAGTAGTGCAGGAACTACTTTTGGGAATCGGTGCGGCGCTGCAAAGTCGGCGTTGCACAGATTCAGACGGTGCCTTTGCCGGCTATAGACTGTGATTTGGCATGTCAAATTGGCCCGATGTGAACAGGGGATTATAGTACTCTTTGTGGCAGTGGCGGCTGATGCATTGGGGGCACAGGGGCACCGCCCCCCTATCCATACGTCCTGCCCCCTAATCTACATGTGGGGCGCCGGACGCATGGATTCCAATGGGGTTTTTTTTTTTTTTGAAGCACGTGATTAGAGCCAGAGGCTCTAATAGGCTTCAAAAAAGGGTGGGCTCGGGGCACAGAACACTGCGCCATTAGCCCACCCAGTTGTGTGACAATAGCAAATAAAAATTCGCTATTGCCATACTGATTCTTCTCCTTGCCAATCAGGAAGTGTGTCCTGAGACCCGTTTCCCGATTGGCCGAAAGGAAAAGCCATGCTATTGACCAAGTAGCGGAGGAGGAGAGGAGGAGGGAGGAAACTGAGGGGGAAGCTGCCGCTGCCTGCCCAGGGTGAGTGAGACGGCGACCAGGGGGGGGGGGATGGGGGACAGTGCGGGCTGGAGCTGGTGCGGTCGGGGGGGGGTTGTATGGTGTGGTCCGTCTGCCGCACCCCCCGGCCCCTGGAGCACCAGCCACCACTGCTTTGGGGTTGATTTGCTAAAACTGGAGCGTGCAAAATCTGCTGCAGCTCTGCATAGAAACCAATCAGCTTCCAGGATTTAGCCTAGGTTCACACTGAATGCGAGTTTGAATTTGTGCGAGATCAGCTGAACTCGCACAATTTCAAACCATCATTTCAGTCTGACTTTGGGGGCGATTTGGGAGACATCTGTGTGGGTTCCTACAGCTGTAAAAACTTCTGACGCTCCTAAAGGCTGCTTAATTTTGCTTATACAGCGTTAAGCCACGTCATACGTTTTTCCCTACGGAAGCCCATTGATTTGAATAGAAGTGGCATCCAAGTCGGACTTGTGGTGCGACTTGCGTTCTGAGGATCTTGAGGGGGAACTCCACCCCGAAATGGAAAAAAGACCAGCGTGAGGGGTCCCCCTCAGTTTCCAAACCAGGCCCTTCGGGTTTGGTATGGATTTTGAGGGAAACCGCACGCAAAAAAGCGACGTATTTTTTCCATTTTGGCGTGGAGTTCCCCCTCAAGATCCTCAGAGCGCAAGTCGCACCACAAGTCGGATCATCCGAATTGGATGCGACTTCCATTCAAATCAATGGGCTTCAAGCCATATCAAAGACGGCTCCTAGGCAACCATTGATTTTGAATAGAGGCAGAAAAACGCTGCTAAAAGCCAACGTGGCTAAACGTGCAATAACGCCAATGGGAAAAGCTACTAAAAGTACGTTTTTACAGCTGCTTTTTTCTGGCGTTAGTAATGGCTCTGCAGCTCGTTTTTTCTAACGCCCGTGTTCATGAGGCCTAAGAGTTGGTAACATGGTAGTGTTTTCTTAGTTTTGTCACCTGACTGGCTTTATCAAACCTCTACACCAGTGATGGAGAACCTTGGCACCCCAGATGTTTTGGAACTATATTTCCCATGATGCTCATGCACTCTGCAGTGTAAGTGAGCATCATGGGAAATGTAGTTCCAAAACATCTGGGATGCCAAGGTTCGCCATAACTGGCCTATACCAATAAGCAATATGTGGACTATGGAGGTTGCATCAGCCTTTTCAGCTATGATCAAACAACCCAAGCATTAACCACTTAAGCCCCGGAAGATTTTACCCCCTTCCTGACCAGGGCCTCTTTTGCGATTCGGCACTGCGTGACTTTAACGGACAATTGCGCGGTCGTGCGATGCTGTACCTAAACGGATTTGACGTCCTTTTTTCCCACAAACAGAGCTTTCTTTTGGTGGTATTTGATCACCTGTGCAATTTTTTTGATCATGCGCTATAAACAAAAAAAGAGCGACAATTTTGCAAAAATAACAATATTTTTCACATTTTTTTATATGAAATTCCCCTCAAAAAAATGTAAAAATCTAAATTTTTTAACATTTTAGGCCAATTTGTTTTATGCTACATATGTTTGGTAAAAAAAAATCGCAATAAGCGTATTTTGATTAGTTTGCGCAAAAGTTATTGCGTTTAATAACTAAGGGAAAGATTTTTGTGATTAATGTTGTTTTTTTTTTTTTAACGAGTAATGGCGGCGATCTGCGATTTTTTTTTTTTTTTTTTTGCGGGACTGCAACATTGCGGCGGACAGATCGGACCCTTCACTGACATTTTTGACACTTTTGGGGTTACCAGTGACATTACTACAGTAATCAGTGCTATAAATAGGCCCTGTTACTGTAAAAATGACACTGGCAGTGAAGGGGTTAACTTTTTGTGAGAGGGAGGGGTTAAGTGTGTCCCTAGGGGCGTGTTTCTAACTGTGATTGGTTGTGGCTTGAGGTGTAAGAACAGTGATCAACGGTCCTACATAGCAGAACCGTATGATCACTATTCTTACACAGGGGAGGATGACAGTCGGCTTTGTTTACATTAGCCGTCTGCCTTTCTCCCGCTGTAACCGGCAATCGCGAGTGCCCGGCGGACATGCCGGGCACGCACGCGGGGGGGTCCGTGAGCGAGCGGGAGCGCGCCTCCGGCGGCGTGCGCTCGCTCCCTAGAGCCTCACAGGCTAGCGACGTCACTTTGCCTGTGAGGGGCTGACTGCCGACGTAAATAGTCGTTGGGCAGTCAGCAAGTGGTTAATGGGGTAACTCCGCTTTCGTGAGAAAAAATTGCATTACATTTTTATTGAATACAGAGCTGCAATAAGTTGTGTGTTTTTATATCTGTTTGGGTTTGGCAATTTTTTTTGTTCAGAAAGTTGTAGTTCTTCCTTTCATCCCACCTTTTTTGTTTGCAAAGGAGATTCAGCTGTTCTGACGGATGCCTCCGGTGCGCAGGGCGCAGTGCAGGGGGCGGAGCAACTGCCAGCCTTGGAGTGGGCCAACAGCAGTCAAAGTGAAGATGGTTCAATGAACGTCTCCGATCTCTCGATGGCTGAAGGTGAATAGTTATGGCTTATTATTGGTTTAAACATCTCCAGCCACACTGTGATGTCACAGGTTTCTGGGTACATACGCCTTGGCAGATATAGAGAGAAAATGTAGCTGTCAGTGAAATGTGCCTTTTGAAAGACCATATCAACTGGGAGGAACCTGTAGCAAAAAGTTTGAGATCTCGGGGAACCCCTGAAATTGTTTATAGATCTGCAGCTCTTGTAACATTAGTGTGCTCAGTGATTCATTGATGGTCAGTGGCAGTGCTATTTAACACATTCCTCCCCATTGGTGGTCGTTGGAGTGTTACTTAACCCTTTGTGTTGCATTAGTGGCCAGTTGCAGTGTTTATTAACTCCTTCATAATGCAGCAGGAAGGGGTTAATTAACACTGCCACATTCTTTAGGATAGGACTAATTAACATTGCCACTGGCCACCAATGCAGCATGAAGGGGTTAACTATCACTGCCACTGGTCACTAATTCATCAGGACATGGTTAAATAACATTGCCACTGGTCCCCAATGCAGCATGAAGGGGTTAAGTATCACTGCCACTGGTCACCAATTCATCAGGACAAGGTTAAATAACATTGCCACTGGTCCCCAATGCATCATGAAGGGGTTAATTATCACTGCCACTGGTCACTAATTCATCAGGACATGGTTAAATAACATTGCCACTGGTCACCAATGCAGCATGAAGGGGTTAATTATCACTGCCACTTGTCACTAATTCATCAGGACATGGTTAAATAACATTGCCACTGGTCACCAATGCAGCATGAAGGGGTTAATTATCACTGCCACTGGTCCCCAATGCAGCATGAAGGGGTTAATTATCCCTGCCACTGGTCACTAAATCATCAGGACATGGTTAAATAACATTGCCACTGGCCACCAATGCAGTATGAGGGGGGTAATTATCACTGCCACTGCTCATTTTTACAACACAAAGGGGTAATTAACACCGCCACTGGTCAGGAGAGGCCTGGAGTTTGCTGAATGCTGAGACCAGGGGAGGTGGAGATGAGGGGGTGCCACGGTTGCACACAGAGGCAGAGGATCTGTAGGAGGAGTTCTGTCCTCCTCTCTGCTGCTGACACCGGGAGCCAGAGTTGAGCTTCTCCACACGGAGAGAAGCGCAGGATCTGGCGGAGGAGTTCTGTCCTTCTCTCTGCTACTGACAGCTGTGACAAGGTGAGGGGTGGAGATGAGGGGATGCCGCAGCTGCAAGAGAGGTGCGAGGGTGTATTTGGCCCGCAGTTCTTGTGTTTGACAGATGCGGTGTAGAAGGAGGTGTGTCCTTTCCTTCCACTCAGGTCTCATATTACACTTGGCTCTCTGCTCTGAGCTGTGCAGTGTGTGATGTCAGATCCCTGCCTTCTGGAAGTTCAGAAATAGCCTTTGATCTGTTTACTTTGGAAGGGTGTAGGAAGAGGAGCAACAGATAAACCGGTGCAACTTATGTGGGAGGATTTGTTTTATCTCTGTGTATCACAAGAGGCCAGTCACTTTATTGGGTATATGTAAGGGTTTACAACCAACATAAAGTATGTATAAATTATAGCGTAAGTTCACCTTTACAGAAAAACTGAAAATGTGAGTTTACACTGGACCCATATTTGCACATCTCAGAGATTTTCTACACACGTCATCAGTGGGACACATTCTCTGGAGGAGGTGGAGAGTGCAGTGTCACCATGCTGATCTCCCACCTTGTCCAATCAGAGAAGGTTTTGCAAGGCATTCTCTGAATGGCGCCTGTAGCAGTTGGCTGACCTCCTGTGTTCAGAATGCAGTAAGGGATAGGACCTAGAAGCCAGTGGGGATCACTGGAGTAGTGGTGTCTATTACAGTGATTTCCAGCTTCAGGAGGGATCTCCGATGTATGGTATAAATACGCTATGTTGTCAAAAGTATTGGGACGCCAGCCTTTACACGCACATGAACTTTAATGGCATCCCAGTCTTAGTCCGTAGGGTTCAATATTGAGTTGGCCCACCCTTTGCCGCTATAACAGCTTCAACTCTTCTGGGAAGGCTGTCCACAAGGTTTAGGAGTATGTCTATGGCAGTGATGGTGAACCTTGGCACCCCAGGTGTTTTGGAACTACATTTCCCATGAAGCTCATGCACTCTGCAGTGCAGTAGAGCATCATGGGAAATGTAGTTCCAAAACATCTGGGGTGCCAAGGTTCGCCATCACTGGTCTATGGGAATGTTTGACCGTTCTTCCAGAAGTGCATTTGTGCAGTCAGGCACTGATGTTAGACAGGCTCCAGTCCATATCTTTATGGTCCTTGCTTTGTGCACTGGTCCAAATCATTTGGTGGAGGGGGGATTATGGTGTGGGGTTGTTTTTCAGGGGTTGGGTTTGGCTCCTTAGTTCCAGTGAAGGGAACTCTTAAGGCGTCAGCATACCAAGAAATTTTGGACAATGCTCCCAACTTTGTGGGAACAGTTTGGGGATGGCCTCTTTTTGTTCCAACATAACTGCGCACCAGTGCACAAAGCAAGGTCCATAATGGATGAGCGAGTTTGGGGTGGAGGAACTTGACTGCCCTGCACAGAGTCCTGACGTCAACCCAATAGAACACTTTTCGGATAAATTAGAGAGGAGACTGCGAGCCAAGCCTTCTCTCTACCTCACAAATGCGCTTCTGGAAGAACGGTCAAACATTCCCATAGACACACTCCTAAACCTTGTGGACAGCCTTCCCAGAAGAGTTGAAGCTGTTATAGCTGCAAACTCAATATTGAACCCTACAGACTAAGACTGGGAAGCCACTAAAGTTCATGTGCGTGTAAAGGCAGGCGTCCCAATACTTTTGACAATATAGTGTAAATGTTGAGAGGTGAACTGGCTTGGCCAAGACCACAAAGCTTTTACTAAGGTGTCTCAATTCTTTTTTTCTAGACTTGCCAGAGCAAGTGTATCTTTGGACCCATGGGCTGTTTAGTATACTCCTAAACCCAGTGCTGTATTTTGGCCTAAGCCAACAAGGCCCAGGCCTAGGGCGGCACTTTGCAGGGGGGGCAGCAAAAAAGCTGCTCCTCCTCCACCTGAGACTCTTTTTGCCACTGGTTGCTAGAGCCGCCTCTCCCACCTCTCTCTCTCTCACCCCCCTCCTCTCTCTCTCTCTCTCTCTCACCGCCCTTCTCTCTCTCTCACCCCCTCTCGCTCTCTCTATTTCTCTCACCCCTCCATTCTCTCTCACCCCCCTCTCACTAAACCCCTCCTGTCTCATACCCCCTCTCTCTCACCCCCTCTCTTTCTTTCTCTTTCTCTCTCTCACCCCCTCTCTCTCTCTATTTTTCTCACCCCTCCTTTCTCTCTCACTCCCTCTCTCTTTCTCTCTCACCCCACTCTCTCTTTCTCTCTCACCCCCCTCTCTCTCAACCCCTCATGTCTCATCCCCCCTTTCTTTCTTTCCCTCTCTCTCTCACCCCCCCCTTTTTCTCTCACCGCACCCCTCAACCCCTCCTGTCTCATCCCCCTCTCTCTCTCACCGCCCCCCCCCTCAACCCCTCCTGTCTCAACCCCCTCTCTCTCACCCCCTCTTTCTTCCTCTTGTCTCATCCCCCCTCTCTCTCACCCTCTCTTTCTCACCCCTCTTTCTCTCTCTCTCTCCCTCGCTCTCTCTCTCTCCCTCTCTCTCTCTCCCTCTCTCTCATCCCCCCCCTCTCTCTCTCTCATCTCCCCCTCTCTCTCATCCCCCCCTCTCTCTCTCATCCTCTCTCTGTCTCTCATCCTCTCTCACCCTCTCTCTCATTTCCCCCCTCTCTCAGCCCCCTCTCTCGCTCTCCCTCCCCAATACCCTCTCTTTCTCCCACCCCCTCTCACCCCCCCTTTCGTGAGATCTCAGGGGTTCATGCTGGGAATTTTGGAGGGAGTCACATCAATTAAAAAGGAAGGAGTGGGGCAAATTTACATAGGATGGGGAAGGGGGGCGCCCAATTTTAGTCTTGCCTAGGGCAGCACAAAACCAAAATACACCACTGCCTAAACCCCCGCAGCACATTTACATGTATGATTATGTTGTACTTTAGCTACCTGTGCCATTCTTAATAATTCTCTGTTCCCCTGATGGGGCCCCTTTCCTACCCCGGGCCCCATAGCAGCTTCATGGGCTACTATGGTTATTTTTACACCATGGATTATTCCAATGTATTCAAAGTCAGGTTGAAAAAGAAGGGGTGTAAAGGTTGGAAGAATTCCAATAGCTTTCCATAGACCCACACCATGTGTTATATTGGATTTGTTTTAAATTCAATACAAAAAAAATCAATCAAACAGAGAAGCATCAGAATCAGTGGCAATTTTTAAACTACAAAGAGCTAGCACTTCAGGTTGCAGATGGTATATCTGCCCCTCTCCCAGTGCCGTGAAAGGAGGATACGTTCGTTCTTATCTCAGAATGAGTAATTTCAGCATCTGCACTGAAAATGAAATCCTGATTTTCCATGAGATTATTATTTTTCTGTAGAAATCAAGGAGCGACCACCACGAACGTCTTCCCCTGCCGACCCCAATCAATCCCAGCAATATTTAAACTTCACCATCTGCAATGGGATCGAACAACTGGATCTGGAAAAGCAAGACGACCATCTTTCGTGAATCTGTCGCCTCGTTGTTTAAAGGGAACCTTCAACTTTAAAGTGTAACCCCCACCTCTATACAGATTTATTTGGCAACGCCATAAATATCTTGAATCTTCAACTATTCTGCTTCTTTTAATGTTTACAAGCCAGCTGGAAACGTTCAACTTTCTTTTATCTCTGAGGGATATGTAGGCACATGAAATGCTGTGTCTAGGTCACAGTCCTTGGACAGCTCCACGCTGATTTTTATTAGCAAACTGAAACATTTTAAGAAGTTTGGGCAGCCAAATTGGAACACTTGTAGTGAACCCTTCTATTTAAATGCCTCCTTTCCTTTGTAGTTCATCACCTACCTCCATGTACAGCGGACAATACAGCGTCAGAAGCCATTTGGATGGAAGAGCAGTCATTATTTCCCATCAGATATACAGACTAGTATGAATTTTGTGTTTTTTTTTAAATAATGGGATATGGGCAAAATTTTTGTGACTTTGTACAATAAACATCTCAACAACCCTCCCCTGTGTCTGGTTGTTATTATCAATTAAAAAAATGTTTAATTAAAGTAATATTAAATTTGCCTGTTTTATTCTCCTGTGGTCGGTCCCCAAGCAGCTGGCTCTCCCGGGCCTGATTGTGGGTGTCTCCTTTGCCAGCTGGCTGCTAAGGGGACACCCATGCGTGCACGCTCCCAGCTGGTGCTGTCTGCATCCATAGACACACACAGCAGCTGGCGATGCCTCTACTTCCTTCCACCTCCCAGCAATTTGACTGATGCCCTCTGTACCCCTTTCTACAGCCTGGACAACCGCAAAGTGGCAGAGATCACCCTGGAGCTGGCAGCGGTGATAGGGGAACACAGGTGAGTGTTTAGGGATGGGGGAGAGAAGAAAGGAAGAAAAAAGAGAGAGAAAGAAAGGGAAAGGGAGAGAGGAAAAAAAAGAGAAAAAGAGAGAAACAGAAGGAGAGAGAGAGAGGGAAAGAGAGGGAAAAAGAGAGAGGGAGAGAGGGA
Source organism: Pelophylax lessonae (assembly GCF_965119305.1). NCBI lineage: Eukaryota > Metazoa > Chordata > Amphibia > Anura > Ranidae > Pelophylax > Pelophylax lessonae. The sequence goes on from NC_138778.1 coordinate 214,861,640, forward strand.
AAGAGAGAGGGGGAGGGGGAAAGAGAGAGAGAGGGAAAGAGGGAGAGGGGAACGAGAGAGAGAGAGAGAGAGGGAAAGAGATAGAGAGGGAGAGTGGGAAAAGGGGAGAGAGGGAAAAAGGGAGAGAGGGTAAGAGGGAGAGAGAAAAAGAGGGAAAGAATGGGAGAGAAAGAGAGGGAGAGCGATAGAGAGGGAAGGGGAAAGAGATAGAGAGGGAGAGAGAAAGAGAGGGACAAAGAAAGAGAGGAAAAGAGAAAGAAAGAGGGAGAGGGAAAGAGAAGGCTAGAGAAGAGAAGGGGGGAAGGAAAGAGGACGAGAGCGAGAGGGACAGAGGAAGAATGAAAGTTAGAGAAAGAGAAAGGATAGGGAAATGGAAAGAGAAAGGGGAGGAAAGGAAAAGAGAAGGAAAGGGGAAGAAAGAGAAAGAAAGGGGAAGAGAGGGAAAGGGAAAGAAAAGGAAAGAGAGGGAAAGGGAAATAGAAAGAAAGGGAATGAGAGGGAAAGGGGGGGGGTGAAAGGGAAGGGGGGGAAGAGATGGAAAGGGAGGGAAAGGGAAAGAGAGAGAGAGAGAGGGAGAAAGAGAGGGAGGGGGAAAGGGATAGAGAGAGAGGGAGGGGAAGAGGGGAAGGGAAAGAGAGGAAGGGGAAAGAGGGATAGGGAGGGAAAGGGAGAGAGAGTGAAAGAGGGAAAGAGAAAGGGAAAGAGAGGGAAAGGGAAAGAGAAGGAGAGGGAAAGGAGAGAGAGGGGAAGAGAGAGAGAAGGGAAGAAACAGAGGAAGAGGGAAAGAGAGGGAAGAGAAAGAGAGGGAAAGAGAAATAGTAGGAAAGAGTGAAAGAGAGGGAGAGGGGGGAAAGAGAGAGAGAGAGTGGGAAAGAGAAGGGAAGAGGGAGAAAGGGAAAGATAAAGAGTAGGAAAAAGGGAGAGAGCAAGAGGGAAAGAGGGAGAAAGAGAGAGAAAAGGGGTGAGAGGGAAAGAGGGAGACAGGGAAAGAGAAACAGGGAGAGAGAAAGAAAGAGAAGGGGAGAAAGAGGGAAAGGGAAAGATCAGAAGAGAAGGAGAGGGAGAGAGAAAGTGAGAGAGAAAGAGGGGGATAGAGTGAGGGAGAGAAAGAGAGGGGAAGATAGGAAGGAATTGTTACTCTGGCCGCCGCTGGTTCTCACCATGTGGTATCATGGAAAGTTCTCAGTTAACCTCACACTGCCAGCACCTCCCATGATAAATAGAAGCAATATACCTTTTTAATAGCTTTTGTACATTGGGAAGAGTCTGCCACCTTGTGATCGTAGTTGGTAATTTAATCTAGAGCAATTGCATATTTTTTGTAATTTGTATTATTCTAAAATTTTTGGAAATATGTGGCATTTTCAGTAATATAGTCACTTTGGGTTATTTTATTTAAAATTTTTTTTTTGTAGTTCTCCAAAAACCAAAATATCTTGCTTGGATTTTGAGTGCTGCTACCCTAAAGACCTGAGTTTAAAGTGTGTTTTTGAAGGCCAGTTCTATTTTTGCCCATATTCCCCTCCTCCTTCCTCACCTCTCCACCTGAAGCTTCCTCCACTCCATGTATTTGAAAAATATAAACTATGCTACTTTAGTTCCAAGTATCTTCTAGTTCTGTGGTTCTTAGCCCACCAAGCCTTCTCCCGGGCCTCTAACCAGCATGTAGGCAGATGCAGTCTATTCTCTCTATTGCAGGTGGGGCTGTCCGCAGTGGTAATGCAGATGTGGGAGGAAGTCGAGAGGAACTTAGTTCCTCTACGGTTTCCTCGGTTACAGGGAGGCAGTTATCCGATTGGATGCTGGCACCCCAGGTGACTTTGGCGGCCATCTGACAGTGACAGTACACAGGGAAAGATTCTGAAGAAGTAGGGAAAGTGTAGGGACCACTCCAAATTTCTGGGAAGCTTCCCCTTTGGATACGGACCGGCCAGGCGGCATTATGCTCCTTGTGGCAAATGCTGCTGGCATCTCTGAGTCTTCAATCTACTGTCCCATATATGTTACAACTTGTGAGTGCTCCTGGTTGGGTTGCCTTCCCACCTGGCCTGTTGTGTATTTCTGGATTTTGTTACAATATACACCCACCGGCCACTTTATTTGGTACACCTTGCTAGTACTGGGTTGGACCCCCTTTATCCTTCAGAACTGCCTATATTCTTCATGGCATACAGTTAGGTCCATAAATATTGGGGCATCGACACAATTCTAATCTTTTTGGCTCTATACACCACCACAATGGATTTGAAATGAAACAAACAAGACGTGCTTTAACTGCAGACTTTCAGCTTTAATTTGAGGGTATTTACATCCAAATCAGGTGAACAGTGTAGGAATTACAACAGTTTGTATATGTGTTCCCACTTTTTAAGGGACCAAAAGTAATGGGACAGATTAACAATCATAAATCAAACTTTGACTTTTTAATACTTGGTTGCAAATCCTTTGCAGTCAATTACAGCCTGAAGTCTGGAACGCATAGACATCACCAGACGCTGGGTTTCATCCCTGGTGATGCTCTGCCAGGCCTCTACTGCAACTGTCTTCAGTTCCTGCTTGTTCTTGGGGCATTTTCCCTTCAGTTTTGTCTTCAGCAAGTGAAATGCATGCTCAATCGAATTCAGGTCAGGTGATTAACTTGGCCATTGCATAACATTCCACTTCTTTCCCTTAAAAAACTCTTTGGTTGCTTTCGCAGTATGCTTCGGGTCAGTGTCCATCGGCACTGTGAAGCGCTGTCCAATGAGTTCTGAAGCATTTGGCTGAATATGAGCAGATAATATTGCCCAAAACACTTCAGAATTCATCCTGCTGCTTTTGTCAGCAGTCACATCATCAATAAATACAAGAGAACCAGTTCCATTGGCAGCCATACATGCCCACTCCATGACACTACCACCACCATGCTTCACTGATGAGGTGGTATGCTTTGGATCATGAGCAGTTCTTTCCTTCTCCATACTCTTCTCTTCCCATCACTCTGGTACAAGTTGATCTTGGTCTCATCTGTCCATAGGATGTTGTTCCAGAACTGTGAAGGCTTTTTTAGATGTTGTTTGGCAAACTCTAATCTGGCCTTCCTGTTTTTGAGGCTCACCAATGGTTTACATCTTGTGGTGAATCCTCTGTATTCACTCTGGTGAAGTCTTCTCTTGATTGTTGACTTTGACACACATTCACCTACCTCCTGGAGAGTGTTCTGGATCTGGCCAACTGTTGTGAAGGGTGTTTTCTTCACCAGGGAAAGAATTCTTCGGTCATCCACCACAGTTATTTTCCGTGGTCTTCCGGGTCTTTTGGTGTTTGCTGAGCTCACCGGTGGGTTCTTTCTTTTTAAGGATGTTCCAAACAGTTGATTTGGCCACACCTAATGTTTTTGCTATCTCTCTGATGGGTTTGTTTTGTTTTTTCAGCCTAATGATGGCTTGCTTCACTGATAGTGACAGCTCTTTGGATCTCATATTGAGAGTTGACAGCAACAGATTCCAAATGCAAATAGCACACTTGAAATTAACTCTGGACCTTTTATCTGCTCCTTGTAAATGGGATAATGAGGGAATAACACACACCTGGCCACGGAACAACTGAGCAGCCAATTGTCCCATTACTTTTGGTCCCTTAAAAAGTGGGAGGCACATATACAAACTGTTGTAATTCCTACACCTTTCACCCGATTTGGATGTAAATACCCTCAAATTAAAGCTGAAAGTCTGCAGTTAAAGCACATCTTGTTTGTTTCATTTCAAATCCATTATGGTGGTGTATAGAGCCAAAATTATTAGAATTGTGTCAATGTCCCAATATTTATGGACCTGACTGTAGATCCAACAAGGTGTTGGAAACATTCCTCAGAGATTTTGCTCCATGGTGACATGATGGCATCACGCAGTTGCCGCAGATTTGTCAACTACACATCCATGATGCCATTCTCAAGTTCCACCACATCCCAAATGTGCTCTATTGGATGAAATGTGGTGAGTGTGAAGGCCATTGGAGGACAGTGACCTCATTGTCATGGTGAAGAAACCAGTGGTGAGATGATTGGAGCTTTGTGACATGGTGCATTATCCTGCTGGAAGGAGCCATCAGAAGATGGGGACACTGTAGTCATAAAGGGATGGACATGGTCAGCAACAATACTCAGGTAGGCCATAACGATGCTCAATTGGTACTAAGGGGCCCAAAGTGTGCCAAGAAAATATCTCCCACACCATTACACCACCAGCCTGAACCATTGATACAAGACAGGATGGATCCATGCGCCAAATTCTGACCCTACCATCTGAATGTCACAGCTGACATTGAGACTCATCAGACCAGGCAATGTTTTTACAATCTTCTATTGTCCAATTTTGGTGAGCCTGTGCAAATTGTTGTTTCAGTTTCCTGCTCTTAACTGACAGGAGTGGCACCCAGTGTGGTCTTCTGCTGCATCTGCTTCAAGGTTTGACGTGTTGTGCTTTCAGAGATGGTATTCTGCATACCTTGGTTGTAACCAATGGTTGAGGTACTGTTGCCTTTCTATCATCTCAAACCAGTCTGCCCATTCTTCTCTGACCTCTGACATCAGCAAGGCATTTTCCTCCACACGACTGCCGCTCACTGGATATTTTCTATATTTCATGAAAATCCCAATAGATCAGCAGTTTTTGAAATACTCAGACCAGCCTGTCTGGCACTAACAATCATGCCACCTTCAAAGTCACTTCAATCCCATTTCTTCCCCATTCTGATGCTCAGTTTGAACTTCAGCAAGTCATCTTCACCATGTCTAGAAGCATACATGCATGGAGTTGCTGCCATGTGATTGGCTGATTAACAATTTGTGTTACCAAGCAATTGAACAGGTGTACCTAATAAAGTGGCCAGTGAGTGTATTCTTGTTATTGGTCCTGCACTGTGTTTTATGCCTGCCACATCACACTGCACCTACCCACAAGCTGCAAATCTCTTAACCTCCCATGGTACTTCCCAGGTTCCATAGTACGCCCCAACCTTCCATAGTGGCCCACAGAGCCCCTGGGCCCTCCAGGAGCCCTTAACCTTCACAGTGCCTCTAAACTCCCATAGAACCGCCAAGCATTCCACAATGCCCCCCAGCATGCACAGAGCCTCCAACTCCCATCCCCCACATTGGAATCCAGCCCCACCCATAGCCTTCCAACATTTCAGTGCACATTTTGCATTTCCATACTTTTTTTGTATAAGTATAAACCTTATTTTTTACTGTTGAGGCATGTCCTGGTCTGAAATAGAGATTCACTCTTCTAGTTGGTCATGTGATGTCTTGTTCATGTCCAGCAATAGCAGTGGCCAGTTTTTAGTGCTGCATAGCATGAAGTATGGAAGCTTTAATAGCATCAGATGACACGTGCTTTGGGACTACATGTCCCATGATTCCTCACACCCAGCCCATGATGCTCATAAGTACCAGTTCTAACAGCATCATGGGACCCTCTACATCAGGACTTACTCAAACATGCCCCATGCTTCCTCGTACCCAGCCTATTACATGCATGTCCCTACTCTAATGGTATCAGGTGACCTCCTATGTAAGCCCAGGCCAGCATGGTGATGCACTTCCAGGGGGTGTGTTTTTGACGCCCTGGTCTCACAGGAAGTGAGTTGAATAATGCTGGGTGTAGCACCCTCCTAGGTAGGTGCTAGTGAGAGAGTAAGAGAGTATAGTTTGAGTTCTGTCTGCTTACCAGAAGAGCTTCAGGTAAACCTATATTGTTCTCTGCCTACCAGAGAGCAGGATCTGTTAGTGAGGTCTGTTCATTGTGCTCAGAGTGCAACTCATTCTGTCTAGAGAGTGTTTCACACTGGTCCAATAGGGAGACATGTTGGACAGTGGGAGGAAACCTGACGAATGGGTGCATGGGCTTTGATACAGTCCTGATGATTGGCAGAGGGTGCATGAGTGCCTTGGCGCATGTTGGGATACTGTTAGGAGCACAAGTGCTCAAGGTCTTTCGGCTGGATAGCGGAGTCCCGGAGGGAGGGGGCGGCTGCCTCCTCCTCTGTGGAGGTGCCATGCGGCCTCAGGGGGTCACCCTGAGGGTCTGAAGAGTAGCAGTGAGGAACTGAACCCAGAGGTGCAGAGAAGCTGAGTGGATGAGTGTCAGTTGAAAGGGGATACTAGGGAGAGTTACATAGTTACATAGTTACATAGTAGGTGAGGTTGAATAAAGACAATAGTCCATCCAGTTCAACCTGTGATTAGGTGTGTGTGGCTGTAATCATCTCTCATACCCCTGAATGTTCTGATCCTTGAGATGCACGTCCAATAGTCTTTTGAAAGCCACCATACTACCCGCAGAAACCACCTCTTGTGGTAGAGAATTCCACAATCTTGTAGCCCTAACAGTAAAGAACCCCCCACGTTGCCTGAGGTTAAAACTCTTCTCCTCTAATCGCATTGTATGCCCCCGAGTCCTCATGCAATCCCTTCGACTAAACAGCTTTTTTTCTAAGCTGAGATCCCCATTGAGATATTTAAACATTGCTATCATGTCCCCCCTCAGGCGTCTCTTCTCCAGGGAGAATAAATCAAGCGATTGCAGACGCTCTTCATAATCAAGGTCCTCCAATCCCCTAATTAGTTTAGTTGCCCTTCTCTGGACTCTCTCCAGCTCCAACACATCCCTCCTGAGGACTGGTGACCAGAACTGGACAGAATACTCCAGATGCGGTCGGACCAGAGTTTTATAAAGTGGAAGGATTATAGTCTTATCTCTGGAATACTTTCTTTATGCATGCTAATATTCTGCTAGCTTTGGCAGCTGCCGCCTGACATTGCCTGCTGTTGCCTAGTCTATCATCAACCAAGACTCCCAGATCCTTCTCCATTTTTGACTCCCCCAAGGGTTCCCCTCCTAACGTGTATTGTGCTTTTATGTTTCTAGTCCCCAAGTGCAAAACCTTACACTTCTCTACGTTAAACCTCATTTGCTAAGTCGTTGCCCACTCCGTTATTTTGTCCAGGTCATTCTGTAGTATATCTGCTTCATGCTGTGCGGTTATTGTCCTGCCCAATTTTGTGTCATCTGCAAAAACTGCTATTGAACTACTGACCCCGACCTCAATGTTGTTTATGAATAAATTGAACAAGGTTGGTCCCAGGACTGAGCCCTGGGGCACCCCGCTTACTACCTCAGACCAGTCTGAGTATGCTCTGTTTATTACCACCCTTTGGACACGCCCTTTAAGCCAGTTCCGTATCCAAAAGCACACCCTGCTGTCGATACCTGCAGACCTTATTTTATAAATTAAGCGCTTATGGGGAACTGTATCAAACGCCTTAGCGAAATCTAGGTACACCACATCCACTGGTCTGCCCCTATCTAGCTCACAGCTCACCTCCTCGTAGAATGCTAATAGATTGGTTTGGCAAGAACGCCCATTTGTAAACCCGTGCTGGTTATTACTGATGATGCTGTTGTCATTAGCAAACTCTACGATATAGTCCCTTATCATCCCCTCCAGAAGTTTACATACTATCGATGTCAAACTGACAGGCCTATAATTTCCCGGGACATGCCTCTGACCCTTTTTGAATATCGGAATCACGTTAGCTTTCCTCCAATCTCCTGGTACTTCTCCTGTCCTAATACTGTCCGCAAAGATCAGGAACAGTGGTCTGGATATAACCTTACTGAGTTCCTTGAGTACTCTCGGATGTACGCCATCCGGGCCTGGTGATTTGTTTGTGTTAAGTTTATCCAGCCTTTCCCTGATTTCCCCCTCTTTTAGACATAATGGCAAGTCCTGTGTGTTACTACTAACCATACAGTCATGGTCAGTGTACCCCTCCGTTTCCTGTGTAAGGACTGACGAGAAAAAAGCATTCAGCATGGTTGCTTTTTCAGTGTCCTCTGTAACCATCCTCCCATCATCGTTAATTATGTGTGCAATATGCTCTGCCCTAGTTTTTTTGCTATTGATATACTTAAAGAATTTCTTTGGGTTTTTTTTACTATCCTCCGCTATTTGTCTCTCAAAGTCTATTTTAGCCATCTTGATTTCGTGTTTACACTTCTTATTTGCCTCCTTGTATTGGTCGAAAGCCAATACTGTGCCTTCTGATTTATATTTCCTGAAAGCCAATTTTTTTCCCCTAATAAGGTTTTTAACACTACGGTTTAGCCAGCCAGGTTTGGCTTTGTCTCGTCTAAATTTATTTCCCATAGGAATGCACTGCAAGATGCCTTTGCTTAATATGTTTCTAAAGCATTCCCATTTTTCCTCTGTGGTCAGGGATCCTAGGGTTCGGTCCCAGTTTACCCTTTCCATCAATGAGAACAATTTTGGAAAGTTTGCCCTTCTGAAGTTAAGGGTTCTTATGTTCCCTACTTGCCTTGTTTTATTGTTATTTACACTGAATGTGATCATCCTGTGATCGCTAGAGCCCAGGTTGTCCTTGACTCCTACCTCCGAGATTATGTCTGGGTCATTAGTGATCAATAGATCCAGGACTGCATTTTCTCTAGTCGGAGAGTCCACCAACTGTGACATGTAGTTGTCCTGTAAGGTTTCCGTGAATAGACGGGCCTTCTGTGAGTGTGTAGTCCCCTCTCCCCAGTCAATGTCGGGATAATTGAAGTCCCCTAATATGATGACAGATCCTAGCTTTGCCACTTTACCCAAAAGTGCTAAAAATTCCAGCTCTACCTCCTCCCCTTGTTTAGGTGGCCTATAGCAAACCCCCACAATTACTTTTCCCTTTTCTCCTTCCCTAAGGAGTTCTACCCATACGGATTCTAACTCCGTACTCATCCCTTCCGTAATGTCACTCCTTTCTATCACCTTTATATTGTTCTTGACGTAGAGACATACTCCTCCCCCTCTTTTTCCTACCCTGTCCTTCCGGTACACCGAATACCCTTGGATATTTGCCAGCCAGTCATGTGAGGGGTTGAACCAAGTCTCTGCTATTCCCACAAGGTCTATGTCCTCTTCATGAACTAACATTTCCAACTCATCCATTTTATTAGCTAGACTCCTGGCATTAGCATATACCCCTCTTAGTTTTACGGACGTTGATTGGTTATGTTTATTCCTGTTCGGTCTCAGGTTTTCCCGCACAGACCTGCCGATTGACATTGTGGACCTACTGTCGCTGCTGACACTACAGCTGCCTTCAGTCCTCTGCTCCCTCCTGACTGACTCTACTTCTGAGCCCACCCCCCATCTCCTAGTTTAAAAGCCCCTCCAACTTGGTGGCCATCTTCCTCCCCAAAAGAGCTGTACCGTCCCCATTAAGGTGCAGCCCATCCTTACTAAAGAGCCGGTAGCCGACTGAGAAGTCAGCCCAGTTCTCCAGGAACCCAAAACCCTCCTTCCTACACCAATTCCTCAGCCACTTGTTAAGTTCCCTAATCTCCTTCTGCCTCTCCTGTGTGGCTCGAGGTACCGGCAGTATTTCAGAAAAAAACACCTTGGAGATCCTTTTCCTCAATCTAGTACCTAAGTCCCTGAAATCGTTCTTTAGGATCCTCCACCTACCTTTAACTTTGTCATTAGTGCCCACATGCACCATGACCGCTGGGTCATCCCCAGCCCCACACAACAATCTGTCTGCCAGATCTGCGATATGCCGAACGCGGGCGCCCAGTAGACAACAAACTGTTCGGTTCCCGAGATCTTTTTTACAGATTGCCCTCTCTGTCCTCTTGATAATTGAGTCCCCAACTACCACAACCTTTCTAACCTTTCCTGAGTTACGGCCCCCCTTCTTCCTGGAGCCGTCCCTCCCCTGGCAGCTGGGGGAGGGCGCATGCTCCAGCACTGCCACCCCTGAGTTGATATCCCCCTCAACCTGCAACTCGGCAGATATGTTAGGGTCTATCAACTCAGGACTGGCCTCCCTGACTCTCCTCCCACTAACATTCCTAACAGTCACCCAGCTTCGTACCTCTGCTGCTTGCGTCTCCTCTTCTCCTCCCTCCTCTATGCTGACCCCTGCCAGGGCCTGATGGGTAATGTCCAAGCTCCTTTCCAGAGTGTCCTGAAGATAAGTTATCTTCCATCAAGTCAGCTTGTCAGAGAGTAAAGAGAGCAAGAGACTTAACCCTTTCTACACTTGTGGCAGTGTGGATTAACAGCCTGGCTGTTTCTAATTGTTAAGAAAGTTCTGAAGAGAGAAGTCCTCAACCAATGTCAATAGTTCAGTTGGAATATCCTGCTTTTCCCTTCTCATATCCCAATCACAAATAATACAACAAACCAACACCCCTAGACTGTTCGGGAGCAAGGAGGGACCCAAGAACTTTATCTAATGGTAACCGTGTGCTGGTAATCAGGGGAGCCTGTCAAGACGCTATTCAGCAGGTCCTGCGAGGTCAGTGCTGCATGGGCATCATTCAAACTGGACGCAGATTGGGACTGGATCTTGGAGATGTCATCTTTACTTTCTTAACCACTTAAGCCCCGGAAGATTTTACCCCCTTCCTGACCAGGGCCTATTTTGCGATTCGGCACTGCGTGACTTTAATGGACAATTGCGTGGTCGTGCGACGCTGTACCTAAACGAATTTGACGTCCTTTTTTTCCCACAAACAGAGCTTTCTTTTGGCGGTATTTGATCACCTGTGCGATTTTTTGATCATGCGCTATAATCAAAAAAATAGCGTCAATTTTGCAAAAATAACAATATTTTTCACATTTTTTTATATGAAATTCCCCAAAAAAAAATTAAAAAATCAAAATTTTTTAACATTTTAGGCCAATTTGTTCTATGCTACATATGTTTGGTAAAAAAATCGCAAAAAGCGTATTTTGATTGGTTTGCGCAAAAGTTATTGCGTTTACTAACTAAGGGAAAGATTTTTGTCATTTTTGTTGTTTTTCTTTTTAACGAGTAATGGCGGCGATCTGCGATTTTTTTTGCCGGACTGCGACATTGCGGCGGACAGATCGAACCCTTGACTGACATTTTTGACAGTTTTGGGGTTGCCAGTGACATTACTGCAGTAATCAGTGCTATACATATGCATTGTTACTGTAAAAATGACACTGGCAGGGAAGGAGTTAACTTTATTAGAGAAGGAGGGGTTAAGTATGCCCTTAGAGGCATGCTTCTAACTGTGATTGGATGTGGCTTGAGGTGTAAGAACAGAGATCAACGGTCCTACATAGCAGAACCGTATGATCTCCATTCTTACACAGGGGAGAATGACAGGCGGCTTTGTTTACATTAGCCGCCTGCCTTTCTCCCGCTGTAACGGACAATCGCGAGTGCCCGGCGGACATCGGGTCCGCCGGGCACACGCGCAGGGGGGGGTCCGTGAGCGAGCGGGAGTGGGAGCGTGCCTCTGGCGGCGCGCGCTCGCTTCCTAGAGCCTCACAGGCTAGCAACGTAGTCCTTCGTCGCTGTGCCTGTGAGGGGCTGAACGCCGCAGTGAATAGTCGTGCGGCGGTCAGCAAGTGGTTAATGTGAAGAGTGGCAGTTATGTGAATTAAAGTGAATCTTTCTGGAGAGAAATATGTGGGCTGACATTGCTGGCCTCCTGAAAACTCTAGTTGCATACACTATATATCTGACCTCCTGCATTCAGTACATTCTGTATCGCAGACCTCTAACGAGGACGCAGTGCCAGAACACCTTGTTAGTGTAACAGAAACCCTCCTGAGCCCAGTGAGCAGAGAGCTCTCCCGCCGTTTCGGGGTTCGTCTCCTCTGTTCATGTCTGCAGCTATAATAAATTGGTGATTTTTCTCAGGTAGATGAATACATCCATGTTTAATCGCAGCTGAACTTAGCTGTTGGAGGCTGACAGAGCAGATGGCTCGCTGAGTGAAATCTCTGACTGCCGAGCAATATCTGCAGCTTCCCATTCCTGCATCAGCTCTTTAATAATTCTGATGTCGTAGTACTTCTGAAATAGGAGAACTAGCTCAGCTCTTCATTTGGCTGACTTCTTTAAAGTGTATCCAGTGCCTGGACAAGGTCATCCAGCGCCCAAGGCAAAGATGCCAAACTGCGCCGCCCCCCCATTCCCTTAGGGTTAGGGTCAAGGCGCCCCCATCCCCGCAATAAACCACTGTGCCCAGGGCAGCCGTCCCTCCTGCCCACCCCTTGTCCCGGCCCTGAGTGTATCTAAAGCTATTTTTTTTTTTTTTTTTAGAGTGGTGAGGGGTTAGAACCCATGTCAGGTTTGTATTGCTAACTGTGTCGTTAATACTAGCCCTCATGCTAAAACATCTGCAAGGTGGTGTCTGTTGTGTAGGGGCCAGGGACGGCGCTACCTCTAGGCCAGGGATCCTCACACTACGGCCCTCCAGCTGTTGCGCAATTACACGTCCCATAAGGCATTGTAAAACTCTGACATTCACAGACATGACTAAGCATGATGGGAATTGTAGTTCCTGAACAACTGGAGGGCCATAGTTTGAAGACCCCTGCACTAGGCGAACAACGGCTGCTGGTTTGGTGAGTAAACTGAAACAAATAGAGAAAGCGCCCCTAAGTGTAGACTTCACTGTCAGTGCCGGTTCACATATATGCAATGTCAGACATCGCATGTGATTCGAAGCGCACTGCTCTGCAAATCACATGCGATGTCTGTGCGATGCAAATTCAGCCTTAATCTGGATACACACTATCCAACTTTTGTGGTTAGATTTCCTTCCGATTTACCTTTTCTATGTAGTGCAAGGGCCAGCCAGATTGCATACAAATTGAAAGTGTTTAGGTCAGTGTTGCCAACCCCCCGGAGGGAAATTTACTGGCAGAACGTCAAAAATTTACGGACGGCACCAATTTTTTACTGGCATTGCAAAAATGTACATAAACAGGCTGTTTTCAGTGCTAAACCGTGCAAACATCAATACTTAAACTATAAACATGTAGATAGTGCTATTAGCAATGTGTTTAGGTTAAACAAAAGTCAAAAACCATATTTCTCCATTTACATGAAGACCAGATTAATATAACCCAGCCAGCACAGCGTTCCCCCATATATCAGAGTGTGCAGGATTTCCCTTACAGTGTAACTCTGACATAAAGAGGAATGCTGCAGATCTTGATTTAAGGGGGAACTCTGATTTAAGTGGGTGCTCTGGTGACCAGAAACCGCCTTATATCAGAGTCCACTGCATTCCCCTTTACATCAGAGTTCCCTTTTACATCAGGGTCTGCAGAGTTCCCCCTTCGCACTGTAAGGGAAGAATGCTGCAGACTCTGATGTAAAGGGGAACGCCAGGAACTCTGATGTGGGGGGCAATCTGGTGACCAGAGACCACCTTCCACAGAGTGAATACATTAAGATATGGGGGGTGTAACTAATATAGAGGGATCTTTATATCAGTGCCCCCTTACATCAGTGACCCCCCCCCCCCCCCATCGGACTGGTGGCGCTGTCACTGACCTCCTCTCAGGTGCACTGTGCAGGGCTCAGTCAGACGGCTCTGGTCTCCACTCTGCAGGCCCCACACATCTGACTTCTCCCGTGACCCCCATCCCGGCGGCGCTCTCACTCTTGACTCCTCTCCAGAGTCCAGACTCCCCTGCAGACATGATAAAAGACAAGAGATGGTCAGAGACTGCGGACATGGTACAGGAGGTGGTCAGAGACTGCGGACATGGTACAGGAGGTGCTCAGAGAAATGCATCGGGAACACAGAACTTGTGGTGTGAAGTGATTTCAGCAATTTTGCTGACTACACGAGGCGCAGCTGAATCTTCATCACTGAGCCACAAAATACTGTACAATGGCAGTGTTTGTGATCCCATGGACAATCCTTATAGATTTATCTGCTGATTGGTGAGGAGGAAATGGCCTGGGTCAGTGTCACCAGCCTAGGATGTCATCTGGATCCCCTGTGAGGGGACAATGAATGAACACTAATAGGGGGACCTCATTGTAGAATACAGAAGGGTCACCACTTTAATGTAGTTTTATCTCCTATGGGACACTCGGGAGATCAGATTGCAGGGGGTGATTGAGTCCTGGGACAGGAGGTCATCCTGGGTGCTGTGAGATGATGACAGACAAGGTGACATCGCTATGTACTATGTGTCAGCCAGAAGCACAACTGTTTCCAGGTGTCGTAAATGTATGACATTCATCAATAATTTTATCTTTTTGGACAATACCATTGAAAGTGTGTATAATTCAATAACTAAATTTAAAATGGCAGCTGCATATCGACATGTCACTATCCAGAACAGAGACGAGAAGCAAGTGATTTATACTACAAGGACCTGACATCAATTTGAATATACTCTTAGGAATATTTGTTAAAACATTGCACTGCTGCAATTTAGAAGCAAGCTTGAAGAAAAGCTGCAAAATAATAATACTCCTATGATTTGAAAAGGGAATGAAAAAAAAAAAATGCGATTCAATATTCAAGAAATAGCATTGTATTTTATGACTGCAGACCTGCAGTAAAAGGTATCTTTACCTGTAAAGATTACACAGAAAATATATTATTTACACTTTCTTGGGGGGAAAAAAAATCTATATAACTCATTCCAGCGATCACATCTCCCGATGTGCCTCTTCCACTGTGTAGTTTTATCTCCTATGGGACACTCGGGAGATCAGATCGCAGGGGATGATTAGTCCTGGGACAGGAGGTCATCCTGGGTGCAGTGACTGAGATGGTGACAGACAAGGTGACATCGCTATGTACTTGTCTTACTGTGCCTGTGCCGCGCCGCCTGTGTACTGTGTAGAGAATACAGCTCAGAGTCCTCAGCTCCACCCGCCCGCTCGGCTCCTGCAACGATATGGCGGGAGCGGGAATGCGCCATGACATCATCACTCCCGTCCCGAGTGGGTCACGATAAGTAAGCGCGCTGCACTGCACAGCTTCTGCCAGACCCGCCCCCAGCATTGGGCCCGCCCTGCCGGCCAAATGCAGCATCGGATCACTCAGATGATCATCTTCTCGGGAATCTCCGGAACTGCGCATGCACAGTTCCGAGCTAAGCCGTTCACAGCCATTTTTACTGGCACTTTTCTCCTGCTACGGGCATTTACGGGCAGGAGAAAAGTGCCCTGTGTTTACGGACTGTCCGTAAATATACGGACGGTTGGCAACACTGGATTAGGTTTGACCTCATATTATATGGTTTTGGTAAGTCTAAAGGAAAAAGTCTTCAGAAAATCTTATAGTGTGTATGGCCCATCACAGTTTTGTATGAATTTGCATTGCATTTGGACAACTCGCACAGGACCCTTTTTTGGGTCCACACCAGAATCGTATCGCATGGGTGTTCACACCTATGCGATCTGATTCATGTCCGAACTGACAGTTCGCACTGCGATATGTGAACTGATCTGGTGGTGCCGTTAACTTCGTATTGACACCCCCAACGATTCGCATATGGCAGTGTGAACTGCCTGCAATTTGAGTGCGATGCAGGAACCCGCAGTGGATTTGCAGGGTTCCCGCATCGCATATGTGTGAACCGGGACTAAAATGTATTAAACTTATTAAAGTAGGCAAGTCATTAAAGCAGAGCTCCAGGCTACTTCAGAAAAAATTGAAAGTCAGCAGCTATAAATACTGTAGCTGCTGAATTTTTAAAATTAGGGCACTTACCTGTCCTGGAATCCAGGGGTTTCCTCACCCAAGCCAATTTTTCAATCGGCTATCGGTGCTGCCGCCGCCATCACCGCTAAGGGTAACCGGCAGTGAAGCCTCATGGCTTCACAGCTATTTCCCTACTGTGCTGCGGCTTGTGAATGGGCCGTGTGATGGAACCGCTTTGACACCCCGCTTGGGTGCTTCCTTCTGCCAAACAGTGCCTCCTGTCCACCGAACCGTTACAGCAGACCGATAGCCAATACCAGTCCTGTTACCCCAATTATCGTACACAGACAAGATGTTGAGGGAAACTCAGGCACATAATTTATACCCCACAGGAGGACATTCCCCTATTGAGGATATTAGCATGACAATGCAACTTCAAACCACCAATTCAAACAACTAACAGTGATCCTAATTGTGACGTGAGCCACTTTGGTTGGGGGGCTTGTGGAACCCAGATTACTTTAGAGAGGTTGGGAAACTCCTTGTCCAGCTTCCCCGACCCCTCTTATGTGTGTGTCTATGAGGGGCACAGGGTTACCAAGAACCCCAGTTGGGTCTGTACTAATCAGACTCGCTGTACAACCACACTGGCCTTACGTGTTACCCCGGTTATCCTGGGTTCTATATGTGTGGTTTGTGTTGAAAGAGTGAGGGGCTCTTTCACTTGGGACAATAATACTTCTGAATAATATCCCTCAGGAAATATATAAAGATGAACGGTTTGACTTTTCAGGCTGGTCACATAGTAAACAGGAAGAGCTGTTGATCGGCGGCTCCCCTGAAGGGGGGGGGTCGGCACTGGTAATCAGATCATCATTGATTACCAGTGCAGACCCTCGGGGGGGGGGGGGGGGGGGGTGCCACTAGAACCACCAGGGATGCCCACCCATGACCCCAGGGATGCCCACCCATGAGCCCAGGGATGCCCACTATGGCCACCAGGGATGGCAATCAGGGCTCAGGGAGCCCCCCAATGCCCTCCCCATCAGTGCTGCTCGCCAGTGCCCTCCCTATGAGTGCTGCCCACCAGTGCCCATCATTGCCATCTATCAATGTCAACCACCAGTGCCCATTATTGCCCATCAGTGCCCATCAGTGCCGCCTATCAGTGCCACCCCATTAGTGCCTGTCAGTGCAGTCTAATCAGTGCAGGAAAAAACTTATTTACAAAATTGGATAACAACAAAAAAATTTTTTTTTTTTTTTCAAACTTTTCGGTCTTTTTTTATTTGTTTAGCAATTATCATTCAAAATGCAACAGCGCTGAAAGGGGGAAATTGGCCTGGGCAGGAAGGGGGTGAAAGTGCCCTGTATTGAAGTGGTTAAGAGTGTTTTTAATGCACCTCCTTTATAAGTGATCAATGTCTATGGTCCTGGAAAAAGCAGTTTTTCCCCTCTCCCCAGTCGCTGGTGGTGTATGGCATGCAGTGCAGTAAGTTGTGGCGTGTAAAAATTCAGTAATGCACCATAATCCTCTCCCTGTGGTATGAGCAGGACAAGTGTGGAGTCTGCGTTGATCTATGACGAACAGCATAGATAGAGATAATCTATTTGTCCTGATCACCAGGACGGAAAATGAGGGAAAATCTAAAATTTTAAGTTGTCATCAGAACAGGAATAGAGGGGAAAACTACCAATGGGAACACCTGTTTCAGTAACTAAGAGAACATTTCCATCACCATTTGGAGAGATCTCTATTCCAGTTGGATCTATTGGACAAGGAGAAATCTCCCCAGTGGGACACTGGTGGAAAAGCAGCAAAATTGGCAGGGTCCTTTACCATTCTCTACTTTATCCAAAAATGAAAATTAATATTTTGGATTAAGATTTACAGTATATTTGGTAGGAGAACGAACTCTCCAGAAGCTGTTCTGAGGTAAGAGCGCTAATCTATCTGGGTGAAAGCCAGGGCCAGACTGGGAATAAAATTCAGTCCTGGAAATAAATTTCATACCAGTCCAAGAGCATAACATCATTATTTTCTTACATTTTTGCAAACCATGCATTTTAAAACACATTTGAAGAGTATTATAGATAAGACAGATGTGAAAGCATATAGGGAGATATATATATATATATATATATATATATATATATATATATATATATATGCAAAATCTGGTTAAAAGTGGTAAAGGTGCAGACGTGGTACAGGAGGTAGTCATAGGCTGTGTGGGCATGGTGCAGGAGATGCAGGGGCTGGGGGCATGGTAACAGAAGACACAGGGGCAAGATCCTGTTGCTCTGTCCCTGGATTATACAGTCTATATGCCCTCTCAAGGCCACAGCATGCAGTCCCTTTCCTAAGCTCAGCACAGCCATAGAGAGACGAACACCACACCGTCCCAGGAACTTCCTGCTCCCTCCTCCTTTCCAGAAAGATCCCTTCACTTAAGCAACAACAACTGTGGCTTATTCTCATTAACAACAGTGACATCTTGTGGCTGAAAGATGCATTACAGTCTGTGGGAATTTCTCAATAGAAGTACAGTGTAATGGAGTTTAGTCATTCAAGGGGGTGACCCCCTACAGTAACAGAAGATACAGGGGCTGCGGGCATGGTAACAGGAGATGCGGATATGGAATAGGGCCCCATTTTTGATATCAATAGAAGGAATTGTGCCCTTTTGATGGTGTCAGTGGGAGGAATAGTGCCCCAAGGGCCAGATAAGGCAAGAAAAGGGCCGCAGTTTGGAGACTTCTGCTCTCAGCTGTCGCTTCCCTTTAGACAAAGAAGAGATTATTTTCAGATTTTTGATTAATTTTTAGCAAACTAGATAAAGACTTAACACAAATGTATATGCTTGAATACATGAAAGGTAAAGCGGCTTGAGCAGCAAAGGTAAAGCGAGTTGTCCAGGGCCATACAGCCTCTTTTTTTTTTTTTTAAGTTATAGCTATCTCTTGACTGAAGGACCTGCAGAATGCCAAAGCTCCAGTTAAAAATAGTCAATGCATACCAAATAAACCAACCTCAGCTTATGCCCCTTCTAAGGTCTTTAAAGGCCTATATACTCACGATTAACCTATTGTATCTGCCACTCAATCAAAGGCCCCCAGTCGCAACTACACCGGCTCAGGGACAAATAACTGCTTATGTACTACCAGATACAACCTAATTAATACCCTGGTGTTACCACAGTATTGTTGGGAAGGGACACCCATACCTCAGATGGGCCCAACCTACATTTTTCCACATTTATTTAACCAGCACCGCCTTCAAAGACCCAATAGACCCCCTGCCACAGCACACAAGCATGGCACCTCACGCACGTGTTGCCTCTCAAACCCAGAAGGCCAGCTGAATACCTTCCTGCAATCCCAGATGCCACAAATCAATGCGGATGGCATTCAGATGAGCACCATCTCTTCTCAGATATTACCAGGACTCATCCTCCAGCTCTCAACAACATATTGCCAGGTCCCCATTTCAGGAAAAAAACGTTGCTACCTCCTTGTTCACCTTTATCCTGGCTGTGTTGATTTTTTTCAACAGAGGGAGTCATATGCCACTCAGACCTGGCAACTATATCGGACCACACAAATCTGGTATCTGGAGGAAGAAAAGGACTGAAGTCATAAAAAAAAAAAAATCTAATCCAATATCCCATATTAGCTCATGCTTTGAGCGCAAGCCAAGGTCATCGCTCGTAACATGCAAGAGGACCACATCAGGGGGCCTGTCTAATCTAGAAAAAAAGATGCATGTCGGGCAAGATCCTAGAGCACAGTATTTCTGGAATGCCCAGCCAGCAAACTTTGATCTCACTCCTGTACAAGCCTAACTGCCTACCCGCTGTCCTAACCTTCGTCTGCCTGGCACCCCAAAAAACATACAAGTGACCCATGATCTACACCAAGCACAAGAGAAAAGAAAACGGGGAGGGGGGAAATACAACACCCCCAAGAATCCTAACCATATCAACAAACGAAAAGGAAAATAGGCAACACATTAAATAATGAAGACAGGTTGTACCCTATGGGATGGCACAACCTAGCACGACCCAACAGATAGCAAAGTTACAATAAATGAGGGCATACATGACCAAAATCTGACTGATTCCCACTGCACTGAATGACCTGGTCATTAAGTCCACACCGGACCGCTTCCATTGCTGCCCCAATCCGAAAGTAATAAGAATAGTTGCCTGCACTCAAAACAGATGCCTATGGAACAGTTACGGCTAACTGGCGCTACATGAAGCCAATGTTTGGCAATAAGAAGCTGAAGACTGGAGAAATGGTTGCCTGGCAGAAAGGCAAAATGATGGCACTTTGATGGCGTGACAAGATGTGTGCCTAATGAGTACAGTTCATAATACCTCCACTGTTATTGTACGCACGAAAGGTGGGAAAGAAATTGTGAGGCCACAAGTAGTGATACACTACAATAACACAGCCAACAGGTGTCAACAGAGCAGACCATGCAATGACATTTTACCCAGCAATAAGGAAACCGCAAAAGTATTACTACAAGATGATCTTCAGACATCTTCTTGGGCAAAGCTTGTGGAATGCCTACATTCTGCTAAAAAAAAGTGACAAGCCTGTGATTCATTCCGACTTCAGTTGGAAAGTTGCCGAACATATCTTTCCGAATCACCAAACACCATCAATGGCTGTGAATAGATCTTTATGTCATGCTGTTGGCGTTGTAAACTTGGACCGCCAGACTGGTCGTCACTTCATGGACGACGTCCCACCAACTGAGAAAAATTCTGCACCTACAAGAATGTGCGTGTTTTGTTGCTCGAAGAGAGGACAGTGGAAGGAAAATAAGGAAACCAGGTTCAATTGTCCCGATTGCGACGCAAGACTGTGCAATCCCATGCTGCAAAATCCTTCATACCCGAGATGTTTACTAAACCATTATTACAGCGACTAGTAATATCACACCCCTTGTCTGTACACATTTGTGTTTTTGGTTTGATTAGATTGAATAAAATGTATTATAATTTATGATTTCGTGTTTCAAACTTTATCATACCCAGGATGTCTACTAGACTCTTGTTTGGACAGATTTAAGTTGAGTTCTTCCTAAGAATTAAAGGCCTAAAATTTAAAACAGATTTCAATGCAAAAAACAATGTACTGCTTTGAGATCAAAAATTGACAATAAGACCACCAGGGAAGTTAAGCAAGAATTCTTACCCTCCGAGCTATCACCTTCTCTCAAATAAGTGTTTCAGGGTAATAAGACAGCAACCAAATAGAAGAGCCTCAGCAAATGTGCTGTCAAACCACTGGGATGGCTGACAGTTGAAGTGGCTTATTTCCAATTATATATAGCTACTATATTACTAGTTATAGTTGTAACCTCCTCCAAGCCACAAAAATGTTCATGCTATTGTTTAGAACAGGGGTGAAGAACCTTTTTTTTTGCAAAGGGCAATTTGGGTATTTATAAAATCATTCGGGGGGCCGTATAAAATGATCAACTTAAAAATGTGCCTGTTATATTTGGTCAAACATTTAATTCACTCACCCTAATATGATGGCTGCAACTGCTTCTCTTTGATGAGGTGTGTGATGTTAGCTGGTATTGATGATGCTACTCACAACTGGTTTTCCATGTTTGCGTCGGTCAGTCTGGAGCGCACTCGACTCTTTGTGGTGGTAAGTTTTGAAAATAACTGCTGGTGGGTACAGCTGGCTGGTACTGCTGGTGGGTACAGCTGGCTCAGGCTGGTACTACTGGCTTGTACTGTGCTGTGGGTACTGCTGGCTGGTACTGCTGGCTCAGGCTAGTACTGCAGACACAGGCTGGTACTGTGCTGTAGGTACTGCTGGCTCAGGCTGGTATTACTGGCTAGTACTGCAGGCTGGTACTGCTGGCTCAGGCTGGTACTGTGCTGTGGGTACTGCTGAGAGTACCGCCGTGAGTACTGCTGGCTCTGGCTGGTACTGCTGTGTGTGCTGCTGGCGGGAAATGCTGGCTAGCAGCGGCGCCACGCTGGAGGAAGAGGCGACGTTTCCTGTATTGGTCACAGGCGGAGTTCATTTGATGTCACTTCGCTGTGCCCAATACAAAAAAGTCTTCAGAAAATCTGATAGTGTGTATGGCCCTTTAGTTTAGAAAGCTTGGAGACCCCTAGTTAAAGATTAGAGATTGCCAATGAAAATGCGCATCAATTATAGAATCTGAAATCCGGCAGGCAGGATACCTGAAAAATTAAGTAGTTAGTTTAGGAACACTATAATTACTCCGATTGACTAACTGCTATCACCTCCTCTCCAACATAGACGTGTTGATGCTCCTAATTTAGGAGTTGTATATAAGGCACCATGCAACTAGAACACAAAGCACCATCTATGAGGTTAGAAATCAAGCCACCAGGTCTTTGTGATCTCTACTCCAAGCAAGAAACAAGATAAAAATCGTGTAAATCTGCCCAAATTCTATTGTAGAAAAATTGTGTTTGCCAATATGCAATACCAAAAAACGTATGCAACAAAAGTAGCCCTTGAAATTGGCAGCTGGATTCATTTTTACTATTAAGGGTTTTCTCCTTTCATCCAATGATTCCACCAGTAATGCCCCGTACACACGTGCAGATTATCTGAAGACTTGTCTTCAGATTTACCTTTTCTATGTAGTGCAAGGGCCTGCCGGATTGCATACAAATTGAAAGTGTTTAGGTTTGACCTCATATTATATGGTTTTGGTAAGTCTGCAGACAAAAGTCTTCAGATAATCTGCACGTGTGTACGGGGCATAACACTCAATTTACTACATCAATGGTGGAACAGTGTTCATAGGTGTGCAAAGTATATTGCATTAGGGTGTGCACACCAAAGCTCAAACATATATGTGTGCACAATATTATATATATATATATATATATATATATATATATATATATATATATATATATATATATATATATATATATATACATACATATATACACACACACAAACCGACACACTTATGAATAAATGGGAACAAACATTTAATAATTTATAAAAACATGGATGGTGTCAGTAGAGCAGTGGGCCCTGGACAATAGAGGGAATCTGCGCCGCACTGGATGATTAGGGTGTGCCCAGGCACACCCCATGCGCACGCCTATGGTAGTGTTATAGAACTGGAAGCTTTAGGACTACAAAAAACCCACTACTTCATTCCCATAACAGAAGGGAATTGTTGTTAAAAGGCAATGAATGTAGGGCTGATAGCACTTTGAGGTTTTAGTACAGCGCACAGGCCAACAATGCTGCTGCCAATTTCAAGTTGTTATATGTTGTCAGCTTGAAGGTGGAAATGTTCCTGGTAGGATCTCCAGGTAAGAAAATTTTTAATAGTTGCAGAAATTGTTTCAAGTTTAGTTATAGACAAAAACCTTGTTTTGGGAGAGTACACAAGGGTTAAAAATCCCTGCCAACTTTGCTGTCTGCATATCATTGGGAAATTGGTGTTGACTTAAAGGTGCATTCTAAGTTGGAAGTATCCTCTTGGACAATACTCTGAAAAGGTCTCTATTGGAAGATTCCCCCTTACCTCTTGTTTTGGTAACTCAAACATATTTCCCATTTTCTTTCACAGTGACAATGTCAGGGCAAAGGGTGAGTCCAATGTGAACACAGACCACAATAAAAAGGTTTTTGCCAGAAGATTAAAGTGGTTAAGAATTTTTTGTGCAAAGGTTTGGCACAGATCAGCCCTGAACCACCACTTCTGGGATCCTCCACTGGCACTCTTAGCTGTTCTTTTGTATGCCACCATAGAAGGCATTGTGCTTTACAGGCCATGCCCCATATATAAAATCCCAATCTGTCTTTATACTGCATCCACCAAGGGGATGTAGGTGTAATGCTCCTCAGCTGGTCCTTTCCAGTTTGTACCATCGTTACAACTTGGTTATTTGAGTTTTGAGACAACAGACCAGTCATGGATGGGGGTGGGTTGGGGGGAGGTTTGGGCTGTCTCCCTCCCACCTGTTTCCCCATCCATCCATTAGCAGCCATGTGCTCCCAGTGTGGAGACACTAAATTAGGAGTGTTAGGACTGCAGATAAAACAGGGTGCCGTGAAGTGGCTCTGCAGCTTACACATGCGTTTGCAAATGTGTGTCAACTAAACCCCTGTTCTTTGTATCATGAGACAGGTCTACTTGGTTGGTGACAGACTGGAGGGTGAGTACATCAGACTGGGGGCTGGCTGACTTCCATGCACCTCTTATAATCCTTCAACCTAATTTTTTTCTTGATGTAGGGATGGAGACGCAGGGCACTACCTGCTGGGGTCTCACTTAAAGTCCCACCTAGCCTATTGTGTTTAACCATAGAAGGCCGCTTCCTTCGGCTGCTCCTGTGTGCCACCATAGGAAGCAGCTTCCTATGGAGGTACAACGGTGGGTTTGCTCTCAAGCTGGGTGCATGCGTCCATAGACAGCATGGCCTGGACCCACACCCCTCCTTGCAGGATTTGTTGGCAGCAGCTGGAGCTGATGGTTCCTCTTACTGCCCCTGTCCTGTAAAGAGGGGAACAGGCGGGCACCACTGCAGATACACCGCTCTGGATCAAGGCAGAATGCATGTGTAGGGAGTCGAGGGGGACCATACAGATACTAGGACATTTACCTTGATGCAAGTAATGCATGAAAGTTGAAATGTCCTGCCTTTAAAACTGAAGTTGGTAACATGCTAAACACACTGAAAATGGGATTTTAGGTTTACACAAACATCCATTGAACCTAAATGTACACATAGCCAGTCACCATTTGACAAATGTTCGTTCCTTGAATTTGGCAACCATCTCAAGAAAAACACAAACTCCATAATAATCTTGCACTTTATTGTTAAATTTGACAGAATATACATTCTCCTCTCAAGCATTAAGCACAAGGCCATAATAAAATCAGTCATACTCCAAGAAATAAGGCCGTAAAACACATGTAGTGAGAGGGAGCGTGGACAAGGTCAAGTGACCAGTAGGCCCATCAAATCAATGTACAGGGGTTGGTGTCTAGTGAATCAATATTGTATCATTTAAAAGTGTAGCAAGTGCATTATGTCGAAAAACCATGCAAGAATATAGATTTAAAATATTTACAACCTTACATATTGTGATATTTAGAACTATGAAATAAATTAGGTTTATATTTATACTTTTACGCACATTCTATACATATCCAGTGTTTTCTGCCGTAATTGTGGTCAAATTTTAAGGCATCACCCAATTTTTTTTTCACCTTTAACAAAAAAAGGTTAAAAACCCTCTCCCCACCAGGGGCGTGTTCGGGAAAAGTCAAAACTAAAAATGTGTTTTTGGGCAAATCTCAAAGTAAAGAAGACATTTTTATTAAGATAGGCCTAGTCATAAGACAGGACACACAAATATATAAAAAACATTTACCAGGGACATTCTCCCTGGTCTTATCAAGTCTGATGACCTCCCTAAGAATTTCAGAAGGTTTGAAGTTGTCTCCAGTTGAAGTCAACCAGTTTTATAAAGGCAGTCTAAGTTAACACCTTCTGAATGTTTAGTGTCTTAGGAATGGTGTCGCAGATACAGACATGCTCCGAGATTTGAAGCTTCCTCCGGGGACCTCGCAGCTCCGATTCCTTTTGATGACATCCAAAATGTACTCTTGGCACTTGACACATATGGACATTGAAGTCCAGTTGTACATTATCCATTTGCGAAAGGAAAAGTCTCCTGATGTATTTTTGGGATGAAACATAACCAGTGGAACACTAGGAAGGTAAAAAAAAAAAAAAAAAAAGGGTAAAAAATTAGGTTCATTTAAACCCAATAAAATGTATTTGATTTTAACAAAGTCATTTCCAGTGTAAAGGGGGAACTTTTGGAGCAGTGAGGAGGAATAAGGTAAAAAGTCGAAAAATGTTGATCATGCAAATTAATGTAAATGGTGCACTCGGTGGCAGCTCGGTCTTTAGAGCAAGAAGCAACTCTAAA
The DNA here is from genome assembly GCF_965119305.1 of Pelophylax lessonae. NCBI lineage: Eukaryota > Metazoa > Chordata > Amphibia > Anura > Ranidae > Pelophylax > Pelophylax lessonae. The sequence goes on from NC_138778.1 coordinate 214,887,106, forward strand.
ATGCAAACCGCAAAGGGGGGGGGGGGGTTGGAGAAGCACCAAGTTTAATATGTGTATTCATGTTATTTATATTAAAAGCTTTTTAAACTTGCTACACTAAAGTTTCATAAACATGGGCTGTATATCAGGCAACATGGGCCACACGGCCCGTATGTAAGGCAGCCGGTCCGACAGAAGGCAATAGCGGAGAGTTCTGACTGGAATGTTCTGGCAGGGGGATCCCCATCAGAACACAATAGAACAGCAGTGGAGAACCCTCTGACCGGAGCTGTCACTAGTGGTGTGTACCAAGCTTTAGTAAAAGGAAAGGTGGGGGGGGTACAAGCGCCAACTAATCTTCAAATGTGCAGCTTTTATTGAAATAGTAGGTGATCCTGCCATAAGGGTCTTTGCTCTGGCACTTTGTTAAAAGGGTACCAAGACGACTGACTCCATGGTTAGGAGTCGTGGTTTCTTGCTCCTGTTCTGTACAGGACCCCGTCCGTCGGTCGGTACTACCCTGGTACCTGACACTCACAAGTTTTGTATAACTAAGGTTTTTTACTTATCCCCAAATCCATCAGCCCTTGTTTCATTTGATATGCCGGTTACTATACACGTCCGGGAGGGGTTTGACCCCACCTTTCTGGTCCAGTTGACCATGTTCATCCTCCAACTAATGTAACCTTTTTGATGAAACAATGTTTATGACATTTTCAGATTGTACGGTCTCATTTTTTCCTGATGTGCCTTAACTGTTTATACTGCAACCTCTTAAAGAAATAAAAAAAAAGGGTACCAATACACTGTACCCATCTCGTAATCTCCATCTAGGGTCCCTGTGACAAGGGGACAAAGGAGGAAATTCAAAGTATTTTTTAATACAGGTACTTCTATAGCACTATCGGATTACGCAGCTCTTCACACACATCTACATCTACATATATATCTATTATACATTCACATTAGTCTCGGCCCTCAAGGAGCTTATATTCTAAGGTCCCCATCTCACATTCAGCAGGTCTTCCAAATGTGGGAGGAAGCCGGAGGAAACCTAGGCACCGGGAGAACATGCAAACTCTAGGCAGGTAGGTGTTGTGGTTGGGATTCAAACTAGTGACCCTAGTGCTGCTGGGCAGAAGTGCTAACCACTTAGCCACTATGCTGCCCTAGCCACTTTTTAACACATCACACAGAATTTTTTAGTGCTATTAGTGGAAACTGAGAAGTTAGAACATTTTCTGAGAAAAATGTGCAGCCACCACTAGAGTGCCGTGTAGGCAGAAAGTCCTGCAGGAGACACGAGGTTTTGAAATGAATAAAAATGAAGGACAAGTATATCATTAAAAAGGTTTATAAATCAGAGCTTTAAAAACTAAACTGCTTTTAAGGTTGGGGATACACATTTTATTATGTCCTTTAAAGTAAAGACCCAACTTTTTTTATAGAGTGGAGATAAATTAGAACACTTGTCAGTTTTGATTACTGTCTGCCCCCGTTAAGGACATTCACCCTCTCTATTTTCCCTATTTACCATCATTGAAAGTAAAAAACCCCAAAATTTGGGTTATCCCCAGAAAAGTAATAAAGGGGAAATCTTCCAGTGGGGGCATTAGATCTGGGGATCCAAAAGGAATTCCCTAACTTACAGGGATATCCTCTCACTTCCTGCTTGGCTATGGGACAGAAGTGAAGGGAAATCTCCGCAATGGGACACAGATGTAGAAAAAAAAATCTAACAGGGGTTATAACCCTCACTTTTCAAAATGGAAAAGTTTTGCCTATAGTTCTACTTTAAGGACAAGGTCTGCTCAATACATCAGACTTGCCTCAATTTATCAAATTACCATATGCCACCGATATTTCCTTGGAGGATGTAGACGAGGCCCATACTGGCTTTGTCTAAATAAGCCAAGATCCAATGACCTGGGCGCAAGAACAAAAGCCAAGACTACTGTTAAATACTTTTTTGTTAGTTTAAGGCTGACAGCCCTATGTCCACTCAGAATGGCAGCTTTCATGTTCTTATTAGCCTCCCTTTAAATAGCCAGGGACATCAGCTGACAAGATTCAAAAGGAAGGCAAGATAGTTAGGCACAACAGCGAGGGCTCAAGAGATTTTTCCAGGCCTACCTAGTTATATTCAATGTCTAAACCTCACCTGGAGTTGTTCCAATGGAGTAAGTCCTTGGTTCGAGTAAGATCACTCTCCTGGGTAAGAACCAGAGCTTTGAAGAAGCTGACCGGTAAATGCATGCACTTTTGGTGGGGCATCAACATCTGCAAAGAACAAAGCATGAAAAGCAACTCAAGGCATCACTTAAAATGTATTTGAAGACAAAAGAAATTTCTTGAAACCGTTGATGTTCTATAGAAGCATTACGTGGCTGAGGCATGACCTAACCTATAATTTCCCAATTTCCCCGTGGGATTAATAAAGCATTCTGTATTAAAAAGATAACTCCTCCCACAGTGTGGTCTGAGAATTAATAGAGAAGTCTGGTAGATGGAATCGGATGACCCTATTTAAAAATTGTATCGTGGGCACTACAGGGCTAAGAATACAGTACGCAATTGTAATTTATAAACCATAAATATCTGTAATTTACCAGGATAAACAAAGCTCTGGATGGGTGCACCCCTTCGAAGAATGGCTTAATCAGAGGGACCGAAATGTGCTTCAAGGGATCATGGGAAATAAAGCATTTTTAGTAGTTGGAGGCATTTGTTTAAATTTGCAGCCAAATGAAGGTACAAACTAATCCAGTTTGGGGATGCCTTGGGTCGACCAAACCAAAAACCCATTTTAAAGCTGTAATTCTGTAATCATTTTAACATTACTTCTTGCAACAGACCTAACTTTAAAATTTATCTGTGGAGGAAAATAAATCCGTGGATGGAGTTCACCCCCTTACCTGGTTAAAGTCTACTTAAATTTCAGCATAAAAGTATGGACAAAGCTTTTTGGCCATACCTTGAGTCACAGGTGCACAGCAGAAAGCCAGAGCCAACAGCTCCCAGCTGTCTGGTGCTCCAGTGAGCACTGGAGGAGCAGAGGGGTGACTGGACAAACCCAGAAATGAGTGATCAGCAGTCATGGTATCGCTCAGTCCAGTGTTAAAATGATCCTGTTCCTTTAAAGCAGGATATACAGCATGATCCTTGTGTGGGGTCATTTGTCCCTCTCTATGCAGTAAAATACCTGGATGATCCTGCCTGTTTGTGTCCCCCTTAGTAGTTTGCTGACCATGGTAATCATGACTGCTGATCCATGATACCATGGTCATGATCCTGCCTGTTTGTGTCCCCCTTAGTGGTGTGCTGACCATGGTAATCATGACTGCTGATCCACGATACCATGGTCATGATCCTGCCTGTATGTGTCCCACCCTTCGTAGTGTGTTGACCATGGTAATCATGACTGCTGATCCATGATACCATGGTCAGTTTACTTGCCTCCATCCCGCAGTCTCTCCCTCCCTGCCTGTTTGCTCGGGAGTCTGAAAGCGATCTCCTCCCCGCCCTCCCGCCGCTCTCCTCCTCTTCCCGGCTGACAGAGGTGAATTTTATCCCCTCCCCCACTGTATTCCTCAGATTGGGAGAGCGTCGGGAGCTCACGTAACCGCAACAGCGGCATTATTAAGTGAAACCCCTCCCACAGTAGTCTTCAGATCGAGGAAGGTTTGTTGGGTGGTCATGTGATAGCACAGCGGCGCTGAAAAATAAGTATTTCATTGCATAATTTCCAAGAGACCCTGCACAGTATCTCTAACAGAGGGGATTCCAGGATTTGTGATTAATGACACCACAAGCACTTTAAAGCCCACATGTGACAGCTGTAGCATCAGATTGATACTGCAGCATTCAAGCTAATATGGGCCTTTTATAATCCTCACCTTTTTTAAAGTGGTTCAGTCAAAAAGATTTTTTACTTTAATGCATTAGGGTAAAAACCTGCCACTTGGTGCTGCTTCTCCCCATCCCTACTTACATGAGTCCTCCCTCGATCCACTGCTATGCCCGTCTGCAGCAGTTGAGTGTCAAATCCCGCAAGGATATATTTTTCGAATATATACTTACCTTTGCTATAGAATCTTGTATTGTGGATTCAGCTCCTGGTGGGCTTCTCCCGACCCTAGTAGCCCCTGTTGGTGGGTACCCTGACATTTGGATCATTGCTCTTCCTTGGCAGAAAACTTTACCCAGAATATTCATTTTGTATAATGCATCTATTCATAAAATACAGATGCCATATTGTTTCTCTGTGGATGCACCAATAGGCCACTATACTTGTTTTTTAATCAATGTGTTTTACAATCAATAAAATATTTTAATGCACTCTAGTGGTCACCTTTAAAGTCCCAGGGGGGTCTTTTCTTGCTCTATATTCATCCTTTCCACAAAATAAATCAGTTGAGGTATTTGGCACATGGACAGTCCTGCATGGGAGCAAACCTGCACAGGTGTCCTGAGTGTTAACTGGGCTCATGTGCATTCCTGCCAACCATTTTCTCAAATACACCCAAGTCTTAAAGTGAAAGCATTACAAGGAACCAACTCCCACCCCCAACCCCCAACTCCCACCACAATTCCCAACTCCCACCACAATTCCCAGGAGTATTTACCTCCACACGGCATTCCGGGCAAATAGTCCTGCAAAATAAAGGAGAGATTGCAACATATTTCTATAGATCGATCAAATACACAACCTTTCAGGGGACCATTAAACCAGGTAAAGCATAACCAGGCCCGAAAACATCGAGAGCATGTCCTGGTCTAGGGCAAGATATCAGACATTCTGCTGCTTTAATGTAATTATACACTGCTCAAAAAAATTCAACACTTTTTAATCAGTATAGCATCAAGTCAATTAAACTCCTGGGATATTAATCTGGTCAGTTGAGTAGCAGAGAAGGTTGTTAATCAGTTTCAGCTGGTTTGGTGTAAATTAAACAGGTGCACTAGATGGGCAACAATGAGATAACTTTCAAAACAGTAATGGTTTTACAGTTGGAGGCCTCCGACTTTTCCCTACTCTTCTGTTTTCACTAGTTTTGTATTTGGCTAGGGTCAGTGTCACTACTGGTGGCATGTGGCGATACCTGGACCCTTTAGAGGTTGCACAGGCAGTCCAACTCCTCCAGGATGGCACATCAATACCTGCCATTCCCAGAAGGTTTGCTGTGTCTCCCCCACAGTTTCAAGAGCATGGAGGAGATTCCAGGAGACAGACAGTTACTCTAGGAGAGCTGGACAGGGCTGTAGAAAGTCCTTAACCCATCAGCAGGGCCGGTATCTGCTCCTTTGTGCAGGGAGGAACAGGATGATCACTGTCAGAGCCCTACAAAATGACCTCCAGCAGGCCACTGGTGTGAATGTAACAAAAAATCAGGACAGACTTCATGAGGGTGGCCTGAGGGCCCAATGTCCTCTAGTGGGCCCTGTGCTCACTGCCTGGCACTGTGGAGCTCGACTGGCATTTTCCTTCAAACACCAGAATTGGCAGGTCCACCACTGGCTCCCTGTGCTTTTCACAGATGAGTGCAGGTTCACCCTGAGCACATGTGACAGACGTGAAAGGGTCTGGAGAAGCCATAGAGAACATTATGCTGCCTGTATCATTCAGCATGACCGGTTTGGTGGTGGCTCAGTGATGGTCTGGGGAGGCATATCCATGGAGGGATGCACAGACCTCTACAGGCTAGACAATGGCACCCTGACTGCCATTAGGAATCAGGATGAAATTCTTGGACCCAATGTCAAACCCTATGCTGGTGCAGTGGGTCATCCTTTCATTCCCAACACATTACCGAGTCTATACCAGTATAGATCCTAACATTATCAAGTCCATACCAGTATAGATCCTAACATTACCCAGTCGTCCATACCAGTATAGATCCTAACATTACTCAGTCCATACCAGTATAGATCCTAACACATTACCCAGCAGTGGCGGCCCGTGCATAGGGGCGCCAGGGCACCGCCCCCCTGCCCCTAAAAAAAAAAAAAAAAAAAAAAAAAAATTACAAAAAGAACAAATAAAGTTGTGAAAAATAAAATTGGGTTCGCAGGCCTATGCGGTGGCACTGTTGGCTATGGGGGGGGGGGTGGGGTTTACGTCCCAGAAGAGGGGCCGATTGGCTGCCTTCTGGGGGCGTAACCTGGGCGCAAGTCATTGTGCTTGGACACCCCCACTTTCCTGATATCCTGGCTGTGATTGGTCCAGGCTCCAGCCTGGACCAATCATCATCCAGGACATCCGATTGCGACGCCGCTGACGTCGCAATGGGGGCGGTGCTGGTGCGTCCATCAGTCACTCACCGTCACCCGCCGCAGAAGAGGCCGAGAGGGAGAAGCGCCGCTCACCTTCCCGACGCCGAATGAAGAAGAGGAGAGGGAGAAGCCGCCGTGACTCACAGGTAAGTGCACTGCTCTGTCGGGCACGCACGCATAGCTCTGCATTGGGGTACATGTATACTGGTGGTCACTGGAGGCACGCACAGCTCTGCATTGGGGTACATATATACTGGTGGTCACTGGAGGCACGCACAGCTCTGCATTGGGGTACATATATACTGGTGGTCACTGGAGGCACGCACGCATAGCTCTGCATTGGGGGGACATGTATACTGGTGGTCACTGGAGGCACGCACGCATAGCTCTGCATTGGGGTACATGTATACTGGCTGCACTGGAGGCACGCACGCATAGCTCTGCATTGGGGTACATGTATACTGGCTGCACTGGAGGCACGCACGCATAGCTCTGCATTGGGGTACATGTATACTGGTGGTCACTGGAGGCACGCACGCATAGCTCTGCATTGGGGGTACATGTATACTGGCTGCACTGGAGGCACGCACGCATAGCTCTGCATTGGGGGACATGTATACTGGTGGTCACTGCATTGGGGACATGTATGCTGGTCACTACATTGAAAGGGGGCCTGTACTGTGGGGTTTATGCTAGAGGGCCTGTACTGTGGGGTTTATGCTAGAGGGCCTGTACTGTGGGGTTTATGCTAGAGGGCCTGTACTGTGGGGTTTATGCTAGAGGGCCTGTACTGTGGGGTTTATGCTAGAGGGCCTGTACTGTGGGGTTTATGCTAGAGGGCCTGTACTGTGGGGTTTATGCTAGAGGGCCTGTACTGTGGGGTTTATGCTAGAGGGCCTGTACTGTGGGGTTTATGCTAGAGGGCCTGTACTGTGGGGTTTATGCTAGAGGGCCTGTACTGTGGGGTTTATGCTAGAGGGCCTGTACTGTGGGGTTTATGCTAGAGGGCCTGTACTGTGGGGTTTATGCTAGAGGGCCTGTACTGTGCGGTTTGTGCTAGAGGGCCTGTACTGTGCGGTTTGTGCTAGAGGGCCTGTACTGTGCGGTTTGTGCTAGAGGGCCTGTACTGTGCGGTTTGTGCTAGAGGGCCTGTACTGTGCGGTTTGTGCTAGAGGGCCTGTACTGTGCGGTTTGTGCTAGAGGGCCTGTACTGTGCGGTTTGTGCTAGAGGGCCTGTACTGTGCGGTTTGTGCTAGAGGGCCTGTACTGTGCGGTTTGTGCTAGAGGGCCTGTACTGTGGGGTTTGTGCTAGAGGGCCTGTACTGTGGGGTTTGTGCTTGAGGGGTTTGTGCCACTCTCAGGCCATGAATCCCATAATAGGATGTCTCTCACAGTATATCCCATAATAGGGCCCCTGTTCCCTATTATGGGATATACTAGCACTGATGGACCCCTTAATATGTGATATATTGGGATAATTGATTCACGCAAGCAAAATACAGGGGACAAAATGGGTGGAGTCTATAAGGGGTGGGGCTTCAGAGAAATGGGAGGGGTCAAAATGGAAGGGCGGGGTCTTGCGCCCCCCCATCTTAAAACTTCACCAGCCGCCACTGTTACCCAGTCCATACCAGTATAGATCCTAACACATTACCCAGTCCATACCAGTATAGATCCTAACACATTACCCAGTCCATACCAGTATAGATCCTAACACATTACCCAGTCCATACCAGCATAGATCCCAACACATTACCCAGTCCATACCAGCATAGATCCTAACACATTACCCAGTCCATACCAGTATAGATCCTAACACATTACCATGTCCATACCAGTATATATCCTAACACATTACCCAGTCCATACCAGCATAGATCCCAACACATTACCCAGTCCATACCAGCATAGATCCTAACACATTACCCAGTCCATACCAGTATAGATCCTAACACATTACCATGTCCATACCAGTATAGATCCTAACACATTACCCAGTCCATACCAGCATAGATCCCAACACATTACCCAGTCCATACCAGCATAGATCCTAACACATTACCCAGTCCATACCAGTATAGATATCCCGCATGAGATTTTTTCCCCCATTCAGATCTGATACATTTTCAAAGTGTTCCTTTACTTTTTTTTTGAACAGTGTATATTTAATGTATTCAATAGGCTTCTAGTATAAAAACCTGATACCAGTCTGTTGTGATCGCCTCTACCACCAGCCACACTGGGAGCTCACTATGCTGCCGCTTCCATTGTCCAGTCTCATTCTGGGAGAGATAGGCCCGGAGCAAAAAAAAAATAGGCGCAGGGCCTCATGATGGGGTTGATAGGGGACACAGGACAGTGGGCAAGAAAAGGGTTAACTGGTGGGCTGTGGCTGGTGGTGCAGGTGTAGGATTGGAGTATGCAAGAAAGGGGGTGGGGCTCAGTTGTGGTAACACTGGGTGGGGCTGGTATGTGGCAAGCAGAACAGTTTGGATCGTCCGGGAAGAAGGAGGAATCCCCGCCCTCCCGCCCTTGAGTTTGGGATTCGGAATGTGAACATGGAGGATGTCGCATCGGATTTGGAATTTTGGGGTTATTGGGGTAATGTTGTTGACGTTGGCGGTTGGGGGTCTTTGGAGGCGGTAACAGGTTTTTTGGTCACTGCATAGGGTGACCCATCTACGGTATGGAGCCCTATAGTGTATCCCGGTTAATAGGGGATTAACCGGGAAGTGTTAAAGGGTATCAGTGGAAAAGTGTGTTTGTTCCCGAGCTGGTGTTGCGCGGCTGGGGACCGTTGGGCTTTTGGATACGGATGCCATTTTTGAATTGGATTTTTGGTGCCTCCCAAGACCAACAACCCCTTATTCTCTTATGTGTACTGGAGTATTTATTGGTTTACTGTTTAAAATGTTAAATTGGTTGTTAATAAAATGGCCCAACAGGCCACAATTTTTTCCAAAGTCGTTGTCAGTATCATTTGTTTAGAAGGATTAGAAGGTGGGTGGTTTATGCTAAGATCAGGAGTGGGCATCGGTCATACCCTAATCATGTGATCTTGACCATACTGTGAGGTTGTGGTGAAGAGGGGGGGGGGGGGTCAAGGGCCTGGCTTTGCTTTCTGGCATGCAAACAGGCTACAGAGAAAGTTTTGACAGGTGAATCAGATCACATACATATTTTAACTACGCAGTTCGCAAACTGCCTAGATTTCAGTAAATCCGGTTCAGATTCATTAATAGGTAGGTAGCTGCACCAAGTTTCCATTCCTGAAATTCCAATTCATCATGTCAAATGATATCTCTGGTACATGGCAATCTTACCTTTCACAGAATTTGCAGAGGACCTGCCAGCACAAAAGCCTCTTGCGACAACTTGAACAAGCCTGCCATGCAGAAAATTATTTCAGTTTAACAGAATTGGTTTTACAGCATTTAATTCTCTTACATCTTTGTGTTAATAGGTTGCATTTTCTGAAATTGCACAAAGTATGTCTATACTTACAGTATTTATACTCCATACCAGCGCACTGGAACCAACCTTCATAAATAAGAATAAACCCAGCAGCTGGAAACCCATCTCCCACCCTTAGCAGAAAGTTCAACTGTTCCTTCAGCCCCTGTTCACATCGGCGCAATTTGACATGTCACGTCACAGCCTATACCGGGCAACCTCACTGTCCCAATCAATGCGGCACCATAACGATTTCCAAAAGTAGTTCCTGCACTACTTTTGGCGACTGTTTCAATAGACATCTATGCATGAACCCACAGTCATTCAAATCACCCCGGAATTTGCACTAAAATGCATGGTTTGAAATCGTGTAGTTCAGCTGAACGCGCATGATTTCAAAACCCACATTCAGTTTGAACGTACCCTCAATAACAGTGCTTACAGGCACAGATTTTTTTTTTTTTTTAAAGCCTGTGGCGTGTGAAACACACTCAAAAGACTTACACCCGGTGCATAAAAAAGTGCATACACGCAAACGTGGAAAAACAAAAAGTGCACAGGGTGAGCGGAATGGTCTTCCCTCCGAAGAGGTAGGACCCTAACCTCGATCCCCCGGGGCGCAAGACTCCTGACAGGGATTTAAGGTACTTACTATGGTCTGTCTGGCCAAAACCGGACAAACCCCGTTCTCCAGGGGGACTGCCGAAACAGCCCACCCCAAGTACTAGGTGGGGCTCCCCCGAAGGGAGACCCCATGAGAGAGGGTGAACTAAGCCAGAAGGCCATATCCACCCCCTCCCAAGAATCAAGGCTGGGCCCGAGGACCCACACCCTCCAAGTCGTGCAAGAAGAAAGTGATAGTGAAGTGACACAACAAGAAAATAAAAACACACAAACGAAAAGGTGGGGGAAGGGGAAGTGGGGTAAGTGCTCTGGTGTCCAGTGAGGTACCAAGGCAGGCCTTTCAGCCGGAATAAAAAATTCCTCTGGTCTAAGCCAAAAGGCCTGTCCCAAGAGGCAGGTGCGAAAAAGGTGTGCATGGTGCAGTGACCAAGGTGCCGAAAAACTCAAGGCGAGCTGCCCCTCACCAGTGAGAATTAAGGCACCCCTGGGCTGCCACCCCAGGGGCACTTACACTACGGGCTTTTTCTATCTCAGCCCCCGGCCAGACTGAGTGTAGCCTATCCCCACCAGCAGACCTCAGAACCTGGACAGCTTAGAGAGAGCTTACCTTCCACTGGGGACAGGCCTTTTGCAAGGCCAGATCAAAACCCAGGAGAGAAAGCCCTCCCCTCGCCATCCTGTTCCTCAGCCCATTATGTCCAGGAGCAATTCCACCGGCCACCCAGTCAGACTGGCTTTCTTGCTCCCTTCAAACTGGTTAGGACAGTTCAACCCATTCGAATCAGAAGGCGGCGGTCCCCACATGCTTTCCCGGATGACCTACTCCCCATACCTCAATACTCTGAGCGCTCCGGGTTTTGGTCATACCGGTACTAGCTGAGGTCCATATCAACTGATAAGAACAGATACTACACTTGATCTTAGTCAAAAGGCCGAGAAGCGATACAGGCACAGATATAGGAGTTCAAAATATTACTCAAAAATTCCATGTCCTATTCAGTGCATTTATGCAAGCTCAAAAATGCCTCTTGCTTTATTTTACTTATTGCAGGAGTCTCCAAACTGTCTAACCAAAGTGCCAAGTTTGTCCTTCAGATTTTAGGGGGGCCGGATTGTGGCCAGCTGGAGTGGAAATTTTCCTGGCATCATTGGGAGTAAACATTACCACTTTTTTTTTTATTAGTGGGAAGGAATAGTGCCCCATTGTTATCATTGGGAGAAATTGTGCCCCATTGTTGTCAGTTGGCAGAATAGTGTCTTGTCTCAGTGGGAGCAATAGTGCCTCAAGGGCTGGATAAGGGCAAGCAAAGTGCCGCATTCAGCCCCTGGGCCACAATTTGGAGACACTTATTGTAGAGTCTCAATTTGAACACTGATCCTGCTTTCTCCTGGTGAAAAAATTGAAAGCCATTTTGGAAGTTAAGGCTGGTCATTAACTGTTTGAATCCTGGCCGGTTCAGCAAGAACCAGCAAAGATTCATCATGTATGGGTAGGCTGAATACCAAAGTTGATCAAATTGAATACATCCAACCTGCCAGATTTTACATGTGTGGCACTACCCCTTCAGGGGTAACTGAAGTGTTACCCCACCGCTGCACAGTCACAGCATTTTCCTTCATTCAATACCTCACAGAATACAGGCCTTGGCTTGTTTTGTTTATTTAGGGGATAACTTGGATGGGGTAGGGAAATGATGGGATGCTCAACTTGAAAATGTTGAAACAGAACCAGGGACAACTTCCTCCCACCTGCACAAACTTGGTTTCCACTGTACAGCACCTGCTGCTCACTCCTGTTGGAACTAGCTTCAGCGGGGACCCATCACAAGCAGGAACACTCAGTCCCATGAGAAAAGTAGAGTAAACAGCATGAAACTTCTGCTTTCCTGTGGCCACTGATCCTAGCTAAGAGCCCATAAATATTCAAAGCAGCCCCTCCCAACCCCCTCCCTCCAGTTCTAGGCGGTTCTCCAACCTTCCAGATACCAGGATGAGCTCTCCAGTGAACCTTGACCCAAATAGGACTCACAGGCATTTAACATGAGTCAGGTAAATTTTCCTACATGGTCAGAAAGGGCTTGCCAGAATACGAGATGGTTCCTGCAGGTATATCTCTGCTCCCTGAACCCCTCCTAGAAGGTGCGTTAGAGCGTGCTAAAGTGCGCACAAATATGAGCCAGAATGCAAACAGATCTGTGCATGCACGCAGTAATGTGTGCGGTGCATCCCGTAACCAATGAGGCTATTTAAATTGGGTCAGTACCCAGGATCAGTGCCATCTTGTCTACGGCATTCCCGTAATTGTCCTGTTCCCTGTTTATCTGCATCTAGTTACCTACCCGGCTTATTCTAAATACTCCTGGTCTCCACCTGCACCGACCCCGGCTTACCACTCTCCAGACTCTGCATCTGTACCTGATCTGATTGCACTGTGTTTAACCTGGCTTGTCTCACTGTTTGTTTTCCAGTCCACATGGAGTTATCTAGCTGCAAGCATCTGTCCATCTGCCATTGGGACCTGCTCATCAGCTGACATCTAGCATACCACTCAACCAAAAGCCCAGCAGCTAGCACGATTACAGGCACTCGTGCGACTCTGCACTCCTGCGCAACCTGTCTACTCTATTAGGGGCCCTGAGTCAGAGGTGTAAGAGGCCCTTTCTCTGCAAACCAGGCTCTTCCTACCATGTATGTAAAACCCTGCCACTACTAGTAACACACTAGAGGGTGCTACACACGCAACCATTGCAAGCGGCTGTTATTGCAAATCCCCCTCCCCCCGGGAGAACACAATGGCTCAGTGGGAGGGATTCCCCTGCTGTCAGTTGCAGGAAAGAAATTTGCTCTATGGCCGGCCTAAGGCTCCATTCACACTCGTACGAATCCAAAGTGGGGTGACATTGGGGTGCAACTTTGCATGGGTGCGACCTAGATGTGACTCGTCCCTCTGCAAATTCTGACCCACTGTTGCATGCAAAACATTTGTGTATGACTCATGCAACTTTTGAGGGTTAACATTGAAGCCTATGGCGCTCAAGTAGCATGAAAGTCAGACCAATGTAGTGCATGAACTACTTTGAAGTCACTGCGACTAATTAGCATGGGGTAGGACTTTGGGTCCTTTCACACGGGCGCAACCGCCGATGGAGTCCATTCTGCTCGTGGGGGATCAATCTGCTGATCCCCGCTGAAAAGGCAGATGACCGCTCCATCTCCGCTCTGTGTGCAGAGACGGAGCTGTCAGATCCCCGCTGTCCTCTATGGGGAGATCAGATGAGAACGGACTACCTGTCCTCATCCGATCGACGGATGGAAAATAGGGTTTCCATTCGTCCAGATTTCACAGACAGGATCGGATAGCAGCGGGTGTCAGCGGACATGTCACCGCTGACATCCGCTGCCCCATAGGGATGCATGGAGCATCCGATCAGGTCCACCTGAAAAACTGACAGGCGGATTGGATCTCCCATATGAAAGGACCCTTTAGGACTGATGTCCAAAGTCGCATAACAAGTCACACAAGTGTGAATAGGGTGTAAAGGATCAGATTAGCAATTCATCACCTGGAGAAAGTGGGATCACTTTGCAAATAGAGACTCAGAGTCCACCATAAAAGGAATCGAGAGACATTTTGAGCTTGCATACAGTAAATGCACATGGACATGGGATTGCTTGAATAATATTTAGAACTCTTGAGGACAATTTGTGCCTTTAAGCGCTGGTTTTAAACAGTAAGCTTATACAGTGTTTAATGCTGTGAATTTATTGCAGTGATTGTACTTTACCTTTCTTCATTCAGTTCAGGGCTCTCGAGATTCAAATGATAAAACTAAAGATTATATCTGCGCTACTGCAAGATGCCATTGAGAAGCAGATGGAAGCTGCCATTCTATAGTCCAAGAATCAAATTCAGCTTCCATCTGATACTTTATAGTCGCGCCAACATTTTCAGGACAATCTTTCAGGGTATACTCCCTTCTGGAGTAGAAGCAGTTTAAAGGGGGTAACACCCCAAACTTTTGTCCTAAAAATGAACAAACTACGGACAGTACTCAACTGTCTAAGTGCACCAATATGGACACTTTCATACTTGCAAACTATGCACAACCCTTAATCCTTGCCCTTACCTTTTGCCCCAGAACATCTCTACTGGACATAAAGACTGCCACCTCAGTTTTTACCATCATTCGACGAAGAGGAGCCAGCTCCAGGACTGTTGGGGATAGATTAACCCTTGGAGAGTCCCAGGCCTGAGACAAGGAAAAAAGTTAGTCAGTGAAATTTCTAGAATTATCAAAAAAATATACATTGGAAACCTATGCAAGTCATCTATAAATCAAGAGCACTTACGTTAAAACAAACGCATGATACCTGTTCATCTTGTGCTCCTCCTAGTAAGCCTTCAAAGGAACTTGACCGCTTGTGACTAAAAGACAGCTTCTTCTGGCTTGACGAAGAAAGCAGTTTGTTACGAGTTGATCCACAGGTTGTTCGGTGGTCCACTTGGGATGAGCCACAGTTCATTCGGAGGTCCACTTGTGATGAAGTCCACACAGGCAGGAAAGAGAGCTCTTAAAAATATGAAGACTGATTCACAAACTATGTAAGGCCCCCTTTCACACTTGTGCAACTTGTCCTGCGACTTGGGACTGCAAAGTCACATGACAAGTCATACCCCATGATTTGCAATGAGTACCGTTCATATCTGTGCGACTAAGTTGCAGCGACTTCAAAGTAGTATCTGCACTACTTTGGTCCGACTTGAGGTCCATAGGCTAAGATTACACAGGTACTGCATCAAAGTCGCGCTGTTTTCAGGTCGCACAAGTGTGAAAGGGGCCTAAACAAAATGCGTTAAGTACTGAGTGGAAGCTGCCCTTTTCCTCCACAAAATTCCGGCTTCAAGAAAATTAAAGGTCTCCAACCCAGATAGAAGCCCCAACAATGTAAAATTGCAGCTTATGAACCCTTCATTGTGGCAGCTACATTTGTTTTCCCCATTTCCTGTTCTAGGGCAACAATGTTTGTCATACCCAACATTAGACGTAACATTTTCTAAAGCAGAAAATTAGGGGCCAGAGAACTAGGAGTAGACCCTTCTTGACTTGAGGTGGGCTCCATGCTTGAGATTTCTGTATGGCAGAAGCATAGGACATTGGCTTACCGATTTGAGGCAGATTTCAGAAAGATTGACAGGGATTTACAATACATTTAGGAGACTTAAAGTGCATTGTTCACGGTTAAATACACCTATCTGTTCTTTAGCTCGCATAGTGTTAAAATATTTGATATGAACATTTGCTTACTGCTGCATCATTGGGCCAAATGGTGGCATTTTAAAGACCTGTCACCAGTAATAGGATAACCAAAATTCCACTTTTGTCCCTATGGTGCCACATCCTCTGTCAGATTTGGCAATCTTATTCCATCCCTCATTAACAGGTTCCAGCAGCATTTCAGGAAGTGATTAAATGACTTCAGCTAGGGAGATTAAAGTCAATTTTTAACAGCCGTAGAAAACACCTGTAAAGTGGCAGTGAAACATTCATAGACTTGTTAGAAGCGTGAAGAGATGTCTCCCACGAGTTGCACATTCACTAAGCACCACACTATTAGAAGTCGAAAGGCTGTTCGCATCAGTTGGGTTTTTCATTCCTACAAGTCTATGGGAAAGCCATGTCTACTTGAAGAAATGCAGGACAGGTGGGTAACTGTAGGTCAAATGCAAACTTAGAAGCGTGTAGGCAGATGGCCTGTGTTTAGTTAGCACCCTGCCTCCCAGATAGGAGGGTAAGTGTTAGTGTTGCAGCCCTTGATTTTTTTTTGCGGGTGCTCTAGGGTCCTGCGGGGGACACATGCAACCTGGGAACTGTGGTCTGCTGATGCCCCGGAGCACCCCAAGAACATGACTTCTCCGTTTGAGCATTCCCAATTATGGACTTTCCCTAAAGATTTCACTTGTGCAGGTAATCTGGGGCAGCCACAGTTAGGTTTGGTTCGAAGAAAACATTATTACATGTCGTACATGTGCAAAGTTTACAGTAAAAGTTGATCTAACTGCTCAGAGGCTGGTCTGTGGTAATTCAAAGGGTGCATGTGGGGTCTTGGTGTATTACTAAAGAACCTTGGTCCATAACAGCAATATGGAGTATATGTAACATCACTGACAGAGGTTTGTTTAGCAAGATAAGAGGTAGATGCCATTAGTATTCTCAAGGAAGAACAGCAACCAGTCGTTGGCATGGTACCGGTTAGGTACTCTGGCGGTGAAGGGGGGGGGGGGAGGTCTGTGCTCTTCCTCCCTAGCTGTCCATCTCTGTCAGTCACTGGGAGGGAGTGGACAAGCATTAGGGAGCTATGGCCTGGGCACAGGAAGAGAAGAGTTAAGTGGAGGCATGCATAAGGTCAATGCTATGCACTCAGTGGACCCCGTTCTATCACTGGGAGTGAGGTAACAGATATGCTGAATAGTGGAGTGGGTAGAGGCTCAGCATGTCCCGCTGAATCAGTACAAGCAGGTAGGAAACTGTATGAAGAAGCTTATGGAGGAACTCCATATTTCGGGAATACACAAGTTTCTTAGCTCTAAATCGGAGGGCTTCCTTAATGTTTTATTCTTCACATGACCGTGGCTTAGCTCACATGACCCTGGCTTAGCCCAAAGAACCCCTGGAGGTAAACTCGATGTAGTCAGCATGAGTATACCCCTGGACTGCTCTGTGCCTGTTTTTATCCCCCCCCCCCTCTTTACAAGGACCTCCATGTCATTTATGCCATTAACAAGCCCAATGCTGGTCTACAGGGGCCTACAAGGAGAGTACAAGTGTTAGGTTTTCATTTCTTGCAGCATAGGAAAATGAATTTGGGGTACTGAGTGACATTAAAGGAACTGGTTGCTTGCCCTGCATTAAGCAACCCACTGCCTCCTAGGCAAGGCTGAAGGGCAGCATGGCATCTAACACTGCTCACCTGTGCTGCTGGAGGTTAGGTCTGAGAACTTGTGTTCTGATGAGGATTCCTGGCTCAATTCTGTGTTCCAGCTTATCCTTCCCTATAAATGACAAGACAGGCTAGATTACACCATAGTACTAACATCCTAATGTTATTTACCAATAACCACATCTACCTACCGCTAAGCAACTGCATCATTGCCCAGACACATTATGGAAAAGACCAAAAAAATTCTGTTCAGCCATCATACTCAAAAGGTTACCAATTTATCCCAGGGACTTGCTTTTATCGGATACTAGAGAGATACAGTTTCCCCCACAGAAACGAAGGAGCATTCTGTTGGGTTGGGCCACTGATAGAAAAGGACACTAAATGGTAACTGCCTCTACGGGACTTTCTAAATCATTTTCTTGTATTTGAAGGTTGAGGAAAATGGGTTAATTTGTTTAAAGACATTTTTCCTTTATTGCCCATATGAACGGAGACATGCAGAGTGGCAATTTTAAAGCGAAGCTCTGAGAAAATGGTTTAACAAAAACATACAAGTTAGCCATTTTACCAACCAAAGGAATTTTTGTCCATCCAATCCTGAGCTGTATGCAGCTTGGACAAATTGCAGAGCCATCGGTAGGGGAGGTAATCTGATCTCGAATGCAGTAACACAAGTCTTGCTCTTGCCCCAGCCTTTAATTGGCCAGTTGAACAGAACAACCTCATCTGACTGCACGGCTAATAGCATTTGTTGTGCACTTCAGCAAAACTGGTTGACTTCTTGTGCTGGTTCCTGCACTTTCCTTTGAGCTCTACTGTATTAACTGTACAGAGACTACAAGACGTCAACACCATGATAAAAGCAGTTGCTTGCATCCCTTGCTTTTAAGCATTAAAGATGTATTGACTACAGAGCTGCATTCATTTGATTTCTGCCTGGCGTTCAGCTTTAAATTTGTAAAGCAAAGGTGAACTGTCCTGCAATACTCTGAAATTGATTTGACGATTACTAGAAATGCTATTGAGGTTGATCAAAATGACCAGAAAGTTGCCAAGAGATCTGGGCAATCTTCTCACCTCACTTGGATCTGAGGCTTACCTCAATCTGATTGTCTTGAAAATCAAAGGTTGGCACGTTCCACCTGGACTCTAGTCGGCATCTATAGTACGGACAGTCTGAAGGAATGGAGAACGGGCCATCTGCAATCTTTAATTCTTCGTCTAAGAAAAAAAGTCCATCAGCATTCCTCAAAAACCAACTATAGTGATAGCTTTTGCATAGAAGAATGTTAACTGGATCATTCGAATAACCAAAAATGAAACTCTGAAAATAGTGTAAAATATCTGGCATGGACTTACCGAAACTCACCCTGCGAAATGACTTTTTGCTCTCCGTCGTAGATCTAAGTATTGACCTGGAAGATTTAATTTCAGACATCAGGAGTTCATGTAGGCTTGGCTCCTCCAGTGGCTTCTCTCTCAGCTTACGTGCTGAGGCCTGAAACAAGATGGGTCTTTGCAGTTAATCACTTTAATGAAGTTCTCCAAAGAAAAGGCCTCCAAAGAACGCAAAGAATGCAGGTAGAAGGTACAGACATCAAGTATTGTCAATGCTTACTTGCAGTTTTGTAAAACTTAATAGCAAAGAGCCTTTGGACTTGCTAGAAATGTTGATTACCCCAAAGAGTCAACTATCAGAGCCCCTATCTTTTGCACTAATTAGTCCTTTCTTCTGGGAGTGTAATTTGTACTGACCCAGCTCCTCTCCATAAACTCAGCTCAGTCTACTGGGGCTCATGACATCAGATCCAAAATGGCAGCACCCAGCAGCTGTTTTCAGGACTTCTGGATGTCTTGCATAAGAGGCTCTCACAGGTAAACATGTATGTTAAATGCAACTACAGAGAACAGAAGATATTCACACCTGTCCACATATGCTATGGTCACTAGCCCTAAAACCAAAGTTTTCTTTTGATAGTCCACCCAGTTAACTTAATCCTATCAATGGATAAGTAATTTTCCAATTAGTTTTTTTTTGTAGAAATACTTGCATAGGTGGATGCAGCATCTGTCCCCCACCAGCTCCTTGACCAAAGGAGAGATGGTGACCGTTAGTCACCGCTACCTTCTCAGCACCCCACCCATACTCACTGGAGCACTGGGCTGTGGACAGGGCAGGAGTGGCTGGCTTAGGCTCTCAGCTGCTTGCCGAGAGGCTGAGCCAGGTGCCAGTCCAGGCTTCTTGGTGGATCCCGATTATATGGTCACAATCTTTCCCTAGCCTGGACCTGCGCTGACGTCAGCTAAAAATGGGTCACAGAACGGGTTGCAGAACAAACTGCTCATGGGATCCACAGAAGTTCAGCCAAACCAGCTTTGGTTGTACTTCAAGTGACTTCATTCTGAAGTTTAATTACGCATCAGCATAATGTGGACAGGGGAGCTTTATATAGGCTTTTAGTAGCTGTAAGTAGATTAAGCACGTCCAACCAGTGCCATCTTAAGAGCATTAAAGGGCTGTGGGCAATGCAGTGCACTGGGGCCCTGCCTACACAATCACCCACGAGAATAAAAATGCTAATTATTGATAATGCTATATTTATTGGTACAGCAGTGCAAGGCTAATGACAGCTTCAAAGTTTGGCGGCTGGGTCCGATGAACACACGAACGGTAGTCAGACACTACTGTCCTGCGTGTGCCTGTTCCTGTAGAGGCGGACAGGCATTCCTGCAGTTGTGGGATCCCCCTCTAAGGCCCAAGTGGCCTGACAGCAGCGCAGATCCAACAGGCGCTTCCTACCTGCTAAGTTCGGCGGCGGGATGCACGCAGGAAACGGGACTAATGCTTGGCTAGAACTGGGTCGCTGAGCATGCTCATTCAGTAAGATGGCCCCAAGTCCAACTAAAATTTTTCGAAGGAATTACTGCAACTTAAAGCGGTTGTAAACCCAAAAACGCAAAAAAAAACCTGCAAGACAAAGGCATAATGAACTAGTATGCATCGCAAACTAGCTCATTATGTATTACTTACCTTAGAACGAAGCCCCGACACGGACCCCCGGACATGGCTGTGGGCGCTGCCATGATCCCTCGCCGTCTCTTCCGGGTTCGGCGGCTCTGGCGCTGTGATTGGCCGGAGCCGCGATGACGTCACTCCCGCGCATGCGCGCGGGAGTGATTTTCTGGCAAGCCCCCGGTAAGCAAAACTGAAGGTCCCCCCGGACCTTCAGAGCGCATGCGCCGCTCGCGTGAGCATGCACTGCAAATATCTCCTAAACCGTGCCGGTTTAGGAGATACGGTTTAGGAGATGTTAATTGTACCTACAGGTAAGCCTTATTATAGGCTTACCTGTAGGTAAAAGTGTAAAAAAGCAGGATACTACCGCTTTAACTACTTTGGGGGAAGAGCCAAACCATGCGAATAAAAGCTTTCTGCTGTGAGCACCCATCAGTGATGGTTTATCCCAACAGCTGTTTTGCAGAGAAACTTCGAACACTCAACCAGGGTTCAATTTTAGGGGTTCCACGAGCAACAATTTGCCTTAGTAGCCGTCATTAATTCTGCTTGGTTGTTCCACTAATCCACAATGTAAGGGGATCATTGAACTGGCCACCAATGTAAGGACCACTACACTGATCCCAATGAAAGAGCATTTCTCTACTAAATACTAAATGGAGCACTACAATTGTCACTTCCTGGTTATTTATTTTATTACCAAAATCCTTTTGGTCATACAGCAAGGGGTGTTAATGATCTGCTCTGGGTGTCAGTCTACATATTGTAATTACAACTTACCAATTATGCTAATGGTTCAAAAGCTGTAAAAATTGGCCCTAGTATGTGCATTGAATGTGAGTTAGGGACCTTAGATTGTAAGCTCATTGAGGGTAGGGAAAGACGCAATTATGCAATATATGTAAAGCACTGCGAAAATTAACAGTGCTATACAAGTATCTAAGAAAAAATAAATGTCTGGCTTAGACTTAGTGGAAAATAACTGATCTAATGGCAGAATGAACAGCAATACAACTCAGTGGGGACTCAAGCTGCTAATACTTGCAATTACGCATTATTTTTCCATGGTTCAAGGCATTTTGTGGCAAATATGTGCAGGGAATACACCCAATAGGCCAACGTTCTAACCATGTCTCTAAGTCACACCCAATGTTTAGCTCAGCGAGTCCATGAATACCATTCCTAATGCATGCTGCAGCTTCATCCTTCTGAGCCCAAGGTGTCCCAGTCTACACCGATTTCTTACAGATTGTGTGTCTCGTTTTAGAACATGAAGTTCAGAGTATAGACTTGTCTTCCCTGCTTATGCTGCCATTAAAGGAACGGAGCAATGTCTGGAGCCCGCTTGGAGGACCACACTAAGCCAAACCACTTACCGGTTTCAGCGAGCGAATCAGATCCAAGATGACATTCTCCTCGCTGTTGCTTGATTTGCTGCTACTGGACAGGTCACTGTGCTAAAACATTTAACTCTAGGTTAGCATCTTATAACAAATCATTTTACTATATTTCCAGGAGGAAACACCACAGAAAACTGTACATAACCATATTTCCCTTTTACTGCAGAGACCAGGTGTGTTCAGAATAGCCACTTGAATATAAGGGAAGGAACTATTTTGGCTACATTGCTTTCACATAGTACTTGCTTATATGGTATGATACACATAGCTTTGTGTTCTTATTGTTTTCAGTACTAAACATTTAAAGACATTACACATTACATTTTCAGTGCCTTGAAAAAGTATTCACACCCCTTAAAGAGGAAGTAAACCCTCTGACACTTAACTATAGGTAAGCCAAGCCTATGATAAGGCTTACCTATAGGTACTGTAAATATCTCCTAAACATGCACCGTTTTAGGAGATATTTACCTTACATGCATCCAGTGACGTCACTGGCGCATGCGCTCTGAAGGAACGGCCGCTAGTGCCATTTCTTAAGAGTCCCGGATGCCGCGAACCCGGAAGACAGGCGACTGGACATGTTGCCCGTCATACAGGTAAGCGGACGGCACAGCGGGGTCTCGTTCTAAGGTAAGTATTGCATAATGAACTAGTATGCGATGCACACTAGCTCATGTGTTTCTCTTACAGGTTACCAAAAAAAAAAGAAAAAAAAAAAAAAACTGTACGGGTTTACAACCTCTTTAAAATTTTCCAAATTTTTTCATGTTACAACTGAAAACAAAATGTATTATTGGGATTCTATGTGATAGACCAACACAAAGTGGCACATAATTGTGAAGTGTAAGGCCACACAGGCGTTCCGTATGTCTTGTTTTTCATCCCATCCGTTTGCTGATGAAAAACGGACATAATGCATGTCTATGTAAATACGGATGTCAGCGGATGATCATCCGCTGACATCTGTTTTTCGTCCGGAACGGATGCAAAAACGGATGTCAGTGGTGTCATCCGCAGACATCCGTATTTACATAGACATGCATTATGTCCGTTTTTCATCCGCAAACGGATGGGATGAAAAACGGACATACGGACCGGATGACACAAGTGTCATCCGTGTCCGTTCCAAAAAAAAAAAAAAAAGGAACTGATCGGGCATAAAAAACGGAACGCTCGTGTGAAAGAGGCCTAAGGAAAATTATACATTTTCAACATTTACAAAGATCTTAAAAGTGTGGCATGGGTTTTTATTCAGCCCCCTTTAATCGGATACCCCTAACTAAAATTTTAGACTTGCCTTCAGAAGTCACCTAATTAGTAGAGTCCACCTGTGTGTAATTTAGTGAACAGCATCATGAAGGCCTAGGAACACACTAGACAGGTCAGGGATAAAGTTGAAGTTTAAAGCAGGTTTAGGTTATAAAAAATATCCCAATCTTTGAACATATCACAGAGCGCTGTTCAATCCATCCGAAAATGGAAAGAGTATGGCACAACTGCAAACCTACCAAGACATTGCCGTCCACCTAAACTGACCGGCCGGGCAAGGAGAGCATCAAAGAAGCAGCAAGAGACCCATTGTAACTTTTGAGGAGCTGCAGAGATCCACATCTCAGGTGGGAGAATCTGTCCACAGGACAACTATTAGTCGTGCATTGCACAAATCTGAACTTTAAGCCATTGTTGAAAGAAAGTCATAAGAAGTTTAGTTTACGAAAAAACCATGTGGGGACACAGCAAACATGTGGAAGGGGTTCTGGTTTGAAGAGACCAAAAACTTACCGTTAGTGTACTGGTAACGGCCTTTCTCTTAATCCTTCCAGGACGGTCTACATATGAGAGATTGTGGCTCCGCCTCACAGGAAACAACTAATTTGCAGCTGTTAAAAGGGTCCCACCCATCCTTGAGCTTCAGTAATAGAAAAGTACCTTTCCAACCGAAATTTCAAGGGATACAGTTATTCAACATACAGCTACACATATATACATATATATACATTTTTTAACTCACCACCATCTTGGGCGGGAAGTAGGCCGGCCGTCCTGGAAGGATTAAGAGAAAGGCCGTTACCAGTACACCAACGGTAAGTTTTCTCCTTTCATCCTTCCAGGACGCCTACATATGAGAGGATAATAAAGGAATCCATACTGGCCTACCTTAGGGCGGGACCACTGCCTGTAAAACCTTTCTGCCAAAGGCAAGGTCTTGTTGCGACAGTACTTCCACACGATAGTGCTTTAGGAAGGTATCTTGGCTGGACCAGGTGGCTGCATGGCGGATCTGCTCCCAGGATGCTCCGGCTTTTTCGGCCCAGGAAGTTGCCATGCCCCTTGTGGAATGTGCCTTTAGATTTGTTGGTGTGGGGGTACCTGACACCTTATATGACATACTAATGGCTTGTTTAATCCACCTAGAGATTGAGGGGTTTGATGCTTGTAATCCCCTCCTTGGTCCAGAATGTA
Organism: Pelophylax lessonae; assembly: GCF_965119305.1. Taxonomy (NCBI): domain Eukaryota; kingdom Metazoa; phylum Chordata; class Amphibia; order Anura; family Ranidae; genus Pelophylax; species Pelophylax lessonae. The sequence goes on from NC_138778.1 coordinate 214,911,259, forward strand.
GAACCAATAGGTGGCTAGATCTTCTAAAGCCCTTGGTTCTTTCTAAATATGCTAGAAGACACCTTCTTACATCTAAGCAATGGAATTTTTGTTCTTTTGCACATTTAGGTTTTTCACAAAGATGGGAGAACCATCTCTTGATTCCTATGAAAAGACGACACTACCTTGGGTAGGTACAGTGGGTCTGGTTTAAGAATCACCCTGTCTTGGAGAATTCGCATAAAAGGTTCCTTTATGGATAAGCTTTGTATATCTCCCACTCTCCTGGCTGTGGTGATTGCCAACAGAAAAGTTAACTTGATTGACAAAATGTTTAAACTAATTTTGTTTAAAGGTTCAAATGCTTCACTAGATAATGTCTCTAGTACTAGCGTTAGGTTCCAAACTGGAACATTAGTTCTGTTAATTGGAGATACTCTGCTCCGGGCTAACAGAAACCTCTTAAAGGTTCTTTGGCCAGACTTGTCTAAAAAAACAGAAAGTGCTGCTACCTGTACTTTAAGGGTGTTCACTGCCACCCCCTTATCTACCCCATCCTGTAAAAAATCCAGGATCCTTGGGATTGAGGCAGAGGAATCCTCCTGACTCTGCCAAGTACAGAATGTTTTCCAGATTTTGGAATACATTTTCCTAGTTACTGGCTTTCTACTTGAAAGGAGGGTCTCAATGACTTTGTCTGAGCATCCTTTTTCTTTTAATATTTGGCGTTCACTACCCAGGCTGTTAACTGAAAAAACTGCGGTCTGGGGTGAATCAGAGGTCCTTGTAGTAACAGGTCTGGAACTTCTGGCAGTTTCCATGATGCTGTCACAGATAGGGATACCAGGGTTGCAAACCACGTACTCTTTGGCCACCCAGGTGTGACTAGGATGAGGCGTAGTTGCGGCCATCCGCTGAGTTTCTGCAGAACTCTCGCAATTAGATTCTGTGGGGGAAAGGCATAGGCTAGCCTGAAGGGCCAAGGTTGTGCTAGAGCATCCAAGCCCAGCATACCCCTCTGTTTTGTCAGAGAAAAGAACTGTTCTACTTTTCAGTTCTGCCGAGTGGCAAACATGTCCACTTCTGGCTGACCAAATTTTTGGACTAGGCGTTGAAAAATTATAGGGTTCAGTTCCCATTCTGCCTGTTTGATGTGATGACGACTGAGAAGTCCGCTTCCCAGTTGTCCTTCCCTTTTATGTACTTGGCTGAAAGGTAAATTACTCTTTTCTGCCCAGCTCAATGTCTCCTGAGCTAATTTTAGCAGAGAGCTTGATCTGGTCCCCCCTTGATTCAGGTAAGCTACTGCTGTAGCATTGTCTGAATGGACCTGGACTTCTTTCCCTAGAATGTCCTTCTCGAAGGCTTTTAAGGCCTTTTCCACAGCCTTCAGTTCCCTGTAATTGGAGGAGGCTTGACTCAGCTTCAAATCCCAGGTACCCTGGGTCCGGGCTTCTTTTAGGTGAGCTCCCCACCCCTCGGAACTTGCGTCTGTGGTAATCTTTACGGGCAGCTCTTGACCCCACAGTCGCCCCTTCTCTAGGTTTTGGGGGACTGTCCACCATTTCAGTGACAAAATTACTTGTGGGGACAATAATTTTTTCGTCTATGGAGTCCTGTCTCCTGTTCCAAGAGGCCAGGTGAAAAAATTGGAGGTCTCTTGAATGTAGTTGGGCCCACTCTACAGCTGGAATACACGCTGTCATTAGCCCTAGGACTTGCATGATCTGTCTCCTGGAACACCAAGGATGAGAACAGATGCCTCTTACCGCTGAGACCACTTTTTCCACCTTTTCCCTTGGGAGGAAAAGTTTTTTGAGTCTGGTATCTATTTTGTACCCTAGATACACTTGGACCTGTGCTGGCTGTATTGAGGATTTCTCCAAATTTAATAGCCATCCTACTGCTTGAAGAACTGACATCACCTTTTGGGTGTCTGCCATAGCCTGTTCTTCTGATCTTGCAAAGATCAACATATCGTCCAGATACGGGATCAAACTTAGGCCTTGTAGGTGAAGATGGCCTACTACCTCGGCCAAGATTTTTGTAAAGATCCTTGGACTTGTTGCCAAGCCAAAAGGAAGAGCTCTGAACTGCCAATGTGCAGTGCCTTCTTCCGTCACAATGGCGAATCTAAGAAATGCTTGATGTTCCGGATAAATTGGAACATGTAGGTAAGCATCTCTTAAATCCAATGTTGTCATAAAGACATTCTGGTACAGATTTTTTCTGACCGCATAAATGTTCTCCATGGAGAACTTCTTGTATATCAGAAATTTGTTTAGTTTCTTGAGGTTTATGACTAGTCGGAATTTTCCTTTGGCTTTTCCTTGGATACTTCCTCTGCTGGGGTTTGAGGGATAGCTGCTGTAGTCCTGAATGACTGAATAGTAGCTAACATTTCCTCTTGCATGGATTTAAGAAAATCTTTCATTAGGATTGATGCTTCCTGCCCTGCTAACTTAATACAAGTATGGCATAAGGGCTTTAAGACTTAGACAATCTGACCCCACAGTTCCCACATTTTCTAGACATGCTAGTGCTGACTGTGGAAGGGGGTCTGGCAGGGGCTTCCTGTACCGGTGGCAGACCTGTGTAAAACACCAGAAGACAAGAAAAAGAGACACAATAGCATCTCTTGTCTACCACTGCGGCTAACATTAGGTCAGGAAAATGGCAAGGCATGCCTGTCTTTGCAATAGACAGCAGTCGGCCCGGCACCGGTGTAGTCACTTACCCGTTCCTGTCGCCACCTGCGCTGCCGCTTTTTCCTCTGTAGGGAGTGCGGACATCAGTGTCTTTTTGGGGCAATTTCAGCCCTCTCGTAGCCGGAGAATCAGCCATGCCACTTGCGCTGAGCTCACATGGACCCGGCGTCTCCTCCACGCTGTGCCTCTTCCGGGTATCACCCGCTCCGCCTTTTCCGCCGGAACTTCCGGTCTCCATAGCGAGGCTTGAGGCGCGCTCACTGGCGGGAAATTCAAAATCCCTACCGCCCAACGGAGCTAATGGAGGAGACTTCCTGCAGAGACAACAGGACTTCAGGTATAGAGGGACCTTCACTGTAAGGTAAACCGCACTACCTGGCATGTTGGCGACCTGAAAGCTCCTGTTTCCAGGATGCAGCTAGGAAGAAACCTGCCATTGGGTTGACCGAAGCTGCCTTCCAGGGGCACCTCTCAGACAGTCCTTTGCCTTCAGGTCAGTAAAAAAACAAACGTTCCGATGTGAGGTTGGAAACACAACTGAACTGAAGCTCAAGGATGGGTGGGACCCTTTTAACAGCTGCAAATTAGTTGTGTTTCCTGTGAGGCGGAGCCACAATCTCTCATATGTAGGCCGTCCTGGAAGGATGAAAGGAGAAATTAAGCTTTTTGGCCTAAAAGCAAAATGCTATGTGTGGCAGAAAACTAACTACATATCAACCTGAACACACCATCCCCACTGTGAAACATGATGATGGCAGCAACATGTTGTAGGGATGCTTCTCTTCAGTCGAGACACGGAAGCTGGTCAGAGTTGATGGGAAGATGGATGGAGCCAAATACAAGGCAATGTTAGAAGAAAAACTGTTGAGTCTGCAAAAGACTTGAGTCTGAGGCAGAGGTTCACCTTCCAGCAGGACAACGACCCCAAAACATACAGCCAGAGCTACAATGGAATTGTTTAGCTCAAAACACATTCATGTGTTAGAATGGCCCAGTTAAGTCAATGACCTTTGATATATGCCCATATTTATTAGCAGTTTAGGGCCACTACAACTTGTATACTTGCAGTATGTGAAACTGCTCTCCCCCTGCCCCTTCCCTCTTGTAGTTTGGTCTTAGTTTTACCCTCCAATTTCTTCCGTGTTCCCTCACTTAAGACTGAAAAAACCTCAGTGCTGCAATTGTCTGAAGTAAAATTGCATCGGATTAAATTTGCGTCTTATTGAAAAGTTAAGCTGCCTGTGGATGGTGCCAAGTCACCAGGTGACCGCCCTGCGACAGACTGGGTCTAAGGAGGTATGTAAATACATACATAAAACTACATTTGAAAAAAAGGGGTATGCTGTGTTTTCTTCTAAAGCCCTGAAGGGTTTAGAATCTTGTATTGTTATAAAGCGCACACAAAAAGATACTTGGACTGGGTTCACATAGGTGGCCCGGTTTTGACAGCGGGATTTCAGCTCCCTCCGTTGCTATTTTTAGAGGTTCATGTGCAATTCATGTGCAAATTGTCAAAGTGTACGACAATGGAAATTGCACCTCAACTGTGCTCAGAATCTACCAGACTTTAAAAAGCGCTGAGGCCAGCAAAAGAACTGGATCAACTGAAAAGGCTGCAGGTTCACATCATGCAAATCTGATGCGGTTCAAAACGCATCCAATCTGCATATATATGAACTGGCTCTCAAAATGTAAAGTCCGGAGCTACAAATACTGTAGCTGCTGACTTAAAATGAGGACACTTACCTGCTCATGGATCCAGCGCTGTCCTCACCTGAGCCAATTTTTCAATTGGCTTTGGGTGCAGGCATCTTTACTAAGAGAAGCCAGCACTGAAGCCTTATGGCTTTCACAGCTGGCTTCCAACTGAGTGTGTGAGTCGCACTGTGCTTTGATTGGTCTCAAAGTCTTCTGGGACCTGTGGTGTTTAAAACTTATACAACACTAGTTCATTAGCACTTGCCCAGAAGAAAGTTTGATGAAGACTTTAAAGCAGTGGTCCTCAACCCTGGCCTACAGGGCCCACTAACAGGCCAGATTTGCAAGATAACTGAAATACATCCCAGGTGATATCATTTGCTGCTCAGTGATTGCAGTACTCTAGTCTGCATCTCCCCAAGGAAATACTCAAAATATGGCCCGTTAGTGGGTCCTGAGGACCGGAGTTGAGGACCACTGCTTTAAAGTATAGGCAGTACTAGGGTGACAACGCTGTTTGATTTGCGGTGAAGTCTGTGTTTTTACCTTTTGGGCAGGATAGTCCTAGATGACTGCTAACAACTGAAAGCCCTGTCCCATGTTCTAGTTTGCCCCATGCCCTGTAACTCACTTTTGGGTCTACTGGCAGGATCAACAGGTGAAACTTACAGCAAAAAAAAAAAACTCACTACATAAAATGCTAGTAATCAAATACCACTACAAGTCCACTGCTGAATTAATGTTTCTAGCCCTAACTCCTTTAATCTATTATGCTCATTGGCAGTAATCATTTGAATAAACCAGGCATTACCTTCTACACACCAATGTGCTTCTACTGTTTAATGGATTATCCCAGTGACTGGATGTGATTCTTTCGAGGGTGGTAAAACCCAACAAATTTTTGCCATTCCATTTTATCCCAAACATTTTTGCCTGGATTTGGGCTTTACATAAACATCTGAACATCCCAGCCAACCCTTTTCACAAACTTACTTCGACTTTTCGCAGTGTGTACCTCTTACACCGGATGTCCTCCATCAACATCTCATACGGTGCAAGTTGATACTCAACTGGTTGAGCTTTGGAGCGCCGCTTGGAGCAACAGAGTCTCATCCCAACACGGAGCTCTTTCATTACACCTTTCCACAAGGCACTCTGCAACAAAAACCAACATTAAAAGCCCTTTAGTCTACATTAAGCCATTTGTACATATACTCCAGAAGCAGAGGCAGAACAGTGAGGAACACCTAGACAGACACCCTACTGGTTCTCATACTTGTAGTACCAATATCTGGACTAAGTACCTCCCAGGAAATGTGAGGCATATTTCCAACTGTGCTTATTTGCTCAATTACCCAACTCATTCATGGGAGCTGGAAAAGGGAAGGGGCTGTGAATCTCCTCTATATTCGACAGCTGAAAGAATTACAATACCTCAGACATGTAGAAAGACTACAGCCAGGCGTGAGACCATCTACTTGCTGAACATTGTAAATATCAAATATTCACATGCTCATGTTTACCAGATAAAAGGGCAAAAATTACATACCCCTTATTATAGGGACAACTAAAATACTCAACAGGAATCGCAAACACCCCAACTTTAGGATTCCTAGACCTTGACCAAGGAAAAATTACTCTAGTAATATTTTTCCTGTGGGTGGAGTAGTGTCCCTGTGGGGGAGATTTACCTTCTGCCCTGGCGATCCTTGTCACTAGGACAGAGAAGGATGAAAAATCAAAACACTACAGTTGTCCACAAACAGGAACTAAGGAGAAATTGTTCAATATTCACCTTTTTGGGTGACAATTAGGATTTTGAGTTAACGTTTGAGTTCTCTCTGTTGTGTCGTCAGCAACGAAGGGAAAAATCTTAAAGCGGAGTTCCGGCCACAAAATCGTTACATTCGATTTTGTGGCATCCGCTTCCTTATTGTCACCTGTAACATAATTGGATATTCCCGCATTTTTTTTTTTTTACTTACCTTGTTTCTGTAGAAAATACTCACCTTTCCTTCTACTTCCTCCCTCCTCGGCCCGCGCCGTCACTTCCTGTCCCGCAATGCGTCCTGGGAGCTCTTACCCATCACTCCCAGGATGCAATGGGCAGTGATGTAGGCGGCCGGCCGCTCCTCATCGCGTTATTTCCACACAGGAAATGACGCGATGATAGGCGGAGCCCAGCGAGGACGGCGCCATATTTAAATAGGTGTTAATAGGCTTTATAGGGGCGGCAACTTCCTCCACGCTGCCATCCCTATGGAAACACATACTATGCCGATCGCATAGTACTGAGCATGCGTGAGAATTTGAGCTGCATTCACCAGCCTCCTCCCTCTTAGAACCAGGAAGCAGGGCAGACATTTCCCTACTGCGGCCTCGGCTGACCCGGACAAAGATGGTGGCGCTCTGCAAACAAAATATAAAGAAATATTTTATGATTGCCTGTTATTAAACTGTATAAAACCGCATAAGCTGATGTATGAAGGGAGATGGATCACTGTTTGGGAAGTATTTAAAAAAAAAAAAAAAACGATTCTGCGGCCGGAACTCCGTTTTAAGGACAACCCTGAAGGATTCTACCCACTCTTCTCAACCACTTCCCCCACTATTCAGAGTAAAGGTTTTGGCAGGACAAATACCTAAAATGGAGCAAAGCAAAGTCTTACCCAGTTTTCAAAAACTACAGAGTCATTGCTCTCCTCCTTGCTTTCCAATTTCTTCAAATTCTGAGAAAATAAAAAGACAGTTCAATCTATAGTAGAGCAAAGACTTCTCTGGATCAGAGTAAGACGTACCTCAGTTGACTACACGCTACTGCACTTTTAGGTATGGGTAAAGGAAGGAGCATGCAAAGGGAAGAAGCTTCAGAGGATCAATTGTCACCACTGAAGCGCAAGGCCTTTATGTATAGAACGTGGAAGAGTTACAAGTCTGGTTTTTGCCGTCTTTTTTGGCAACCATTGTCTTCACTAGTGAAAGTGATGGAAAATCCAAACAGAATTGTCACAGAATAGGGGGTTTAGAGTTTTTCCAATAAGACTTGTTCTGGTTTCAAATGTCAGGATTTACCCTCTTTGCAGAGGTCTTAGAATCAGAACACGATGAGTCTAAGATGGGATGGAAAAACTTCTAGCACTATACAAATAGGGGTCTTAACGATTGTAGACTATATCCAAATTTAGTGTTTGGCTTCACATACACTGTTAAAGAGCACCTCCAGCAACAAGAGAAAGCACTGTGACCAAGTGCTACCTAGAAAACCAGTAGTGCTGAAATGGGAATCTTTCTCAGTGTACTTATGTATTATGGATCATATTCAAGCTATACGTTTTTAATGAGATGACAGCCTGACAGCCTACAGTGTTCCAGCATCACAAACCTGTAGGCATCAGAACTCCCAGATTGCACATGGGGAGGACCAGTGTACAAAACCTGGCTAACCAAAGTGACAACAGCCCAGTGATACATGCTCCAGTACTCTGACATTTTGTTCAAGCCCATTAAGTACCACGAAAAACCCGTACCACCACTGCTGTACACCAGACAGATTTTTTGACCCCCCCCCCCCACAAAAAAAAATCATGCACAAATACCTTTTTTGCATTGGTTAGGCACACCCTCTACCCCATCATTAATGCTCAGTGTGGCCATGGTCCCCAAAGGCAGTACCAACACTTTTCATTCCTACCCCTTCTGGTTTTTCCCACTAGCTCTACTTTGCACACAAGGTTCAGTGGCAAAAAACGTACTTGAACCTTTAGCGTTAACTTTTTTTGTAGTCTATTTGCCATAAATTGTGATCTGATCCTCATCCAAGTCAGAATACGCAAACACAATGTGCTTAAGCAGATAAAGCAAATGATTCTAATTTCTTGTGTCTTTATTGAACACACATTAAACATTCAGTGCTGGAGGAAAACGTTAAGTGAGCCCTTGGAGTTAATGGCTGGTCGAACCGTCTTTGGCAGCAATGACTTCAAGCATTTTTGGTACCTCTGGATCGGACCTGCACAATATTCAGGAGGAATTTTTGACCATTACTCTCTAAACTGCTTAAGCTCAGACATTTGTAGGATGTCTTGTGTGAAAGGCTCTTGAGATAATTCCACAGCATATCTATTGGGTTAAGGTCCCGGCTCTGACTGGGCCACTCTAAAAGGGTGCATTCTTATTCTGAAGCCAGTCCTGCTGTACCACCCTTCTACTAAGCTTCAGTTGGCAGACAGCCACCCTGGCATTAGCCTGTAGGATATTTTGGTAAACTAGAAAATACATTTCTTGACGATGGCAAGTGGTCTAGGCCTTAAGGCAACGAAGCAAGCCCAAATCATGTACTTCCACCATACTTCAATAGAATGTTTTGATGTTGGTAAACGGGACCCTCTGTGCAATACATAGTGCTGAGTATTCTTCCTGAAAAATTCAACTTGTTTCATCAATCCACAAAGCATTTTCGACTTGCAAGGAGCTCTTTGGCAAACTTCATGCGTGCAGCAATATTTGGAGAGCAAAGTCTTCCTCTTTTGTTCTGCCATGGACACCTTGCCTGTTCAAAGGCTTGCATATGGTAGACTCGTGGGTTCCATACCTCATGGATTCTTTATGCGCCTACTTCTAGGAAGAGTAGCCACAGTACTAAACTGTCCATTTATAGACCATGTCTGTTGACTGATGGATACCTAAACCCTGATTGCTTTGTATTCCTTTACAGCTCCATGCAGATCAACTACTCTTAACTGTAGGTCCTCAAATAACTCCTTTTTTCAAGGCATGGTTCACATAGCTGATGCTTAACCGCAATATAGAGGTTTGTGCCTCCTTTTTAAAGTAAACCACACCTCCAAACATTTAATTTATTGGACTTCAGGTGTGAAAACTACTGACTCAAGTTTGCTTTAGTTGAATTAGTCTATGGGTTCACTTTTTACTCCAGCACTGAATGTTTAGGGGTATGTTGAATAAAGACAAAATTAGAATTTTCTGTTATTGGCTTAAAGGGTAACTCCACTTTCATGGGGAAAAAATAGCAAAGAAAAAATATATTGCATACAATTGCGACAAGTCATTGTAATTCGTAATTCGGCCACATCTGGAGTATGCCATTCAGTTCTGGGCACCGGTCCTCAGGAAGGATGTCCTGGAACTGGAGAAAGTCCAGAGAAGGGCAACAAAAATAATTAGGGGAATGGAGGGCATCGGCTATGAGGAAAGACTACAAGCACTCAACTTATTCTCTCTGGAGGGGGGATATGATATCAATGTACAAATACTGTACTGGGGACCCTAGCATAAGGAACAAACTATTCAGAGAAAGGAGATACAATAAGACACGTGGCCACTCACTAAAACTAGAGGAAAAGCGGTTTAACCTTAAAATGCGTAAGGGGTTCTTCACTGTAAGAGCAGTAAGGATGTGGAATTCTCTTCCACAAGCAGTCGTATCAGCAGGGAGCATTGATAGTTTAAAAAAACTATTAGATGGGCACCTTAAAGACCACAACATACAGGGGTATACAATGTACAACATACAGGGGTATACAATGTACGGTTAAAAGCAAACACTCACATCATAGGTTGAACTGGATGGACTGATGTCTTTTTTCAACCTCACTATGTAACTGTTGAAAATGCAATGCAATGCAATATGGCTACCTGGAGCTGTTCTGTACACAGAATGTGTACTGATCACACCCAGAATCATTTCCTGCTTGTGCGATTGGCTCACCAATTTTGCCAGAAGTCTGCCTAAGATACAAGTCAGATTTCTGGCATCCCCTGCATCAAAAATATTTTTGGTGAGATACTCCCAATAGGAACGTCTACAGGAATACAGGCCCAACAGATATCCTCACTAGTGCTCTGCAGCTGCACAGCTGGTTGACAATTGTGAAACCACTCAGCACAGAGGCACGAAGGAACAGTGATTTCTTCAGAATTGTAGGAATATGCAACAGTTTGTTTTAATCCATGTAATGCAGTGGTCCTCAACTCCGATCCTCGGGGCCCACTAACAGGCCAGGTTTGCAAGATAACTAAATTACATCACAGGTGATCTCATTTGCTGCTCAGTGATTGCAGTATTCTAGTCTGCATCTCCCCAAGGTAATACTTAAAATCTGGCCTGTTAGTGGGCTCCGAGGACCAGAGTTGAGGACCACTGATGTAATGTACATAGATCACCTAGAGGGGATGTTTTTCCTCAACAAAAGTGGAGTTACGCTTTAAGCATATTGTCTATACATTGCGGTGAATTATTGAGTATCAGATCACCTTTTATCGCAAACTGCAGAAAACCAATTCCAAGGGGTTCACATACTTTCTTGCCACTGTAAATGGCACCCTATGGTGGGCTTGCACTGAACCTATTATCTAGTTATAAACAGACTACAACTCTTCATTACACAAGATAAGTACTGAAGTTCCAGATCACACTGTACCTGTTTAGATTGCTTTATGGTCTGCAAGAGATTGCAGATCTCAGCATGTACTCCATATTGCATGCGGCACACCGCTTTGTAGTGTCCTGGTGCATCAGAGGGAAGGAAAAGCCTTTCAATGCACACCTGAAAAACAAAGGATTCCGGCTGCAGGGCATTTTTAAAAGAAATTCAAGACATGTTTAGCAGATTGGCAGCAGATTAGGAAAGGGAAATCTAGGCTTACTATCAAACATTAAGTATCACAGGACAGGCTGATCATACACACAAGATGTTAAGGCCCAAAAAAGCCTTGTGAATAGTGCATAGCATGTCGATTTGTGGTGCCTCAAGTCAAGTGTGGGATTTTAAGGGCAGGAGTAAAGCGAGTAGACAGTAGTAGTACAATTTGTAGATAAAATTTATTCACATGTATAATTATATACAAAGATTTGAGTGAATTAATGGGTAAAGTCCCATTGTGATAGTGAAGAGAAAAAAAGTAGTAGGTGTGGTTACACGTGAAAATGGTGACTTAGACAAGAAAGGTAGATGGTCCTGCTCTGCTGTTCCTCATATCCGAGAATGGGAAATGGTTGCAGATTGGAATACCGATCAGGCCCCTCTCTGCAACCATTTCCCATTCTCTGATATGAGGAACAGCAGAGCAGGACCATCTACCTTTCTTGTCTAAGTCACCATTTTCACGTGTAACCACACCTACTACTTTTTTTCTCTTCACTATCACAATGGGACTTTACCCATTAATTCACTCAAATCTTTGTATATAATTATACATGTGAATAAATTTTATCTACAAATTGTACTACTTCTGTCTACTCGCTTTACTCCTGCCCTTAAAATCCCACACTTGACTTGAGGCACCACAAATCGACAAACTATACTCTCGGGATGGTGGCAGAAACTATTACTTTCCCTTCCAGTTAAGATCCAAAAAACATTTCTTCAACGAATAGTGCATAGCAATTATGGTAGATGAAAAAAATGGGCGCTCCAAGTGTGTATAGTGGAAAAGCTTCAGATTCCTTATACAAAAGATGTTCTGATTGTTTCTATTAGTGATCGACCGATATCAGTTTTTCGTTGCCAATACCGATATTTTGGCCAATGCATCGACTAAAAGACCCCAAACCCCTCCTCTGCACTTAAAAGCTTTCAAAACGCCAAGTTTTGCTGTTTTGAATGCTGCCTTTTTTAATTTGGCGCCAGTACCCGGAAGCGTCATGACATCACATCCAGTTTTTTCATGGAGACCCGATCAAAGCCGAAAGCGGCTTTAAACGGGTCTACAGCGGCTGTGCTGGCTGCCTGGGTCTCCCGGTGGGACGGGAGACCTGGGCGAGCAGCGGAAGGCGGCGGGGGACGTCCCTTCCCGCTCCTTGGAATGACAGCCGAGCGGCTTCTCAGCCACATCGGTTGTCATTACAAGACAGCCGACCGTCGGCTATGGACGCCGGTACCAGGGTGATGTCTCTAGCTGCAGGCATCACTCAGGTACAGCACTTTCCCGAAATATTGGCAATATCGGTAACCTCCGGGGCCGATTCCGATAAATCAGGGAAAGTGCATATCGGCCCTCGATATATCGGCTTTGCCGATAATCGGTCGATCCCTAGTTTCCATTACCCAAGTTTTGGGGGTTTTAGCATCTGTTCATCAAGGCAAAATAAATCCACTCATACTTAAAGTGGATGTAAACCCCATTCATAAAATTTGACCTGGGCATATCTCTGTAGTGTTTATTTATCGGTCTCCAAAGCCCTATGTCCCATCTCTTTCTGCTGCTCCAGTCCTTTGTTATCAGCTTAACTTCTGACAAGTTCTCAGACGTGAGAAAAGCAGCTGGAAATTTGTGACGGGGTGGGTGTAGAGGTAAATAAGAGCTTGTCTACATACAGCATAGCTCTGCATGTTTCTTCCTTCCTCTGCCTATGTGGAGGGGGGTACCTTTCCTCCAATCAGCTCTCACAGTATGCCAAGACCACACCCACTGCTGGAAAGAATTCTAACATGATAACTTTCTAAACCGTGTAGAAAGCTAAAGAGCAGATATAACAAATAAAACGGATGTAGGGAGATTTGTTTCATCTCTCATGTGAGGCTGTTCCCTTCACTGGGTATATGTGAAGGTTTACATCCACTTTAAATGGAATCTACAATGTTCCAATGCAGTCATGTTCAAATTTTGAAGATATTCCTTAATTAGGTGATTGGAAAATGATTTATGAATATTCAATGTTGACCAGTTACAGCCAGTTGATGGAGCTTTGCAGCCAGGGCTGACAGTTGTGCTTTGACCTAAAAGTGGACACATCCACTAGTGAGGATGCAAATACTTAGTGCCGGTTCACACTAATACGACTTGTCAGGCGACTTGGTCAGCCTGGCAAGTCGCGCACCGTCGCGGTCCATTGAGTAGTACAGGACCGGTTCTAATAGGAGTGACACAAGTCGCTCCGACTTAGAAAAAGGGTCCTGTACTACTTCGGGGCGACCTGGAGCGACTTGCATAGACATTTTATGAAGTCCGTGCAAGTCGCGCCGAAGTCGCGCTGCACGCGACTTCACAGGTCGCCCCCTAAGTCGGAGCGACGTAGTGTGAACCGGCTCTTAAAAGCAGTTGCTAAAACCTCAAAATGTTCCATGCCAAATTAAACACCTCTTCAAATGGCACCGCTGATTGCTGCAATAAGGAAAAATTACCCACCAAACCTTCAGAAACTGACTTGGGGAACGGTTTGATTACAGGACCACCTGCTGTTCTCCAGTTCCTCCTGCCCACCTCTATGTCACTACAGGACAGATGTAGGGGTCAACAGACTGAACCACAAGGCACACTGGGGGTTTAGAAATCAGACAGGTCTGAGGATTCTTCAGCAGGCAATTATGCCCTACTATGGCGGCATTCAAGGGCACTAGCAGTAGGAGATGTTAGCATAACTTTGCAGGGAATGAGGTGATTAATGGATGGATTAAGCCTGTCAAAGCATAAAGGCAATGCTGGTCTTGGTTTGTATTTTCTATTGGCAAATTGTATAAAGTATGACTGAGAGGGCGCCTCCATCTGAGGATAAATAAGGTTTTTCATAAGGAAAAAAAATGGGAAAGGCACTCAGTGGAACCGAGGCTGTGCATGTCTGAAGTGGTGGTGAATATCCTTCAAGCTGTACTGAGAGCGGCTGGTGAGGATGGCTTTCCATGAGGCAAGATGGGCAACTACAGGAGCAAAAGAGGGCTGCTGGGTGGATGGCAGCTGTGGCCTGCTGGAGAGGGGACTGTCACATGCAGGGCCAGGACATTACCTGTCTGACTTGTCAATTTATGACGACTTTTTTTTGCCCAGGGCCTTTCCTCATGGCCAAGTTTTGTATTTAGGGACAGGACAAGGTGTAGGCAGACCCCAACCCCCCCTGCACTTAAAGCATCCAAAACGCCAGGTTTGGCTGTTTTGAATGCTCGCATTTTTTTTTTATTTGCCGCCGAGTACCCAGAAGTGATCTCATGACATCACTTCTGGGTTTACATGAGACGATCAGAGGCGAATGCGACTTTGATCGGGTCTTCTCTTCAGCAGCCGTGCAGGTAGGATGCCCAGGTCTCCCAGTGGAACGGGAGACTCTGGCGAGCCCTCCCGCTCCTTGTAATGACAGCCAAGCGGCTTCTCAGCCACATCAGTTGTCATTACAAGACAGCCGACCGTCGTCCATGGACGCCGGTATCGGGGTGATGACTAGCTGCAGGCACCACTCCGGTACAGCACTTTCCCGATATATCGGCAATATCGGTAGCCTCAGGGGCCCATTCCAATATATCAGGGAAAGTGCATATCGGCCCTCGATATATTGGCATTGCCGATAATCGGTCGATCCCCAGTACCTATGGGATGCCCACTTGATCAGTAGAAAGGCTTCAGACAAACTATGTACATCTGGTATAGAAAGATGGGTAAAATAGTGCTGCGCTGCCAGTTCAGTGATAGAATATCCTATATACAGAATATCCTATATACCAAAATGCAGGGTTTCAAAAAAGTAAAAATAGAATGCTCTAGAAACTATACAGATTCATACACCCTGCTACAATAAAATCCAAGTGCATATAAATCACATAAAAACCAAAGTGCACCGTACAATTATGTAGATTCAAGAGGTGAATGTTAAATTAATGAATATTCACAAATGAAAACATACAACTAAAATAAAATATGAATAGTCATTGTGTATCCATAGTGTATTCCTGCACCGTCTAATGTGTCCATATATAATTCTTTCCTTCATCCAGGTGACACCACTGTGCTCTCTAGTCTCACCTGACTTTTGCTTAACCACTTCTGGACCGGAAGATTTTCCCCCCCAATGACCAGGCCACTTTTTGCCATTCAGCACTGCGTTACTTTAACGGACAATTGCGCCGTCGTGCGGCGCTGCACCCAGGGCCGGATTAAGAGCATTATGGGCTTGGTGCTGAGGATTTTGAAGGGCCTTAAGGGCCGTGCCTTGGCATGCACCCAGAGGAGGAAGGGTGCAGCCATGCATGCCTAATTCAACATGGGATGCTGTCTCTGAAGCCCATAAACACATCCATGCATCGGCAACTGTCCCTCCTTGTCCGGCCTTTCTTGCTGTGTGGGGAGGTTCTGAGGGAGCTGCCTGGGGAAGCGAGCATAGAAGCCAGACTTCTGTGTTTACAAGTGACAGAAGAGCGGTAACAGTGAATATGGCCAACCCGGGGCCTATATAAAAGGTAGGGGCCTGGAGCTGCAGCTCCAATAGCCCCTACGTTAATCTGGCCCTGGCTGCACCCAAATAAAATTGATGTCCTTTTTCCCCACAAATAGAGATTTCTTTTGGTGGTATTTGATCACCTGTGCAAATTTGTATTTATTGCGCTATAAACAAAAAAAAGCAACAATTCTGTAAAGAAAAAATATATATATTTTTCACTTTCTGCTATATAACATTCTCAAAAAAAAAACGTAAAAATCAAAATTTAACATTTTAGGCCAATTTGGGAAAAAAGCATATTTTGATTGGTTTGCACAAAAGTCTACTAACTACGGAGAGATTTATGTCATTTTTATGTACTCGTAACGGCGGTGATCTGCGATTTTTAGCGGGATTGTGACATTGCGGCGGACAGATTGGACCCCTGACATTTTTGACACTTGGGGGTACCAGTGACATTACTATAGTAATCAGTGCTAAAAATATGCACTATTACTGTAATATTGACACTGGGGGTGATCAAGGAGTTAAATGCGAGCCTAGGCAAGTGATTTTAACTGTGGGGGGGCGTGGCTTGTGAAATGACCATAGAAACCTGTGATCCCATATGGAAGGATCACAGGGGCTCTGATCTTTCCAGGGAGAACGGTCAAATGTGTTTACAACAGCGGGGAGCGATCGCAGGTGTCAGGTGGCAATCGGAGCTGCCTGCCCCATGAATCGGCCTCCCCGCCTCCCAGTGGGGGCAGGAGCGCGCCGCGTGCTCGCTGCCTGCGCACGACCGACGTAGGTCTATGTCGGTTCATGCAGGAGGGCCGCACTGCCGCAGTAAAAAGGCATCAGGCGGTCCGGAAGCGGCTAAATTCATCATGTCTGCCTTATGTAAATCTTTCCCACTATTCTGGAGTCCGATCGGGTCATTTATTCATTCTTTATTTTTGATTCTTTTTAATTTATTCAAGCAGCAACTCATCAGTATACGTTAGCTGAGTATACATTGCATTAAATCTTGTCTTTCGCTCTGTAGTAGGAACAGGCTACTTCCATGCCGTTTGGTCTATCACATGGCCGCGGCGAAAATCATTAAGACACTTGCGGTCATTATACACCATCATGGACTATTACAAAATGGACACCTGATTGAGAGAGACACTTTAGAATCCCAATTGCCGCACACATCCCCTGGTATCCCGATGAATGAAGTCACATGCTGTGAGACGCAACGCGTAGGGCACCAGAATACCGGAAGGGATGTGAGAACGAGCTTGGCGCTTGTAGATTCAATACACTATACACTACCGAAAAGTGAGTACCCGCTGTTAAATAAAACCACACTTCTTAACAGTGGTGGCTGGTGCTCCATGGGCTGGGGGGGGGTGGCAGATGGACCACACCTGCTCTAGCCCGCACTGCCCCCCCACCAGCTCCAGACCGCACTGCCCCAGTCGCCGGCTCACTCACCCTGGGCAGACAGCTGCGGCTTCCCTCTCAGTCAATAGCATGGCTTTTCCTTTCGGCCAATCAGGAAACTGGTCTCAGGACCTGCTTTCTGATTGGCCAGGAGGAGAATCAGTGTGGCAATAGCGAATATTAATTTGCTATTGTCACACAACTGGGTGGGCTCAGGGTGCAGTGCTCTGCGTCCCAAGCACATCCTTTTAAGAAGCCCATTAGAGCCTCTGGCTCTAATCACTTGCTTCAAAAAAAAAACCTATAGGAAACCATGCGTCTGGCACCCTGCATGTAGATTAGTGGGCCAGACGCATGGAAAGGGGGGCGGCGCCCCTGCGCCCCCAATGCACCAGCCGCCAGTGCTTTTTAAATGGAATTATGGACTTCCAT
The DNA here is from genome assembly GCF_965119305.1 of Pelophylax lessonae. Classification (NCBI taxonomy): domain Eukaryota; kingdom Metazoa; phylum Chordata; class Amphibia; order Anura; family Ranidae; genus Pelophylax; species Pelophylax lessonae. The sequence goes on from NC_138778.1 coordinate 214,928,650, forward strand.
TATTTTTGAACCAAACGTTTATTGAGTTAAGCACCTTATGTAACCGTACAGAAAAGAAGAAGGGCATCGTTAGACAGTTGCACAAGTACAGTAGCACATAGCCAAAGACTTCAAGCATTACACCGGGCATAAAGCAAAAGAGAAACATAACATAGGAAAAAAAAACAATATAATGCAATACAATACAGCGAGGTACTCGACATGTCAAAAGCAGAACAGGGCCATATGACCTAACCAAGGCCAAAGGGAGGCCAGGGGCATCGACCCAGTAGGCATCCGCCAGAGCGGGGCATAGGCATAAGGTATCCATCCGACCCCAAGTTACTCAAGTGTCAGAGGCCTCCAGCCATCTGTCCAAAATTTTGTTGTATCGTTTTGGACAGCCCCTGTTAGAGTACATAACCTTAAAGGGGAGAGTGGCACCCACAGCCGCTTTCCAAGCTGAAAGGGAAGGGGGTGAAGACTGCATCCATGTCAGGGCTATCATTTTTCTAGCAACAAAGAGTCTCCCGGAGAAATTGAATTGCGTGTTTATCCACATCAACCTCAGGGAATATCCCAAGGAGACAACTTGGGGTCCAGGGTGGCTGGGCACCCCATGCGGTCATGCAGGAAGCGGACGACCTGCGTCCAAAATCCCTGCACGTCTGAGCAGGACCAAATCATGTGTCCGAAGGTGCCTGGAGAAAGAGCACCTTGGGCACGCTGAGGAGCGGGAGGAGTCAAAGCGGGCCAGCCTCACATGGACCTCCATTATTACATATACCACACGGAGAATATCTAAGCCAAAGGACAAGGATTAGAGAGGACATATCACAGCATATGTGAACCCGTAGCCGAGGAATTGTATTTTATGCTATAATTGTATAGCAGTAAGGTGAGCGGCTTGAACACTCAAAGGTGTCACTCACACTGAAGATCGGCACTTTGTTGCATTGTAGTCACCGGATTGAGCACCTCTGCACTTGATTTATTCAGTCACTGCTTTGTTGCAGCATATTTTTGGATTGATATATTCATTTGCACCTGTTGTCACCTGTATAAAGCACTTTGACATATTCAGTCAGTCACTTATATTTATTCAAGTCACACCTTAGTTTGCATTGATATCTGTATATATTTTGCTCATCTATACATTGTTATTCATTTATTGTTTTGTATTTGATTATTTGTCACATGCACTTTATTCATCATTGTTCCCATGCATTGTGAACTTTCACCATGTTAGCATTTGCGTAGTCATTTTGCACCATTCAGCAATATAGCCATATAGCGCAGCACCCTATTTTACATTGGTGCTCATGGATTGTTAAAACTTATTTTAAGCAAAAGTCAGGTGAGACTAGAGCACAGCGGTGTCACCTGGAAGAAAAATTATATATGGATGCTCATTTTTAAACGGTGAAGGAATACATCATGGATACACAATAGGCTATTCTTATTTTACTTTAGTTCTTGTAGGTTTTCATTTGTGAGTATTTGGAATTACCATTGACCTCTTGAATCTACAATATTGCATGTGATTTATACGATTTATATGTATGAATCTGTAAAGTTCCTAGAGCATCCCATTTTAAATGTTTGTTGAAACTAGTGATCGACTGATATCTTTTAATGCCGATACCGATATTTTGGTCATCGGATATTGGTATTGACCGATATTTTCAGACATGTAAAACAATCTTTTTCCAAAGGTACTCCTTGTGGAGGGATCTGGGGGGTCTAAAAGACCCCATAGCAGGGGCGTAACTACAGGGGTTGCAGGGGTTGCAATTGCAACCGGGCCCCATGCTCCAGGGGGCCTGTGCGGCTCCCCTGTACACGTAGATAGGAGGGGCGGCGGGGGCAGCATCTAGAGAAATCACTGTCCTTTTTCCTCCTGTTGTTGCAGGAAGAAAATGGAGGCGATTGGTTCCTCTGTATGCTGCCCTCGCCACTCCTCCTATCCAGTTCACTTGTGTTCTGCTGTCTCTGGGCCCCTGTGTGCTCCCCTGGTCCCCCCCCCCCCCACTGTGCTACCTCCCCCCACTGTGCTCCCTCCCATCTCCTGCCGGCTGCTGCAGGGGATGTGTCACAATAAGGAACCAGGAAGGGGACGGTAAATATATAATTTTCCAGCTCCTTCCTTTTCTGAATGGACAGAGTCATAGTCAGTGACATTGTAAAAAAATAAACTAAAATGATAAAAAAATACAATTAAAATACCGACTACTGACACCAGTGGGTGAACTTCCAGGATCACAAAGGTCACACTTGCAACCTAGCCCTGGCATTCCACCTCAGTGGGGAGGCCCCAAGATGGCAGGAAGGGGGCCCACTGCAGAACTTGTGAAAGGGTTCCGCTGCAGGATCGTAAAGGGCCTCGCAACGAGAGTAAAGGGCCCCAGGATCACTGGGAAGAGCCCCAGGCTTGAAGGGAAGGACCCCTTCATGGTTTCTTGCACCGGGCCCTGAAGGTTCCAGTTACGCCTCTGCCCCATAGCCCTCCTCGGCACTGAAAAGCATTCAAAATGCCAAGTTTGGCTGTTTTGAATGCTGTCAGTTTTTTTAATTCAGCGCAGAGTACCTGAAAGTGATGTCATGACATCACTTCTGGGTTTTTTACATGAGTTTTTTAGATGAAGACCCGATCAGAGCTGAATGCAGCTTTGATCGGGTCTTCTCTTCGGCGGTGGTGGTAGGATGCCGGGTCTTCCGGTTGGATGGGAGACCCGGGCGAGCTTTGGAAGGCAGCTCGGGGGGGACGTCCCCTCCCGCTTTTTGTAATGACAGCCGAGCGGCTTCTCAGTCCGCATCGGTTGTCATTACAAGACAGCCAACCGTCAGCTATGGACGCCGGTACCGGGGCAATGCCTCTAGCTGCAGGTATCTGTCCGGTACAAGCACTTTCCCTAAATATTGGCAATCTTGGTAACCTCAGGGGCCGATTCCAATATATCGAGGAAAGTGCATATCGGCCCTCGATATATCGGTGTTGCCGATAATCGATCGATCCCTAGTTGAAACCCTGCACTTTGGTATATAGGATATTGTATTCCTGAACTGGCAGCGCAGCACTATTTTACCCATCTTGTTCAATAGCTGTGGAGAAGCTATAGAGTGCCAGCAGCAGCCTAACCACCTTTTTACTGTAGGACACAGGTTGCGTGAAAGTAACACCATATACATTTGGTAGCACACACTTCTCTACCTCCAGTACAGACTTGCTTGTAGAACTTCAATTCCCAGGACCAGCTAGCACTGATTGATCCAACACAATCTTAGTTAGATCCTTGTGAATGCCCTTTGCAGGCAGGGACCATGGACCCCTTTAGTAGTGCAGCAAAAAGGTCTTTGGTGCTAGCTGTCCTTTTCGGTGGCTATTGATCCCAGTACCATTTCTTTAGGCACAGCCAGCCTACCTGGCTGCAGCTGCCCCTCTCTAGCCCTCCTGGCTACTTCTCCACAGTCCTCCCAGACTGACTGCATCCATCCCAGACTGCTTGTACCCAGTCCCATCAGGCATGCCTCAATTCTGAGTAACACCAGCCCTCCTGGATGTTTTCCTCCTTGAAGATTTGCCCAGCAGTGTTTTCCTGATGTCCTCTCCTTGCTCCCGTGCCTCCTGGCCTGGATTCCTCCATGTGTCATGAGAAGGGGTCCCTTCTGCACAAGAGCCCAGGCTTGAGTGCACTCCCCGAGACTAGGGGGTTACTCTCAAAGGCTTACAACAGCCTAAAACTCCTTCTCCAGCTGCCACCTGAACGCCCCTGCCCCAGCTGGGCTGATCCTGAGTATTTGAGGGGGCCCGCCCCCTGCCAACCCATCTGTAGGAAAATGGTCAGGCCCTCAGAACACTCCAGCTAGATCAACCTAGACTCCTCCCAGACTCCTTCTGGATTCTCAAAGTTTCCAGCTAGTGTAGCACTGCCCCCGTAGGGCTACCCTATAACATGAAGTAGTAACCACGATCTTCATTACAGAATCACCAGGGTCTGCTTTACTTAAAGCTGCAGAATGTCAAGTTACTTTACCCTAATATCTTTTGAGAATTTATTGTGTTAATATCTACTTTCACATGAAAAGGGCTTAGCGTGTTCATAAACTGGGATACCACAAAGTGAAGGGAAAATGTGCAAGCTAGAAAATAAAGTTGTAAACAGCATTTAAACATCTCCATTTGGGAATATTGAAGTGTACCTACCTTTGTAACCTCATTGAGGGTGAACTTCCACAACTCACCAGTCGGGGATGTGCAGTTAGCGTTAAGGCCGACCATGCGGTAGAGCAGATAGAGCAGTGGGTCGCTGAGAACACGTTCCATGTCATTGCTGAGGCCCCAGTCTAGGGCAGCGTACACCACCCTCCCTAGCTGCTCAATAACCTGGTAGAGAAGACAGATAAGTTACAGGCTCACCAACAGTTACCCTTCTAAGTGTCCCCCACCCAACTGATCAGCTTTCAATGAAAGCAGCTCATACCAGACCTGAATCTGGTGTTGTAATCCTATAGCAGTTGAGAACCCTCACATCTTGGCTTGATTTGATTGCTAAAGAGTACTGATGTGATTATATAGTGTTACTTTATATAAGGGTTAGGTCCAAAAGCCCTGACGCATTCAAAATCAAGCTTCAGAAGTAGTTTTAAGTGTGCAGCACATGTTTGGAGAGGGTTTAAAATACGGGCTTCATATGGCCAGTGCTAAGGGGAAGCACAACTGGCCAAATGTGTAGGCAGTAGAGAGCAACATTAGGCATTTTATCAAATCAGTTCAAAGGGACTGGACCTAAAACCAAGACCATGGATAGACCGCTCCACTATTCTGCGTTTACACAGGGACTATAAGGGAGATTGGTGTAAGGTAAAGTACATTGGAAGCAAATACAGTACATGGACTTGGGCAGGAACACCCTTGTCCGCTGGAGCATCTTGTCTTGGCAGGGGGGCAAAATGCTTGTTATTACCAGTTAACTTTGATTTCCAGGAATCTTTCAGGATGGCTTTAATGAGAGATGGGCTTCTCCCACCAAGCACAGGAAACAATCCACATTAGTTTAAATACAGGTTCGAGAGACCCCTCAGTAATACCTGAAGGCACATCAAATTTCATACCCACCACCCATTCTACAATATGTATATTAGGGCGGGAAGCAGCGCTGTCCTGGAAATCAAGTTAACCGGTAATAACTTCGTTTTTCCCCAGTCATCTTCCAGGACGGCTTTAATGAGGGTGACATAGAAACCATACCTGTAAGGGAGGGACTACAGCCTGAAGCACTTTTCTCCCAAAAGCCTTGTCGTTCGCAGATGAGATCCAGAAGGTAATGCTTGACGACAAATGTCTGGAAACTCGACAAGGTGGCTGTTTTTCAGATTTGGCTTGGGGTAGCTCCTGCCCTTTCAGCCCAGAATGTAGCCAGGGCCCTGGTGGAATGGGATCTAAGATTTGGAGCCAGGCAGTTGCATAAGCCTCGATGATCGCCGCTTTCATCCATCTAGCGATGGTAGTTTTAGAAGCAGCTAAACCTTTTTTGTGCCCCGAGTATAGAAGGAACAGATTGGGGACTTTCCTCCATTCTTTGGTGTGCTCAATGTTATAATAGGCACCTCCTTACATCAATTTTATGGAAATCTATCTTCCCTAGGGTTTCTAGCTTGTCCACAAAATGATGGGATAACAATTTCCTGTGATCAATGAAAGTCCGTTGACTCTTTGGGAAGATGAATTACTCTATCAGGCAGAATGGAGCAGTATGGCTCTGCTATGGACATTGCTTGTAGCTCGCTGATTCTTCTGGCCATGACCAAGGCAACTAAGAGGACCGTCTTGAAGGTTAACACTTAACGTACTTTCCTCTAATAGATCAAAAGGCTATTTTGAGAAACTCTGCAGTACCTAGACAAATCCCACGGGAGAAATTGGGCCACGGCGCTCTACTCCTTGAGACAGCCCTGATGAACCTTTTTAGCATATGTTTTGCCAATTTGATATCTAGAAAATTGGTTAATGCTGCCACCCTAACTCTAAAAGAATGGGGGGCTAACCCCAAGTCAGACATTCTGTAGAAAGTCCAATACTGCCAGAATCGGTCCAGAAATCCTGTTATTGTCCCTTCGCCAAAAGCAGAATTCCAAACTTTATTAGATTGAATTTGTCGTTTTCCTACGGTTTAGGATCGTGTCGATTACTTTTTCTCACAATCCCTTGTTTAACAGGTGCCACTCAGAAGCCAAGCCATCAGAAAGCCTGCTCACCTGTGGGTGGTATAGCTCTCCCTGGACCAGTAAATCGATTGTCTGGCAGCCTCCAAGGTGTTGCTATTGACAGTTTCTGTAGAGTGGCAAACCATTACCTTTTTGGCCAAGCTGGGGCTATCAGAATTACCTTCACTCAAGGATTTGCCTCACAATCACCTTTGGTAGGAGCCTGAACGGAGGGAAAGCATACAGGAGATCCTCTGCCCATGGAAATGCAAAAGCATCCAGACCCATACTGCAAGGGTCCCTGTAAACTGAGAAAATTTTTTTCCACTTTTGCATTTTTGGATGAGGCGATCAGGTCTATTAGAGCAGTGGTCCTCAACTCCGGTCCTCGGGGACCACTAATAGGCCAGGTTTGCAAGATAACTAAATTACATCACAGGTGATCTCATTTGCTGCTCAGTGATGCAGTATTCTAGTCTGCATCTCCCCAAGGTAATACTTAAAATCTGGCCTGTTAGTGGGCCCAGAGGACCGGAGTTGAGGACCACTGCATTAGAGGACGACCCCACATCTCCGAGACTGCCTCGAACACTTCCTGATTCAAGCTCCATTCCAAAATCCGCCTAAGAATTAAGCTCCCCTTGGAGGTAAATGGCATCCAGGGATTGGGTTTTCTTCTGCCCATGTAAGGATCAGTTTTGCCTCCTCCATGAGGGAGGAGGGGTTTATGTAGGGTACTGCTGCCACATTGCCCAATAGAATCAATGTGTCCTTTTATGTTGGGTCCAAAGGAGAGTAGAGCTTTTTATACGGCCTTTCGTTCCCTTACATCGGAAGAGTAGACGCCCTCTGATCTCCCCCATTTTTCCTGTGTAGCTAGACGTGGCATGTGGGCTCCCCAACCCCACGCACTTATCCGTTAGCTGGACTGGATTTTCCTGTGTCCAAGATCTCCCTTTCAACAAGTTGTTTTCCTGCAGGCAATGCAAAGACACTTACTTGATCCGGCAGGGTTATGCGATTGTTCAAGCTTGTTCCACACTGACGGAGAAATTCTGCAGTTCTCATGGGTGCTTGAGCCCAGGTGATTACTGGGATAGATGCCGTCAACAGGCTCAACAGCCTCATTTCCCTGGATACTGCCCGTCTCAATAGGAGATTGAAGTCTCTTTCAATAGATCTTGTCTTTTGGTAAATATATTTTTGCTTCCACGAGTCCAGTATGTAACCTAGGAAGACAAGTTTTTGCGATGGCTGCAAATTAGATTTTTCCGAGTTCACAATCCTCCCCAGTAATTACAGATGGTTTATTGTGTAGGTTAGGTTTTTCTCCAGCTCCGTGGATGACTCTGCGAATACCAGATCATCCAGGTAGGGTATTATCTGGATACCAAAGGTCCTCAACCCCTGTAAGGCTTCTGCCAGGACCTTCGTGAAGATCCTGGGAGCAGAAGCCAATCCAAACAGGAGGGGGTTCAATTGAAAACAGATTGTCTGGCCTTGGTCCTTTCCATGCTAACCTAAGGGTTTGGAGCCTCTAATCGAAATATGCAGGTATGCATCCTTTTGATGGATCGTTGCCATGAAAGCTTCTCTGAATAACAGCTCTCTTGTTGTAAAAATCATGTCCATGTTTTTATACACACTTATTGACCTTTAAATTGAGGATTAACCTGTATTTTCTCAATGGTTTCCTTCTGATGAATACACAGGAAAATAATTCCCCATACCCTTGCTCTCAAGGAATGTGGGAAATTACTCCCTGATCCAGAAACTCCTGGATAAGACTAGTCATGGCAGCTGCCATGTCTGAGTCCTTTGGCAGTGGAGTCACCAAAAAACGCCTTGGGGGTATATGATGGAATTCTATCCTGTAACCGTTGCCGATTAAATCCAGGATGAACTCGGTTGTAACCCTTTGCCAAGAGGGTAGGAGGGCCCCCAGCCTCCCTACTACCCTGCAAGGGGAGTCGTTGGCTTTTGTTTGGTTTGAGAGGAATTAATAAATCCCCCTCTGTTGCCAGGGTCTATTTTGGTCCTTTTTGCCTGTGTTCTTCTGACGGATTTACCTGAAAGGATGGAAAAGGCTTTTTAGACTTGCCTCTGGATTTGGAAAGCCTTTTTTTTTTATCAGCAGACCTCTCCATAACCAAATCCAGGTCTTCACCAAATATTAAGCTACCCTTGAAGGGTAATGAGCATAGCTTTGCTTTAGAAGCTGCGTCCCCTGACCAGGCTTTAAGCCAGATTGCCAGTCTAGCCCAGTTTATGAGCACTGTACATATAGCTGAAAACTGGAGGAGTCTGCAATATAAGCCACGGCCTTGTTTAGGATGGGGATTGAATCCAAAGTTTCCTCTTTAGGGGTGTCTTGCTCTAGGATCTTCCAACTACTTCAACCAGAAATTGAAAAGACAAGAACTCACTGCTCAAGGTGGTGTAATTGCCTGATTACTCACACCGGTGCATGCCCCGGCTCGCCTCCGTGAAAACTTGATAAAGGAAAAGGAATTGGCAGCACTCCAGGTTGAGTCAAAATCCAGATTTAATGACTGGACATCCAAATATGACAATCGTGACAAGGTAGACGCATTTCACACACTGACTATGCTTAATCATTACTTTGATAACCAATGTCCTGGCTACACAGGTGGACGCAATGGCCGGTTGAAAGTTAGCAGCACCAGCATCCCATGCCTTCTTTAAATAAACTTCTGCTCTTCTATCCATGGTATCTAAGAACCCCTGCGTCTTCAAAAGATGGGTGAGATTTTCTGGCTACATTGGACAGAGCTACATCCAGCTTTGGACATTTTTCCCATGCCGCATCTTCTTTAAAAGGAAACCTTTTCAAATTTCTGGGGAGAAAGTCTATTTTCCGGCTCCCTCCATTCCTGCAGTATGGTATCTTTAAATACAGCGTGTACGGGGAACATTCTTGCCTATTTTGATTGTAAACCTGCATAGAGTTTATCATGTACTGCAAAACTGACTCTTCTAACGCCAAAGTATCCTATATAATCCTCAGTAAATCGTCTGCCTCGTCATAGGGGAACAGAAATTTTTGCACCTGACTTTCTTTCTTTACTTCCCTTCTGCGCTAGAATCCTCACTGTCCTCCAGCTGTTCTAACATGCCCGGTTCTTCTAAGACAGGTGCAGATGCATGGGCCTGAGGTGCTGTGCTAGCATATGAAGTACTGGGCTGAGGCATCCACAGGGAAGATCTAAATAACTTGAAAGTTTTAACCATTTTTGTATTCATGGTGTCTTGCAATTTTTTAAACAGAGCTAGTGCCAAGTGCCTAGAGAGTTGGCTGGCACCTCCCCTTTGTCTGTTCTTAAAGGTTCTGGCCTGGCCAGTGCTGCAGCATCTGTACCCACTTGTGTCCGGTTCCCCTGGGCCACCAGGTTTCCCAAACGCCGGCGGTCCAAAACCAAAATGGCAGATGTGACACTTCTGCCATGCCGGTGCCACTGCATCACCTCCGCCCCACTCCTCGAGTCCGGGAATGGGGCGGAGGTGATGGTAATGATTAAGCACACATACTAGTGTGTGAAACGCGTCTACCTGCTTGCCACATTGGGATGTTCGGTCAATAAACCTAAATCTTGATTATACTTGGAGTGCAGCCCTTTCTTCTACATTGAGTCTGGCAATGACGTGGCCCTAGCGTTTCTGATTGCCTCAAGCACCTCCATGCTGCCAGCACCCAGGACTCGGACTGCAACCCTCCAGGAACTGGGTAAGCCTCCACCATGGCTACACCTAAAGGACACTAAGACAAGAGGGAGAGGGGTCTCTCAATCCCCCCCCTCCCGCATACCAGAGGTACCGGGGTTCCCGGAATTCCCCAGCTACAATCCCCATGAACACTGCTCCAGTTTAGGAAAGGCCAGGGTCAGGAGGCTCTTGCCACCCAGCACCGAGGCCTGACAGCATGAAGTCTTCTCTTAAGTGATCCTGTCTGGCCGAGGAAACCCAAAATACTGAGGGATCTGTCTCACCTGTATTAAACTAATGTGTATTGAGTTTCCTGTGCTAGGTGGGAGGAGCCTATAATTAAAGCTGTGTTGGAAGATGACTGGGGAAAAGTAGTTGTGAAAAGTGGACAAAGTAGAGTAAAGAGAAGGCTCCACTCAAAAGCAGAATCTTTTCCTAACAAGTATGTCTTTTATTATATGACCAAAGGAAAACAAACATTCCGATTGGTTCAAATATATACTTAATAACTTATTTACTATACTTACAGATGTGGTGACATACCTTCCTTGATAAAGGCCTTATGGCTGAAACGCGTAGGTCATTGAACACCCTCCCTATGGATCCGACGCTACACTCAAAGCGTGGAACAATAGAGAGACAGTGATTGTCACTATACCACATTGCCACCTTTTTTTTAACCTTTCTTATTATTCACGATCACTAATGGGTCTATAACCCATACACGAATATATGAATTCTTGAAATACTTTATTGAACCTTGTAAATAACTGTGTAATTACATTATATGTGGTAATACATATAATAAATTATTTTTTTATGTAAAAAATAATCTTCTATGAACATAAATATTGAGCCCGTAAAGTCCCAATTTCGACCTGAGGCACCAACCCCATATGCAAAATTTCTCTCGGGATGATGGCTAAACAGAACTGAAAAGTTCTTTAGGAATCACACACCTATACGGCTCCACTCAGTGAAGCAGTAATACATTCATTAAGCACATATCAAGACTTGCATAAAAGCAAAAAGTGGAGCGTCATGACCTGGCTTCCTTCCTAATTCACCGTGTACCCGTTGTGGAGGCTGCCAGCAGCCTAAACCAATCCGGGGGCTGAATCAGTGTGGCTGCGGCGAACCGCAAACCTCACCGAAGGACCGTGCGGCCGTAGACAAGGAATAGGCGGTGGAATGGGCAGTTACCGGTTTCAGAGCATGCTCACAACTGCTCCTTCAGACCAAACCAAAGATTTGGTCTGTAGGAGCGGTTGTGAGCATGCTCCAAAACTGGTAACCGCCCATTCTTCGTCTACGGGCGCACGGTCCTTCGGTGAGGTATGCGGTTCGCCGCAGCCACACTCCGATTCAGCCCCCGGAGTGGTTTAGGCTGCTGGTAGCTTCCACAACAGGTACACAGTGAATTGGGAAGGACGCCGGGTCATGACTCTTTACTTTTTGCTTTTAAGTCTGGATATGAGCTTAATAAATTTGTTATTACTGTTTCACTGAGTGGCTCCTTCTCTTCACTCTGCTTACACGTGGGATTTTCGCTTCGGCCCTGTAAGAGCTGCCCTCGATGATAGCACTAACACTGCTTTTGGAACATTCACCATCAGTCTGGTTAACATCTCACCTATCAAGACTGTCTGGAACAAAGGACCCATCCCCCAGCAAGAGCGCCCATTCTTTTTCCTTTTGTGAAAAGTGGACAAGGATGGGAATCCAATCTGGCCCATGGATAGCAGAAAATGCTCTGAGGTTTTACCAAAATATTTTGGTTGAACATGCACCATATTCACACAATACTGCACCCATGGTATTATGCATCCCAGAACAATTGTATATGCATCTTCATAGGAAAATTTTAGTTACAGTAAAAAACACAATTACTACAAATTAAGTTTTAATGCAATTTTTTAAGATCCTTTACAATTTTATCAGAAATTTGCAACATTCTGAAACTCATTTCAAGTATGGCAACCTAGAGGCATTCTGTACTCGGTCCACAAAGCCCCCAGCCTTTTAATTCCCTGCTTGTGTGATCAGCTCACTGCTTTCATCAGAAGTCTACTCTGACTTACAAGTCAATTTTTATGCATCGTCTGCAATACAAATTTTTGCTGAGATACTCCCTGGGGGTCCATTCACACCAGCATGCTGCGGTTAACACAAGCTGGTGTGATGTCATTCATTTTGAATGACACTTCGCGTACTCATTACAATGCAATATATGGTAACACTATGCACTGCAGATACAATGCAGATGTCCTTAGAAGAGACTACTCAGGTGGTTATAATGAACGCAGACCCTGCCACTCAGGAATGGCAAAGTGCAGAAAAGTGCATTGGGCCCCATTTAAAAGTAATAAAAGCATGCCACAGTCACTATCACAGGTTACCTTATATTTACGCTACCCAGGGCCCGCCCTACCATGGGTACCGCTGCATCCATTGGACCCAGGCAGAACTTTGAGAGGGGCAGCAAATTGACTTCCAAGATTTTTTTTACAGCAGTTGTGCGTGTCCTCAGTTTATGGGGCGTTACGGGAGGCATTTCCCCATCTCATTCTGCCGCCTGTAGTGCAAATTGATGAGTATGAGGTGGGGGGGGAACGTCCCCTCCGGGGAACGTCCCCTCGTAATTGTGGTGTACTCAATGACGTCAGACATCTCACGCAGGGCAGGCTGGATCTTCTAGGGCGGTAGGTGTGGCAGACAGGAGTGACAGGGGTGACAGGAGGACAAGACAGTGGGAGTTTGGTGGTGAGTTATGGAAGATGACACTAATATTTTCAAGATTTTATATACAATGGATGTGGGGCCTTTTGGTGGGCCTGATTTTTTTTTTTTGGAGGGGGGGGGGGGGGGGCAGCATTTCATTCTAGGACCCAGGCAGCACAATATCTTGGGCCAGCCCTGACGCTACCTTATACTAGAATGCATGTTTTACCACCCTCATAAATGTGTTTGGAAGGTATGGCGAGAACAAAGCTGATGGTTACCTTTTCTTCTGATTGACTTGCGCCCACCTTACCTAGAAGGCACAGAACACATTGTTAGAAGAGCATGTTACATTACAGATTACCTTCAATAAAACAGATTAACAGCATTAAGCCTAAAGCAAAACATGCACAACCATTTAAAATACTCTGGAAAATACTGAACAAGACAACATCCTAGGCTGAAGATTTATCCCCCTTCCTGACCAGGCAATTTTTTGCTATTCAACACTGCACTGCTTAAACTGGTAATTGTGCAGTCATATTGCACTGTACCCAAACAATTTATATATTTTTCACACAGCTTTTTTTGGTGGTATTTGGTCAACAATAAGTGAAAAAAAAAAAAAAAGACCGAAATTTATAAAAAAAAAATAAACGTACTTTCTGCTACAAAATTTCAATAAAATACTAATTTTATCTAGCTGTATGATTAACATCTTATTCAATAAAAATATTTTGGAACAAAAAAAAAATTCCAATAAAAAATATATAATTTGGCCAAAATTATTCTGCTCAGTCTGCTAAAAAAATCCCAAGTGTATATTGATTGGTTTATGTGAAAGTTATCGTGCCTACATACTATGGGGTAAAGGGGCTGTGGCGCCAATTTAGGAAAAAAAAAAAAAAACACACAGAGGTATCGCACTCTGGATTTAGACCTGTTCACGTTCCATGCACACATGTACCACCGTTCAAATAACTAGAACATGGTCTCAAACACTACTGCTGGCCAGAGAAGCCATAGTACTGCTTGATGAAAGGATACTAAAACTTCTGAGTGACGGATGTTGGCAAGCTACAGGTTTTCAATGCCCAAACAATTCAGCTCTACACTGATGCCTTCCTAAAAACTGGTGGTTTCCACCAAATACAGCAGTAATCCAGATAAACCCAACATCTTTGGTATCATCAGGGCTTTTTTCAGGGGGAACGCGGGGGAACGCAGTTCCGGCACCTCCAACACTGAATGCATTTAAGTGCAAGGGATGCTGGGGTGTGCTGGAAGGTCTATTGATGATGGCCGCTGGGGGATCTATTTTTGTATGAGGGTCTATTTTTGCTGGAGGAGCAGGGCTTTTTTTCAGCGGGAACACAGTTCCGGAACCTCCTGAATGTATGCAATGGCAAAGGGGTGCTGGGGTCAGTGGGGTGAGCTGAAGGGCCTATTGATGCTGGCTGCTGGGGGATCTATTGTTGCTGGGGCAAATCTATTGTTGCTGGAGGGCATTTTGTTGTGGGCGGGGTTATTGTTGCAGTGGAGGATTGATTGTTGCTGGGGGATCTTTTGTTGGGGGGGGGGGGGGGGAGGTCTATTTTTGCTGATTCCAGGGGATCTATTTTACTGCTTTTTTTGTTACCATTATCGAATCCTATACAAAATACTTAGCACAACAAAATGATACTTGGTTCTGTATTCTCTAAATTAGCTGGTGCTGGGAGGTACAGTTGGTAGGAGGTGGAACCAAGGGACGGTGCTGGGAGGTGGGTAGGGAGTGTAACCAAGGGATGGTGCTTGGAGGTAGGTAGGGGGTTGAACCAAGGGATGGTGCTCGGAAGTGGGTAGGGGCGGAACCAAGGGATGGTGCTCGGAAGTGGGTAGGGGATGAACCAAGGGATGGTGCTCGGAAGTGGGTAGGGGGTGAAACCAAGGGACGGTGCTTGGAGGTGGGTAGTGGGTGGAACCAAGGGACGGTGCTTGGAGGTGGGTAGTGGGTGGAACCAAGGGGCGGTGCTCGGAGGTGGGTAGTGGGTGGAGACGATGGGTGACTCAGAAGTGGGGAGTTCCAGCACCTATTCTCTGAGAAAAATAAGCCCTGTGGAGGAGGAGCTATTGTTTCTGGGAGGGATCTTAAATTTCTGGGGAGCTAGGAGGGATCTATTGTTGAGAGAGGTCTATTGTTGCTGGCTGCTGGAGAATCTAATGTTGCTGCTGGAAGTCTATTGTCGCTGGGGTGGATCTATTGTTGCTGGGGGTGGTATTTTGTTGTGGGGGGGGCATTGCTGTGTGGGTGATCTCTTGTTTCTGGGGGGTCCATTGTTGCTGGCTGCAGGGCATCTCTTTTGCTGCTTTTCTTGTTATAATTAACAAGTTCAATACAAATTACTTAGCACCACAGAGTGATACTTGGTTCTGTGGTCTCTAAAAGGGGCGGTACTGGGAGGTGGGACCAAGGGATGTGCTTGGGGGTGGGTATGGGGCAGGGACAAGGGGCAACTCAGAAGAGGGAGTTCCTGCACCTACTCTGAGGGAAAAAGCCCTGGGTATCATACCTCACATTTTAGTTTTCTTTAAGTCTTAGTGAATTTAATATAATTTAGTTTGTTATTAATAGACCCTGCCAATGACAGCATTTCCTGTTGCCTTTCAATGACATTGTCAGTCTACCTTGCACACATGACTAGGGTAGGACCAAACCGCCCATTACCCTCCCTGGCAAACCCAAACCTCTTCAAAAGTTTCCAGTAAATAACCAGCTCAGACATTAACCACTTGTCGACCGCCGCACGACTATCTACGTCGGCGGTCAGCCCCTCACAGGCAAACTAACGTAGGGCTACGTTGCTTGCTTGTGAGGGTCTAGGGAGCGAGCGCGCGCCCCCGGGGGCGCGCTCCCGCTCCCGCGTGGTCACGGACCCCCCCACGCGTGTGACCAGCGGACCCGATGTCCGCCGGTCACTCGGCGATCGGTGGGGGAGAGGGAGAATGTCAGGCAGCCTGTGTAAACAAACTGCCTGTCATTCTCCTCGCTGCAAAGACACTGATAAAACGGATCTGGTATGTAGATCCGTTGATCAGTGTCCTTACAGCTAGAGCCACAGCCAATCACAGTAGAAACCACGCCCCTAGGGACACACACAGCCCCTCCCTTCCAAATAAAGTTAACCCCTTCACTACCAGTGTATTTTTACAGTAACAGTGCATATGTATAGCACTGATTACTGTAGAAATGTCACTGGTAACCCCAAAAGTGTCAAAAATGTCAGTCAAGGGTCCGATCTGTCCGCCGCAATGTCGCAGTACCGCAAAAAAAAAATCGCAGATCGCCGCCATTACGCGTTAAAAAAAAAAACAACAAAAATGACAAAAATCTTTCCCTTTGTTAGTAAACGCGATAACTTTTGCGCAAACCAATCAAAATACGCTTTTTGCGATTTTTTTTTACCAAACATAGGTAGCATAAAACAAATTGGCCGAAAATTTTTAAAAATTTTGATTTTTACATTTTTTTTTGGGGGAATTTCATATAAAAAAATGTGAAAAATATTGTTATTTTTGCAAAATTGACGCTCTTTTTTTGTTTATAGCGCGTGATCAAAAAATCGCACAGGTGATCAAATACCACCAAAAGAAAGCTCTGTTTGTGGGAAAAAAAGGACGTCAAATTCGTTTAGGTACAGCGTTGCACGACCGCGCAATTGTGCGTTAAATTCACGCAGTGCCGAATCGCAAAATACCCCCTGGTCGGAATGGGGGTAAAATCTTCCGGGGCTTAAGTGGTTAACTTGTGTTAAATGCCCATAGCAGCCCTTTATTAAAAAATGAACACCAAGCAACTCTAATAAAAGGGAAGTGTGGATTTAAAAAACAACAATCATACCCACCTAAGTGGATGCAGCATCAGTTTGATGGTGCACCTGTCCCCCCCGCCACCTCTAAGGCTGAGAACTGAAGGATCAAAGACTGCTTATCACTCAGTGAAGAGTGTTAACCGTCAGTCACTGCTCTGTTCCTCCAGGGCTCAATGGAGCACCAGACTATGCAGGAGTTGGGAGAAGCTGGCTCAGGCTCTCAGCGGTGCAGAGGCTGAGCCAGCTGCTAATCATCTGGGTGGATCCTGACATTGTCGGGATCCCTGCAGAGCCTGGACCAGCTCTGGGACGTCAGCCAACAGAGGACTTTAGCCTGTCAGCTGAATCGCAGTCACAGGTGTAAAGAACTAAGTGCACTCCTGTGACCCAGAGAAGAAGTATAGCCAAAAGAGCTTTGGCAATACTCCTTTAAGAGCCGGTTCACACTACCGCGACGAGAAAGTTGCCCCATGAAGGAGCGACTTTTTAGCGAGACTTGGAAGAGACTTGGAAGAGACTTGGAAGAGACTTGGAAGAGACTTGGAAGAGACTTGGAAGAGACTTGGAAGAGACTTGGAAGAGACTTGGAAGAGACTTGGAAGAGACTTGGAAGAGACTTGGAAGAGACTTGGAAGAGACTTGGAAGAGACTTGGAAGAGACTTGGAAGAGACTTGGAAGAGACTTGGAAGAGACTTGGAAGAGACTTGGAAGAGACTTGGAAGAGACTTGGAAGAGACTTGGAAGAGACTTCTTCCTGGAAAGTCTGATAACAAGTCGCTTGAAAATAGATAAGGATCCACTTAGGAGCGACTCCCATTGAAGTCTATGTGCACAAGTTGGATAGAGGTCGCCTTGTAGTACAGGAACCTTTTCTGACGTCGGTGCGACTTCAGTAGTGCATATTAAAGCGGTAGTATCCCGCTTTTTGACACTTTTACCTACAGGTAAGCCTATAATGAGGCTTACCTGTAGGTACAAATAATATCTCCTAAACCGGCATGGTTTAGGAGATATTTACAGTGCATGCAGCCGCGAGCGGCGCATGCGCTCTGAAGGTCCGGGGGGACCTTCAATTATCTTGCCGGGAGCTTGCCGGAAAAATCACTCCCGCGCGCATGCGCGGGAGTGACGTCATCGCGGCTCCGGCCAATCGCGCTGGAGCCGTCTCTTCCGGCCAATCACCGCGCCGGAGCCACCGAACCCGGAAGAGACGGCGAGGGATCATGGCAGCGCCCGCAGCGATGTCCGGGGGTCCGTGTCGGGGCTTCGTTCTAAGGTAAGTTACACATAATGGGCTAGTATGCGATGCATACTAGCCCATTATGCCTTTGTCTTGCAGGTTTTTTTTTTTTTGTTTTTTTTTGTTTCTAGGGTTTACAACCGCTTTAAGACGGCTTTCATTCATTTACATTGAATTTGTGACGACGAGACCTGGGGCGACTTGAGGGCACACAAGTCGTGTCCCAAGTCGGAGTAGTGTGAACCGGCTCTAAGGGTTGCAAGTCTTTGAAGGGACAACAAACCTAATTTTATGTATCGGCATAATTTCTTGAATATATTAGGCCCCCAGCAGCAACAATCCACTTCAAGGACAACCTCAAGACAAGCTGTAGATGCATCCTATGACCCTAAATTCCCAGGTCACTACCAGTTACCCTCAATGAAATGGAGAATATACCAAAGATGGGTCCCCAGTCATTTTCTAATTTGAATCCCTTTAATGCCCCCAAAACACTTACCTAAAGCTGTGACTCCCAGAAACTCAGACAAATATGCACACTAAGGTGGGTGGGAGGGACTCACCATGTGAGAATCTTGAACTTTCTCTCAGACCAAACCTCAAGCCCCCTCTAGACCACACCAGGATAACGGTCCCCTTCAAACATAGGACAGTTAACCTCTGGGCACGTAACTTCCTGATTAGCCTGGTCATGTAGGCCCTATACATCGTTGCCTTTATTCTTTGTCCTGGGCCCATCTTTCAGTTGGCCATTGGCGGTTAGATCAGATAGGCAGACCACTGGTCAACTGAAGGAGACTATAGCAGGCTCAGGGCTTTTTTTCAGCGGGAACGCGGGGGAACGCAGTTCCGGCACCTCCAGTCTGAATGTATGCAATGGCAAAGGGGTGCTGGGGCCAGTGGGGTGAGCTGAAGGGCCTATTGATGCTGGCTGCTGGGGGATCTATTGCTGCAGGGGTGAATCTATTGTTGCTGGTGGGCATTTTGTTGTGGATGGGACTTTTTTGCAGTGGAGGATTTATTGTTGCTTGGGGGAACTATTGTTTGCTGGGGGGCTATTGGTGGGGGGGGGGGCTACTGTTGCATGATAGGATTTATTGGGGGGGTTGTTGCAGGGGAGGATTTATTGTTGCTGGGGGGCTAGTGTTGGGGGGGGACCTACTGTTGCAGAGTAGGATTTATTGGGGGGGGGGGGGATTGTTGCAGTGGATGATTTATTGTTGCTGGGCGGCTAGTGTTGTTGGAAGTCTATTGTTGCTTATTGCAGGGGATCCATTTTACTGTTTTTTTCTATTGTTGCAGGGGAAGATTTATTGCTGCTGGGGGGCTAGTGTTGGGGGGGGCTACTTTTGCAGGGTAGGATTTATTGGAGGGGGATTGTTGCAGGGGAGGATTTATTGTTGCTGGGGGGCTAGTGTTGGGGGGGCTACTTTTGCAGGGTAGGATTTATTGGGGGGGTTGTTGCAGGGGAGGATTTATTGTTGCTGGGGGGGCTAGTGTTGTTGGAAGTCTATTGTTGCTTATTGCAGGGGATCTATTTTACTGTTTTTTTCTATTGTTGCAGGGGAAGATTTATTGCTGCTGGGGGGATCTATTGTTGGAGGGGGGGGTCTATGGTTGCTGATTCCACGGGATCCATTTTACTGCTTTTCTAGTTATTAACAAATTCCATACAAATTACCTAGAACCACAACATGATACTTGGTTCTGTATTCTCTAAAAGGGGGGTACTGAGAGGTGGGCAGAGGGTGGAACCAAAGGACAACGCTCGGAGGTGGGTAGGGAGTGGAGACAAGGGGTGACTCAGAATAGGGGAGTACCTGCACCTATTCTCGGAGAAAAAGCCCTGAGCAGGCTAATACAAAAACAAAAAACTAAAAAAGTTACAGTATGCCAAGTCAAACAAAATCTAATTAAACCACAAACTTTGATGCACTAAGAGCCCATTCACATTAGCGCGACTTGTCAGGCGACTTGTCAGCCTGACAAGTCGCGGTCGGTCGCGGGCCATTTAGTACAGGACCCGTTCTAATAGGAGAGACAAGTCGCTCCGACTAAGAAAAAGGGTCCTGTACTACTTTGGGGCGACCTCAGAGCGACTTGCATAGACTTCAATTATGTGAAGTCTCTGCAAGTCGCGCCGAAGTCGCGGTGCACGCGACTTCACAGGTCGCCCGCTGAAGTCGTGTCGCCTCAATGTGAATGGGCTCTTAAAGTCCAAATGTCAACAGAACACTTATCTGGAGATCACAGCTTACATATCACTTACCAGCAGACTGAGCAAAAGAGACGGCTCCATCCTGGTGAATAAAGATGCTCTCCACTCCACGCAGCACTGGCAGCGCCCCAGAAACCTTCCCGATCTGTTGGCATTTATAACTACATTGGTAAAACAGAGCCCAGGCCTGCTCCTCTGTGATGGCTTGTCCTGAATTCTTCAGAATCTCTTTCAGCGTCACTTTGTGCTGAGGCTCTGAGGAGCCTCTATCAGTCATTGCTCATGTATCCCCTTCAAGGGTCTCAACCAAACTTCCAAAAGCCAGAAAATAGCTCTACAGTACATCAGAGGCCAATCATGAGGCTTCCACCAAACCTGAGCCTTTGCCCCTTCCTGCCTATTGTAGGGCCCACCAGGCACAGCAATCTGCACTTTCCAATCAGCTCCAATTAGGGCCCAGAGTCTTAACCCTGTGATGCCCTTCTGCACCACAGAGTGGCTGAATGTGCAGGTGATTACATAAGGACTTCTAAACTGGAGATGTCCATTACACTGTGGTTAATATTAAAGAATTGTCACAGATAAGTCCAGCTTGCCAAACTTATGTTTAACCACTTGCCTACTGGGCACTTTTACCCCCTTCCTGCCCAGGCCAATTTTCAGCTTTTAGTGCTGTTACAATTTGAATGCCAATTGCACCATCATGCAACACTTTACCCAAAAAAATGTTTGATCGTTTATTTTCACAAATAGCGAATTACATTTGGTGGTATTTATTCACCGCTGGGTTTTTATTTTTTGCTAAACAAACAAAAAAAGACCAAAAAAAAAAATAATTTTTCAAAATTTGTTATAAAATTTTGCAAACAGGTAATTTTTCTCCTTCACTGATGTGCGCTGATGAGGTTGCACTGATGAGGAGGTACTGATGAGGCTGCACTGATAGCTGGCATTGAAGGGCACTGAAAGATGGCACTGATAGGCAGCACTGATGGGCACTGATAAGGCTGCATTGATGAGCACTGATGAGGAGGATGAGGTTGCACTGATGAGGAGGCACTGATGAGGCTGCACTGATAGCTGGCATTGAAGGGCACTGAAAGATGGCACTGATAGGCAACACTGATGGGCACTGATAAGGCTGCACTGATGGGCACTGATGAGGAGGATGAGGTTGCACTGATGAGGAGGCACTGATGAGGAGGCACTGATGAGGTTGCACTGATGAGGAGGTACTGATGAGGCTGCACTGATAGCTGGCATTGAAGGGCACTGAAAGATGGCACTGATAGGCAGCACTGATGGGCACTGATGAGGAGGATGAGGTTGCACTGATGAGGAGGCACTGATGAGGCTGCACTGATAGCTGGCATTAAAGGGCACTGAAAGATGGCACTGATAGGCAGCACTGATGGGCACTGATAAGGCAGCACTGATGGGCACTGATAAGGCTGCACTAATGGGCACTGATGAGGAGAATGAGGTTGCACTGATGAGGAGGCACTGATGAGGCTGCACTGATAGCTGGCATTGAAGGGCACTGAAAGATGGCACTGATAGGCAGCATGAATGGGCACTGATAGGTGACACTAATGATGATTAGGCACTGATAGGTGGCACTGGTGGGCACTGGTGGGACCGATAACAGAAGCCAGTTATCAGCTTTCTTCTTCTCTCCTCATGGACGGCGTGAGGAGAGCAAAGCCAATAACCGGCTTGTGTTTATATCCTGTGATAAGCTGTCATTGGCTGACAGCTGATCACATGGTAAAGGGCAGCTGTGCTTGGTTCTTTACCCGGATCTGTGATGAGCCGAAGTCCAAAGGGGGTGCGCGGGCAGCGCAATCACGAAAGGACGACCATGGACGCCCTCCCGGCATTGGAAGCCGTCTTTTGGCTATAGCACGGGTGGAAGGTAGTTAAAGTAGTTGCAAACCATATTTGAACATTTCGTTTGATAAAGCTCTGTGTATCTTTGTTTTCATAATGTTTTAATTATGCACTTCAGCGATGGCTGCATGGCATTTATCAAGATGGGTTTCCTGATGGCGACAAGAGCAGACCATGCCTGTCGAAATAACCACTTGTAGTCTCCATTATAAGCCCGTGTTACAGGGTGACACCCAGGGGGGCAAGTCCAGTCAAGTGGTCCATTGAACCATCGAATTAGCTCACCATCCATGCCAACCTGGTTTTATAACGGATATTGATGTTATAAAGCAAGACACATAAGGCAATGCAATGTGGTAACATAATTTAAGGTTAATAGCAACAAAGGAGGTTTAACAAAAATACATGACATTACGCCAGGCGGGGCCTAGGAAGCTCCTGTCAGGCAGAGATCACTCTGCCTGACAGGGAAGTGACTGTGTTAGTATTGATCCGGCCGGATTTAGGAGCGTACTTTGCACACTCATACCACTCCGCTACAGCTATGCAAATATAGTATTGTGTAGTGGTGACTGACAGCTGTATACAGTGTCTGGCCCCTACATTAATCCAGCCCTTTTTACCAGTTTTTAGTGGCCCGGGGGGCAATTGCCACCCTGCCCCCCTTCCCAGTCCTTCCCTGGTGACAACGCAGGAACACACTTGGAAGACAGGGACAGAGTGTTGTCACCCTATAACAGGAAGTGCCTGGGAAAGTATCTTCATGGCAGGATCACCAGGGGCTATTTTATTGAAAGCTGAAGATTTAAATTTATTGAAAATGGCTTTTGAAAGGAGAATAACCTGCTAAAGCTTATATGAGATTTTACTGGCTGGTTTTACAGCTACTTTAAAGGCATAATGCACCATTTGTTAAAAAAAAAAAAAAAATAATAATAATAATAAAAAATGCACCCATATCAAATAAAGAAAAAAATGTGCATTTATTAATTATTTGCATTGTAGCCTGCAAAGCATTGCAGCCACAATCAGTGTCAGGCTCTTGTAGACTATGCTAGCCCTCTGCTTTTGCCTGGCTTGGATACTTCTGAGTCACGGACCCATAAGAAGCATGCTGCAAGTGAAAGTCAGAGAAAAGATACAAATCCTTCTCCCTACACTTGTTCCAGGTTAGTTATACATTCAAGAACAGGAGGTGCCTCTGGACGGGACTTTAAGGGCCTTCAATAAATGTATAAAGATAACATAGTAGGACGATAATCAATACAACCAAAGTAGTTATACAAAAATACAAAAATTAATTAATAATGTTTTATTAAATAATCAATTAAAAACAGGAAGCTGATACAAATGCATAGATACTAGGAGCACGAAAAGGCAAACCATCACAGCATTGAACATGGTGATTGGTATACAGAAACACCAATGAACCCTGTAAGGACACCCAATAGTCCTCTGCTTTTGCCTGGCTTGGATACTTCCGAGTCGCTGACCCATAAGAAGCATGCTGCAAGTGAAAGCCAGAGAAAAGATACAAATCCTTCTCCCTACACTTGTTCCAGGTTAAATATTCAGAAGGCATTGAAAGCCGAAGCATAAGAATCTCAATCAGGGAATTAACATCTTCAGAAGGCAAGGCCACAGATTGCCCATGACAGGTTCCCTTTAAAAAGAAGGTGGTTTTGGGAGGAGCGGAATTTCTGGTGCACCCCTGTAACTTCCTGTCGAAGCCCCCGTTCACATTGACTGCGGCTTTGAAATTGTGTGACATCACCTGGTAGCGCACAATTTTACAGCCGCATCTCAGTGCGACTTGGGGTGCAACTTCGAAGACATCTTTGCTGCTTCATTCTCAGATGTCTATTGAAGTTGCACTAAAATCGCTAAAATGTACTACTTCTTCAAATCCGCGCAGCACCGGCAGCTCATCGATTTGAACACTGCCATGGCTGGCAATTGGGTACGACTACCCATGCGATTGGACCTGTCAAATCGCTCCAATGTGAACGAGGGCAATAGTCCTTCATTAGAAAGTGTAATCTGCTAGTGTAACCTCCCTGGCCCCCATCACGGTTGACGAGTTGCTAGCCACGGTGAAGTCCCTCCCGGACGGGAAGGCTCCCGGCCCGGACGGCTTCACTAAAGCGTATTACGTCAAATTTTTCCCCCATCTCCAAACGCACATGTGCACTTTTTTCAACAAACTGGCTGAGGGCGGTCGCCTTCCCCAGGACATGTCCTTAGCGCATATCACCGTTCTCCCCAAGGACGGCCGGGACCACACTGTGCCACAAAATTACCGCCCGATTTCACTTTTGAACACGGACCTGAAGCTCTTCGCTAAGATCCTGGCGAACAGGATGAAGTCCCTGATTCCCGACATCGTACATCCAGACCAAACAGTGTTCGTCATGGGACGGGAAGCTAGGGACAACTCTGTCCGTGCCCTCCATCTCATTCATTGGGTCCGCACCCGGTCCCCTCAGCCCCCCTACTTGCTGCAGTCGACGAACGCGGAGAAAGCTTTTGATCGGGTGGCTGGATCTCTGCCTTGTATCAGTCCCCTTTGGCCCAGGTTAGGGTCAATGGCTGCCTCTCCGATCCGTTCCCCATCCGAAATGGCACGCAGCAGGGCTGCCCCCTGTCGCCCTTACAATTTGCTCTGACCCTGGAGCCCCTGCTTCGCAGGGTGCGGGCGAACGTGAACATTGAGGGGGTTACTGTGGGTTCCACGGAGCATAAGCTTTCCGCATACGCGGACGACGTCCTGTTCCACGTAACGGAACCAGTCACCTCGCTGCCCAATCTGATGGCGGAACTCTCGGAGTATGGTAAGCTGTCCAATTTTCAAATCAACTATTCTAAGTCAGAGATCCTGCCCATCTCCATACCCCCGTCTATGGCTTCGTCGCTGCGGCCCTCTTTCCCCTTTTCGTGGACAATGTCCTCTATGAAATATTTGGGTGTCCACCTCACCCCCTCCCTGGACTCCCTATACGCTTACAATTATGTCCCCTGCTATGGCGGATCCGTGCGGATCTTGAGTCATGGAATAGGTCCTCCTTTATGTGGGTCAGCCATACTAACATCCTTAAGATGGCCGTTCTCCCCAGAGTGTTATTTCTCCTGCAGATGCTCCCTGTGCCGTTCCCCTGGCGCTTCTTTACTGAACTGAAGAGCCTCTTTATTGCCTTTGTGTGGGGGGGCAAGAGACCTTGGATAGCTGTTGCTTTGTTGCAGAGGACAAAAAGTGACGGGGGCCTTGGCCTGCCTAACGTTTTGCAATACTATAGAGCTGTGGCTCTCCAACGCCTATTGGACTGGCGGTTTCAAACCTCCTCCAAGATGTGGGTCTCCTTGGAGAAGACGGTGGCTGGCAGGAACCTGGCGTATGCCCCGTGGGTGCCCACGGAGAACTGTCGCACTGGGCGTCCCCTCTGGCGACCCACTCACTTCGTGTGTGGGATAGGTTGAATGGGGCTCTGGCTCTGGCCCCTTTCACTTCTCCGCTGGCCCCGGTGGGGGGGTTTTCCATGGTTCTCCCCAGGAGAGCGGCTGTTGTCTCTAGGCTCGTGGGCCGGGGGCGGCGAGGTCAGTCTGGCTCGCTTCTGGCCTGATGGGCAGATGGTCCCCTTGGAAACACTGCGGATTCGCTATGGCAGCTTTCCCTTTGATTTCTGGAGGCACCGACAGCTGACCCATTTTGTGGCCTCGCTTTGTCAGCAGGCGCAGATCAGGGCCGAGCTCACTGGCTTTGAACGTCTGTGGGCGGCCTGCGACCCCCAACCACATCTAATCTCCTTTTTGTATAAGTTGTTGGAGTCAGCCAGGCCTCCCTCTAAACCTTACTTCATCCGGGCGTGGGAAAGGGACTTGGACCTGGAGTTCTCTTCAGACCAACTTCACAGAATATACCGCCTGACCCATTCTAGTTCTGTAGATTCTAAGACGCAAGAGAATAACTATAAGCTCCTTACTAGGTGGTATTGGGTCGCAGCTACTTTGGCCAGTTTTTGCCCTGGTGTTTCGGATTGGCTGCTGGCGGGGCAGAGGACAGAGGGGGACGCTCCTTCACGTTTGGTGGTCGTGCCCCCTGATCCGCCCATTTTGGGATATGGTGCGGCAGCACGTTCGGGCAGGCACCGGTCTAGATTTGCCGGACTTTTTCTTTTGCATGCCCCCCCAGTGCCCATCCCGAAATACAAACAAAGTGTTCTTACGCATTTACTCAACGCGGCTAAACGCCTCATCCCGATCCACTGGAAGACCTCCCGGGTCCCTAGTGAGGCTGACTGGCTTCGCAAAGTGAAGGAGATTATGAAGGCTGAGGAGTGGATGGCGACTTGTAGGGGTACTAAGGAACAATTTGATGCCGCCTGGTCGGAGTGGCGTCTTTATGCCCCTGATTCATTCCCTGTGTCCTCCAGCCTGGACGTGGCCCTATTGGCGCTGGCTGATCCTGATTTCCGCCGGCGGGTCCAGCAGGCCTCGGTTGTCCCTACTGCTTAGCTTTCTTTCTCACTTTCTAAGTGGTGTGCGCTCTGGAAGCCGGGCACGGGCTCCCTCCCCCCTCTACCCCCCCTTCCCTCTCCCCTTTGCTTCTGACCTTTTTCCCTTCTTCCCCCTTGTTTCTGACTGGCAGAGTTTCCTTCCTTTTTTTTCCTTTCTCTGATGCTCTGAGTGGGGGTCCTCTCCGCTATGGTGGGTTGGTAATGGTGTGTGGATTTGCTTGATGGACGTGGGCTCTCTCTCCCCTTGCCCCCCCCTGGGGGATGGGGTTAGGCCAACTGGGGCCGAATGCCCAGGCCTGGGAGGGCCCCGTTCCCGTCTGCTCTGGTTAGCGCCAACCCTGACCTGGCTCTGGGCTCTCGGTTCCGCTGCTGTGCATTGTTAAGGATTGCCGAATTTATGCTATGACTTTTTTCTTTATGCTTGTACCATGTTTCTGTACAGCCGTTCTGTTCCTGTCCATTGTTTGTGCTATGCTGATTGTTATTGCACTCTTATTTTTTTTCAATAAAAATTGATTATACAAAAAAAAAAATAAAACCTCCCTGGCAGTCTGATTATGTCAGAATTTCTGTGCTAAAAGCAGTACATTATTTTGCATAGAAATCTGTTGTTCTTTATTTTAAAACTCACCTTCCCCTGCGATCTCCCCGCCGTACTCCCCCGCTGTCCTCCCCCCGCCGTCCTCCCGTTGTCCTCCCCCCACGCCGTCCTCCTCTGCCGTCCTCCCGCTGTCCTCCCCCGCTGTCCTCCCCCGCTGTCCTCCCCCGCCGCACTCCCCCGCTGTCCTCCCCCCGCCGTCCTCCCCTGCTGTCCTCCCGCCGTCCTCCCCCCGCCGTCCTGCCACTGTCCTCCCCCGCTGTCCTCCCACCGCCGTCCTCCCCCGCCGCCCTCCCCCGCCGTCCTCCCGCTGTCCTCCCCCCACGCCGTCCTCCTCCACTGTCCCCCCCCGTCCTCCCGCTGTCCTCCCCCCGTCCTCCCGCTGTCCTCCCCCGCTGTCCTCCCCCCGCCGTCCTCCCGCTGTCCTCCCCCCCGTCCTCCTCCGCCGTCCTCCCCCACCGTCCTCCCGCTGTCCTCCCCCGCCGTCCTCCCCTGCCGTCCTCCCCCGCCGTCCTCCCCCGCTGTCCTGCCGCTGTGTGCTCGGGCGATGCCGGCACTTGTCTTCCGGTTCCCTTCCCTGCAAGCATTGCGACGCAGGGGGGGGGGGGGTGGAACCGGCGGCAATTAAAAAAATGTAAATGCACCAAATGAGATGATAGAAAGCTGTGATCCTAACGGATTACACTGTATCATCCCATTTCACCACAGGATTTCACCTGGTGACTTTTCCAGTGCCCTGCCTGTGCTTTTCCAGTTCTTTTTGCCTGGAAAACAGAGAACGACCATGGCGTCCAAAAAGCTTTCTTTTTGCACAAAAGCCCTTTTAGACGAACTGGAAAACAGCGACAGCGAAACGGAGTTACTTGAAGAACTGAGTGATAGCGATTGGTGGGAAAATTCGTCATCAGGTACGGAAAGCAACGACAGCGACGATTCTGATATCTCTTTCTGGCACATCGCTCCGTTGGAAATTCTGAAGAATCATTTGATATACTTCCCAAATTTTTTTAGTTTTGGTGCAGAATGAGTAGTTTCATCAAATTCTTCATTATTTTCAAACTACTCATTCTGCACCAAAACTAAAAAAATTTGGGAAGTATATCAAATGATTCTTCAGAATTTCCAACGGAGCGATGTGCCAGAAAAGAGCAGACGTGCAGGGAATGTTGCGGGTGGATGTGCGGGAAACAGAAGGACCAGTGCCAGCCCCAGCAGAGCCAGTGGCACCAGGATGCAGACAGGAGCCCCCCTCCCCGCGATGAGACTGCGGAGGACTGGGGCTCAAACGGGATGGGGGCGGGAGCGCCTCCGGGCACCAGAGGCCGCACGCCTCCCCTTGGGGGACACAGGTGGAGGGGCAGTGAGATGGGGATACAGTGCAAGGGAAAGGAGGGAAGCCAGCCTGACCCTGGTCCACCAGCTCCCGGACCCTGGATAGCAGGAATGCAGTGTCCATGCTGCCAGCTCTTCACCGCGATTCTTCTCAAAAGGAATTCCTTGGGAAGGTCCTCTTAACTGAGCTCAGGCCCATCCCCATACCCAAGGCTCCGTCAAATCCATTTGACCCATATATCTTCCTGCTTGGTTCCAACTCCTGGCCATGCCCCCATCAGTCAAGGCTCTCTTTCCCTACAGGGGTCAAGAGGCCAAGAGGTATTCATCAGAATCGTCGTTGACGTCACTTTCCGTACCTGATGACAAATTTTCCCACCAATCGCTATGGCTCAGTTCTTCAAGTAACTCTGTTTCGCTGTCGCTGTTTTCCAGTTCGTCTAAAAGCCCTTTTGCACAAAAAGAACGCTTTTTGGACGCCATGGTCGTTCTCTATTTTCCAGGCACAAAGAACTGGAGAAGCACAGGCAGGGCACATGGAAAAGTCACCAGGTGAAATCCTGTGATGAAATGGGATGATACAATGTAATCCGCTTTTGGTACTCTATAATAACCCCGAGCCACACTCGGGAATACCGCCAGGGAGGTTAAAGCCTGTAGTCCTAAACTGGCGGCTAAGATTTTGTGCAAATGTATTAATAATATTAGGAAGCGTCATATGCAGAGAGGTGGAGTATGGAGGGTGAGTGGCACAGTACAGACCGATGAAGGCTTTTTTAGGGGCACTGTGAGAGTCCTGCTTAGTCTGTCTTTAGGAGATTATGGAAAACATGTTACATAGTTGGTAAGATTGAATAAAGACTCCAGTCCATCCAGTTCAACCTGTGGTGTGTGTGAGTTTATATCAATAATAAATTCCATATCCCTGTATGTTGCGATCCTTAAGATTCCCATCTAGGGCTGGGTTCACACCGATGCAAATTGGATGTGGGTTTCCTTGCATCCAAGTCGCATGACAGGAGACTGTGACCAGTTCTTGAAGCGGAGTTCCACTCAAAACTTCCACATATCTGTCTCCTCCCCACCTCCGGTGCCAGGGGTAAGGGGGGAGAGGGTACCTGTTTTTGACAGGTACCCTGTCCTCACTTTTATTGGACCTCGCGAGGTACATCAGAGGTTTGGCCCCCCCCCTACAGCTCCCTCTGCTGCCAGGCCAATTACCGAGCACAGCACTCTTCGCGAATGCGCAGTTGGGACCCGGCCGTGAAGCCCCAAGGCTTCACTGCCTGGCTTCCCTTAGTGGCAATGGCGGCATCCGACAGCCGATGGAAACATTGGCTGCGGTGCCGAAATCGTTGGACTCCAGGACAGGTAAGTGTCCCAATATTAAAAGTCAGCAGCTACAGTAGGTGTACAGTGTGTGTAGCTGCTGAATTTTAATTTTTGGAGGGGGGGGGCGGAACTCCGCTTTATTAGAGCCGGGTTCACACACCTCCGGGGCGGCCACGGTCCGCACTGAAAAAGGGTCCTGTGCGTCTTTGAAACGTAGAACAGGGTTCGCCCCGGACCTCCTGCTGTGAGTCGCAGCCGCAGATAGTGTGAACCAAGCCTTAAACCACGTACTCACGATCAGGTTATCGGACTAATTTTTGTACATTTTTTTGTTGCATGCTAATCTCTTATGTCATGTGTTTTGTTTTGTAAATTTTTTTGTTAGTTGTTTTGTATGTATTCTTTCATTTTTGAGTATCCGTAGTCTTGCTCTTATGATTTTTTTCAGACGTAAATTGTGCTAATTACCCACTTCTGGACCGGAAGGATTTGCCCCCTAATGACCAGGCCATTTTTTGTGATTCGGCAATGCGTTACTTTAACCGAAAATTGTGCGGTCGTGCGACGCTGTACCAAAAAAAAAAAAAAAAAAATGACGTCCTTTTTTCCCCACAGATAGAGCTTTCTTTTGGTGGTATTTGATCACCTGTGCGATTTTTATTTTTATTTTTTTAAACAAAAAAAAGTCACATTTCTGATAAAAAAAAGATATATATATTTTTTACATTCCGCTATATAACATTCCCAAAATTTTTTTTAACCACTTAAGCCCCGGAAAATTTTACCCCCTTCCTGACCAGGGCCTATTTTGTGATTCGGCACTGCGTGATTGCGGCGGTCGTGCGACGCTGTACCTAAACGAATTTGACGTCCTTTTTTTCCCAAAAACAGAGCTTTCTTTTGGTGGCATTTGATCACCTGTGTGATTTTTTGATCATGCGCTATTAACAAAAAAAGAGCGTCAATTTTGCAAAAATAACAATATTTTTCACATTTTTTATATGAAATTCCCCAAAAAAAATGTAAAAATCAAAATTTTTTAACATTTTAGGCCAATTTTTTTTACCATATGTTTGGTAAAAAAAAAATCGCAAAAGGTGTATTATAATTGGTTTGCACAAAATTTATTGCGTTTACTATCGAAGGGAAAGATTTTTGTCATTTGTGATGTTTTTTTTTTAACGCGTAATGGCGGCGATCTGCGAGGTTTTTTTTGCGGGACTGCGACGTTGCGGCAGACAGATCGGACCCTTGACTGACATTTTTGACACTTTTGGGGTTACCAGTGACATTACTACAGTAATCAGTGCTATACATGTGCACTGTTACTGTAAAAATGACACTGGCAGTGAAGGAGTTAACTTTGTTGGAGAGGGAGGGGTTTCTAACTGTGATTGGCTGTGGCTACTAGCGTAAGAACAGTGATCAACATAGTAGAACCGTGTGATCTCCATTCTTACACAGGGGAGAATGACAGGCGGCTTTGTTTACATTAGCCGCCTGCCTTTCTTCCGGTGTAACGGAAGATTGCGAGTGCCCGGCGGACATCGGGTCCACCGGGCACACGCGCGGGGGGTCTGTGAGCGAGCGGGAGCCCTACGTCGCTTTGCCTGTGAGGGGCTGACTGCCGACGTAAATAGGAGTGCGGCGGTTGGCAAGCGGTTAAAATCTAATTTTTTCATCCTTTTAGGCCAATTTGTATTCTGCTACATATTTTTGGTGAAAAAAAAAAAAATCGCAATAAGTGTATTTTGATTGGTTTGCGCAAAAGTTATCGTGTCTACAAACTAGGGGTAAGATTTATGTCATTTTTATTTATTTATTTATTTTTTACTAGTAATGGTGGCAATCAGTGATTTTTAGTGGGACATTGCGGCGGACAGATCGGACCCCTAACTGACATTTTTGGGGGGACCAGTGACATTACTACAGTAATCAGTGCTAAAAATATGCATTGTTACTGTACTAATGACATTGGCAGGGAAGGGGTTAACCTAGGGGTGATCAAAGGGTTAAGTGTGAGCCTAGGGGAGTGTTTTTTAACTGTATGGGGGATGGGCTTGTGAAATGACCATAGAGACATGTGATCCTATATAGAAGGATCACAGGAGCTCTGTGATCATTTCAGAGAGAAGAACGGTCAGCTGTGTTTACAACAGCTAACCGTCCTTCTCGCTCAGCGGGGAGCGATCGCGGGTACCCGGCGGCAATTGCGGCCGCCAGCCCGCTGCATCGGCTTCCCCACTGCCTAGTGATGTAGGGCTACGTCGGTTCACACAGGAGAGGCAGCCTGCAGCAGCAAAAGTGCGGCGGGCGGTCTTAAAGCAGTTAAACAAAAATCGTACGTGTTCACGTGCGATAAAAACATTTTCGCACGAAAATGTGTAATCGGCTGTCAAAAGCACCATACTAACGATCCGAAAATCGGCAGATCGTTCGTCGGATGAAATTTTACTTCCGATTTTCTTATCGTGTGTACGGGCCTTTATGGTTTTTTTAAACTATCGATGCTCCCTGCTGATACCACTACTTGAGAAACGGAGTTCCACATCCTTACCGCTCTGACAGTAAAGAATCCTCAACGCATGTATTTTGCTTGGTGCTTACATTTCCCTTCATTTCAGGGATTTCTTATGCATATATTAGTGTATCTGTGCATCAGATTATATTGTAATAGACTTTTCTTCTTTCAGACTACATGACACAATTGTTACATCTCGATCTTCCCTTCAGATGCTGATAGACTAAAATATTGGAGCTGCTGCTGAATGCAGGTAAGATTTATCATCTCTAGTCTGTCTTCTTTGAGTTTAGCTGTGACCATTCGTGGCTCCATGACAGAAAATGGAAAATCCCAACATATACAGCTAGACAAAAAGCTAATGAAAGGATTGTAATGGAATTTTATAGATGTGAAAGTCATCAAAAAAACATTTATCAGTTAAAAATAATATAATTTTATTACAATTTACATTAAAAACACCTCAAAACAATGGTATAGGTGTAATGGAAGAAATATACTGTATGCGGAATTGTAAAATTGAAAAGTTGAATATAGTCCGTTACGCACACTCTTCTACATATTTCGCCATCCTGGCTTCATCAGGACGTAGCTGCGAAGGGCACAGGAAAGTGTCAACCCCATAAAGTGGGGATATATGCCTCGCGACTGTACGTCAAGACTGATTCACAGGGAGAGGAGGGAAAGAAAACCTCTATATGACTCCCAGGGGGGCACATCCAAACCAGCACAGGGTGGACTGCAGAGGAGGTATATGGACCCAAGTATTAAAAACAGTAATTACAGCATATCACTAGGGGGAGCCAAGATCAAATATTGGGGCTGCTGCTGAATGCAGGTAAGATTTATCATCTCTAGTCTGTCTTCTTTGAGTTTAGCTGTGACCGTTTGTTGGCACCGGGAGAGAAAATGGAAAATCCCAACATATACAGCTAGTCAAAGCTAATGAAAGGATTGTAATGGGATTTTATAAATGTGAAAGTCATCAAAAAACCATTTATCAGTTAAAAATAATATAATTTTATTACAATTTATATTAAAAACACCTCAAAACAATGGTATAGGTGTAATGGAAGAAATAAACTATATGCGGAATTATAAAATTGAATATAGTCCTTTACGCACACTCTTCTACATGTTTCGCCATCCTGGCTTCGTCAGGACGTAGCTGCGAAGGGCACAGGAAAGTGTCAACCCCATAAAGTGGGGATATATGCCTCGTGACTGTACATCAAGATGGATTGACAGGGAGAGGAGGGAAAGAAAACCAGGGGGGCACATCCAAACCAGCACAGGGTGGACCACAGAGGAGGTATATGGACCCAAGTATTAAAAACAACAATTACAGAATATCACTAGGGGGAGCCAAGATCATACCGCAGAGTGTTTTTGTTGTGTATAATTTAGACAAACCTAACGATATTATGAGTAAACCCCTACTGTTTACTTCCTCATTATACAGACAGACCATGTTCAGCTCCGTGTTTGCCAAGGCTCCCTCCTAAGCTCCGGCCGAGTTTCCATCTTGACGTATCATCGCGAGGCGTATATCCTGACTGTGTGGGATTGACACTTTCCTGTACCCTTCGCACGTACTTCCTGACAAAGCCAGGATGGCGAAACATGTCGTTTAATGTAAATTGAAATAAAATTATAATATTTTTAACTCATAAATGGTCTTTTGATAGCTTTGCACCTAAAAAATAACATTCCAATCCTTACATTAGCTTTGTCTTACATTTAAGGGATGAAGGTGCCATTGATTTATTCCTTTCTTACCCGCAATAGATGCAATTCCATGTATACAGTTGTCACCAGAACAGGAAGTGAGGGGAATCTTCCAATGGGGACACCTATTTTGGTGACAAGAGTCTCCTCACTTTTGTTTCGATATCTTCTTTTTGTGCGGTAACGTTGTCCAGCAATGGCTCGCTTGTTGATTGATATTTTAAAATTAAGACAAAAGGAGGGAGAGCAGTGTTCCTCCCCGCTGATTGATTCACTCATGCTCTCTGCATGTTCTCAATGTATGCATTTATGTGACATTTACATTTGCTGTTCCATGTTGGTGTGGCACCCTCCTAGTGTAGTGTAGGCTGCTAGGAAAATTTAGTTAGCACCTCTGGAACCAACAAAGCAGGGGTTGATTGTTTAAGCCTGCTCATTGTCTCACAGGCTGCTGCTCTGATTTATTCCCCCTGTATTCTAGAGCTGGGATCACAAAACTACGGCCCTCCAGCTGTTGCAGAACTTTACATCCCATGAGGCATTGTAAGACTCTGACATTCACAGACATGACTAAGCATGATGGGAATTGTAGTTCCTGAACAACTGGCAGGCCATAGTTTAGAGACCCCTGTTCTAGAGGATTCTAGAATTATAGCGGGAGGAAGAACAGTAGGCAGCCTGAATATTTATGAGACTCCAGCCAATCCCTGGGGAGATGTGCCCAGAAGGTGGTGGAAGAGCCCATAAATAGTCTGGGGACTGAGGCAGAAGGGACAGTTCCGTTCCTGTTGAAGTCTGTGTGCAGGGACTCTTCCCCTGGGGTAGGATTTCTAAAGGTGCCATCTAGAAGACATCAGTTGGGGGGGGGGGGCATCCACAAAACTCTAGTCCTGGAGTTTGTTTGGGTCTGGAGAAGTTCACTGGAGAATACCAGGAGGAAGTTTGAGGAGAAGTTTCCAGCTGTCCCATTGTGGTGTCTCCCTCACTGGAGAGGGCCATATGGATATCGGCAGGAGGCAACTGATGATCCTGTGACTGTGTGAAGAAATTACCCCAGTGCTGGAAGTTCATGACTGTGTGCTGATTTCTGTTTGGGGAAAAAATTCTAGTCTCCTGCCAGCATAATAGACTCTGTGGAACATTTTGGTGTTGCTCAGCAAATCAAAGAAGAGTCCTCAATGTGTTCAGTTCTTCAGTTCCGAGGTATCCCATGCTCTTCACTCATTGAAATTCTATGTTCCAATAAAACCCTAAAAAAAAATATACCTATAGACTGTTCCGTTGAGCTACTGAAAGAGAGAAGTAAATGCAAG
The DNA here is from genome assembly GCF_965119305.1 of Pelophylax lessonae. Taxonomy (NCBI): domain Eukaryota; kingdom Metazoa; phylum Chordata; class Amphibia; order Anura; family Ranidae; genus Pelophylax; species Pelophylax lessonae. The sequence goes on from NC_138778.1 coordinate 214,963,812, forward strand.
GTGCCTGGCTGTGTGTGCCCTAACTGGGGGAATAAGGCTAAGTTCATCCGCAGTTCTCTAGGGATGCACTACATGAAGATTAACATATTTCATAAACAGTCTTTTGGGAAAAGTTAAAAAAATAAAATTAGACCGTATTCACCTATTCTTGTTGTGGCACACCTGTAGTAAGATAAGTGTTTTGGGGATTTATTTGCTCCTCATGTGATTTAACAAGGAGATTTTGTAGCAATTTGAAGAAATTAGGAATACACGGGTCCCCCCCCCCCCCCCCCTCTTGGCCATCAATATGTACAGTATGTATTAGTTACTAAGTTTTGAGTATGTTAAACTGGTTGGTTCAGATGGCAGTGTCACACTCACCTGCTCCAGCAGTTTCTGGGTTCTGCAAGGCTGCCCCAAACAGAACTCGGCCACTGCCTTGAAGGATTACCGCATGTATTTCTTGGTATTCAAGTAATGCATCACTTATAGCTGCCAGACCTTGTGTCTCCTTGCAGAGATTGTCTCTCATTCCTGTGAATTCCTGTGTTCCTCACTCTCCTAAAGGCCCGTACACACGATAAGAAAATCTGTAGGGAAAATTCGTCCGACGACCTATCTGTCGATTTTCGGATTGTTAGTATGGTGCAGAGGCATAACTAGCACCTTCAGGGCCCCCCCCCCCCCCCCCCAGACCCCTGGCCGGGGCCCTTTACTATCATTGCGGGGCCCTTTATTACAGTCCCGCAGCGGAACCCTTTCACAAGTTCTGCAGTGGGCCCCCTTCCTGCCATCTTGGGGCCTCCCCATGGTGGTGGAATACCAGGGCCCGGTCCCAAGTGTGACCTTTGTGATCCTGGAAGTTCACCCACTGGTGTCAGCAGTTTTTATTTTTTGGTATTTTAATTGTATTATTTTTTTTATAATTTTATTTTATTTTTTTACAATGTGACTGACTATGACTCTCTCCATTCAGAAAAGGAAGGAGCTGGTAAATTACATATTTACTGACCCCTTCCTGGTTCTCTATTGTGACACATCCCCTGCAGCAGCCAGCAGGAGAGGGGAGGGAGCGGGAACTAGGAGCACACAGGGGCCCAGAGACAGCAGAACACAAGTGAACTGGATAGGAGGAGGGGCGGGGGCAGCATACAGAGGAACCAATCTCCTCCATTTTCCTCCTGCAGCTACAGGAGGAAAAAGGAGGACAGTGATTTCTCTACATGCTGCCCCCGCCGCCCCTCCTATCCAGGTGTACAGGGGAGCCGCACAGGCCCCTTGGAGCATGGGGCCCGGTTGCAATTGCAACCCCTGTAGTTACGCCCCTGGTATGGTGCTTTCGACAGCCGACTCCGACTTTTCAGCTGACAAAATCCTGGTGTGCAGGCTATATAATTTTTGTCATCCGTAATACAACGTCCGATTTTCGTCTCATTAGTACAGATTTTGAGGGAAAAAAATCTTAAGAGCAAGAAGACTAGGCATGCTCAGAGACGAAAGAACACATAAAAAGCAATCCAACACATGACATCACTTCTGAAGTAGAATTCTGTCATACGGGAAAATTCGTATGAAAATAACCTCTTCACTTTCCACATCAGACTAGCATGCCACAAAAAACGGACGACAGATCGTTCGATAATCTGATCGTGTGTACGGGGCTTAAGACTGTACTCAGGTGAGCCTCCAGAGTTCCTGCACCTGTGTGCCCCTGTGTTCTCCAACACTCCCACTTGTGTTCCTGTGATCCCAGTAACCTCAGTTACTCTCACTTGTGTTCCTGTGATACCAGCCACTCTCACTTGTATTTGTGATGCCAGTGACTAAGCTACCTGCTGTGATCCCAGTAGCCCCAGCTACTCTCACTAGTGTTGCGGTCAGTGGCGGCCGGCCGATAGGGGGCGCAGGGGCGCCACCCCCCCCCCCCCAAAAAAAGAAGAAAGATTTACAAAAAAAAAAAAGTCAATTTTTCACCCACTAGGGGCGCCTGGGTGTGCTGGGTATGGGTGGGGTGGGGTTTTTGACCCCACCCTCGGCCAGCAAAGGCGCCGATTGGCGCTCTTCAGGAGGTCATCGGGGCGCAGAGCAATGCGCCCCGACACTCCCCACTTTTCTGATGTCCAGGCTGTGATTGGTCCAGACTCCAGCCTGGACCAATCACAGTAGGACATCATCTGGTCACGTGAGAGAGACGAGTCCAGCCCTGTGCAGCAGCAGCAGCCCGGTAAGTCCTCAGTCCTCCTCCTCCTCAGGCCTCCGTCCACTGCACAAAAAAAATGCATGCCTTGCCATTGCCTGCCATCCATGCCATTGCCATCCATTTCCTGCCATGCCATCCATCCATGATGATAATGATATCTGCTGCAGATATCATCATCATCATGGATGGATGGATCCAGGCCAGGCTGATACAGGTAGGTACAGGCAGGTCACAGTGCAAGATTTATCAAGTTACCCAGGCCGGGCTCAGACCAGAGTGCATATATCATTATATATATCATCACGGATGGATGGATGATCCATCCATCCATGATGATATATATATAATGATATCTGCACACTCTGGTCTGGGCCGGGCCTGGCCTATTATTCTTGCACCATGACCTGCCTGTACCTACCTGTTCTGGCCTGGCCTGGGTCCATCCATCCATGATGGATGGATGGACCCAGGCCAGAACAGGTAGGTACAGGCAGGTCATGGTGCAAGAATAATATCAAGTTACCCAGGCCGGGCCCAGACCAGAGTGTGCAGATATCATTATCTATATCATCATGGATGGATGAAAGGGGCATGTATGCTGGTCACTACATTGAAAGGGGGCCTGTACGCTTGTCACTGCATTGAAAGGGGGCCTGTACGCTGGTCGCTGCATTGAAAGGGGGCCTGTACGCTGGTCGCTGCATTGAAAGGGGGCCTGTACGCTGGTCGCTGCATTGAAAGGGGGCCTGTACGCTGGTCGCTGCATTGAAAGGGGGCCTGTACGCTGGTCGCTGCATTGAAAGGGGGCCTGTACTGTGGGATTAGTGCTAGGGGGTCTGTACTGTGGGGTTTGTGCCACTCTCAGTCAGTGTATCCCATAATAGGGTGTCTCTCACAGTATATCCCATAATAGGGCCCCTGCTCCCTATTATGGGATATACTAGTACTGAGAGACCCCTTAATATGTGATATATTGGGAGAATTTGTTCACGCAAGCAAAATACAGGGGACAAAATGGGTGGAGTCTATAAGGGGTGGGGCTTCTGAGAAATGGGAGGGGTCAAAATAGAAGGGCGGGGTCTTGCGCCCCCCCATCTTAAAACTTCACCAGCCGCCACTGGTTGTGGTGATCCCAGTGACTCAGCTACATGCTGTGATCCCAGTACACCAGCGCTCCTAGAGACTCACTTACATTCCTGTGATCCCAGTACTCCCAACATGCCAGGATCTAGGGTGGGTTGCGCCCCTTCCACCCTGGATGCTCTGCCAAGCCCCTAAGCTTCTCCTCCCCACACTACACTGAACTGAAATCCCATTCTTTTTCCTACAGCCACAATCTTCACAGGGTGTATCTGGCTACTGCAGCTACACTGCCGTTCCAACCAGGGAATTTCACTGGTCAGACGGCAACATAGCAGCCAGCTACACCCCATGGCTGCAAGCTCTGTGTAGTGAAGGAGCTCTGCCAGGTGCCTTGCCAGAGGTGATTCTGGTCTCCAGCCATGACCCCTGTCCTCAGCTCATCCCCTGCGGTCCTTCCATCCTTTGTCCTGCTGACTCCCTGTACTCTGCCCTACAAACTCCAGATCCTATCCTCTGCCCCCATATCAAAGGGGCTAGATCTTGCCCTGACTCCCAATGACCCTCTCCTGTGTACCCAGGCTCAGGCTTTTTAGTGGTTTGGGAGTTAGAAGACCACAACCTGGGAGCTGTCCCACAGCAAAGCCCATTATCTCTTGTAGGGATCTCAGGTGAACACCAGGCAGTTTCTTCGACTTTCCACCATGGCCATTCTTAGGGTTCTCATCTTGGCTGAGCATGCAAGCATTTAGAATTGTAAGGTGATTCTATGTTTAGATTGTAATTTGTGGCAAGCATTAGGATATAGGGGTGTATATTCAGTATCTTACAAAAGTGAGTATACACCCCTCACATTTTTGTAAATACAGTGGGTACGGAAAGTATTCAGACCCCCTTACATTTTTCACTCTTTGTTATATTGCAGCCATTTGCTAAAATCATTTAAGTTCATTCTTCTTCCTCATGAATGTACACACAGCACCCCATACTAACAGAAAAACACAGAATTGTTGACATTGTTGCAGATTTATTAAAAAAGAAAAACTGAAATATCACATGGTCCTAAGTATTCAGACCCTTTGCTGTGACACTCATATATTTAACTCAGGTGCTTTCCATTTCTTCTGATCATCCTTGAGATGGTTCTAAACCTTCATTTGAGTCCAGCTGTGTTTGATTATACTGATTGGACTTGATTAGGAAAGCCACACACCTGTCTATATAAGACCTTCCAGATCACAATGCATGTCAGAGCAAATGAGAATCATGAGGTCAAAGGAACTGCCTGAAGAGCTCAGAGACAGAATTGTGGCAAGGCACAGATCTGGCCAAGGTTACAAAAAGATTTCTGCTGCACTTAAGGTTCCTAAGAGCACAGTGGCCTCCATAATCCTCAAATGGAAGACGTTTGGGACGACCAGAACCCTTCCTAGAGCTGGCCGTCCGGCCAAACTGAGCTATCGGGGGAGAAGAGCCTTGGTGAGAGAGGTAAAGAAGAACCCAAAGATCACTGTGGCTGAGCTCCAGAGATGCAGTCAGGAGATGGAAGAAAGTTGTAGAAAGTCAACCATCACTGCAGCCCTCCACCAGTCGGGGCTTTATGGCAGAGTGGCCCGACGGAAGCCTCTCCTCAGTGTAAGACACATGAAAGCCCGCATGGAGTTTGCTAAAAAACACCTGAAGGACTCCAAGATGGTGAGAAATAAGATTCTCTGGTCTGATGAGACCAAAATAGAACTTTTTGGCCTTAATTCTAAGCGGTATGTGTGGAGAAAACCAGGCACTGCTCATCACCTGTCCAATACAGTCCCAACAGTGAAGCATGGTGGTGGCAGCATCATGCTGTGGGGGTGTTTTTCAGCTGCAGGGACAGGACGACTGGTTGCAATCGAGGGAAAGATGAATGCGGCCAAGTACAGGGATATCCTGGACAAAAACCTTCTCCAGAGTGCTCTGGACCTCAGACTGGCCCGAAGGTTTACCTTCCAACAAGACAATGACCCTAAGCACACAGCTAAAATAACGAAGGAGTGGCTTCACAACAACTCCGTGACTGTTCTTGAATGGCCCAGCCAGAGCCCTGACTTAAACCCAATTGAGCATCTCTGGAGAGACCTAAAAATGGCTGTCCACCAACGTTTACCATCCAACCTGACAGAACTGGAGAGGATCTGCAAGGAGGAATGGCAGAGGATCCCCAAATCCAGGTGTGAAAGACTTGTTGCATCTTTCCCAAAAAGACTCCTGGCTGTATTAGATCAAAAGGGGGCTTCTACTAAATACTGAGCAAAGGGTCTGAATACTTAGGACCATGTGATATTAAAGTTTTTCTTTTTTAATAAATCTGCAACAATGTCAACAATTCTGTGTTTTTCTGTCAGTATGGGGTGCTATGTGTGCATTCATGAGGAAGAAGAATGAACTTAAATGATTTTAGCAAATGGCTGCAATATAACAAAGAGTGAAAAATGTAAGGGGGTCTGAATACTTTCCGTACCCACTGTATGTTCTATCTTTTGATGTGACAACACTGAAGAAATGACACTTTGCTACAATGTAAAGTAGTGAGTGTACAGCTTGTATAACAGTGTAAATTTGCTACCCCCTTCAAAATAGCTTAACACACAGCCATTAATGTCTAAACCACTGGCAACAAAAGCGAGTACACCCCAATTAGCCATTTTTCCTCCCCGGTGTCATGTAACTCATTAGTGTTTCAACAAGGTCTCAACTGTGAATGGGGACTAGATGTGTTCAATTTGGTGCTATCGCTCTCACTCTCTCATACCGGTCACTGGATGTTCAACATGGCACCTCATGGCAAAGAACTCTGAGGAGCTGAAAAAAGAATTGTTGTTCTACATAAAGATGGCCTAGGCTATAAAAAAATGGTCAAGACCCTGAAACTGAGCTGCAGCATGGTGGCCAGGACTATACATCGGTTTAACAGGACAGGTTCCACTCAGATTGGGCCTCGTCATGGTCGACCAAAGATGTTAAGCACACGTGCTCAGCGTCATATCCAGAGGTTGTCTTTGGTAAATAGACGTACGAGTTCTGCCAGCATTGCTGCAGAGGTTGAATGGGTGGGGGGGTCAGCCTGTCAGTGCTCAGACCATACGCCCCACACTGCATCAAATTTGTCTGCATGGCTGTCATCCCAGAAGATAGCCTCTTCTAAAGATGATGCACAAGAAACCGTTTGCTAAAAACAAGCAGACTAAGGGCATGGATTACTGGAACCATGTCCTGTGGTCTGATGACACCAAGATAAACTTATTTGGTTCAGATAATCTAGCTGCCAACTTGACTGACTCTGCTGAAGCATCAGCCAGGAATCCAACTGCCTTAAAGAGCAACGGAAACAATTTTAGTAATTGCTGTCTGGATGTGCCCGCTGAGATATGATTGCAATTGGCTGTGCCTGCCGAGATAGGAGATTGCAACGGTTAGCCAACAGTCCAAGCTCCTGGCAACACAGGTGGGCGCTAGAGCCGGCTTCCAACTAATTGAAGTAGAATCCCAGGCCCTGTGCAGCAACACATTCCCCCTATCTATGGGGTTCCTCAGCAATCCCAAATCAAAGGCAAGGTCCGTATTTTCGAAACCTTAGTGAGCAGAGCATCTAGCTTAGAAATCTTATTCCAAGGATGGGCTGCATCATTCTCAAAAGGAAAACCTTTGTCTTCTTTGTCTGAGGCTACCTGAGAAAAATAGTCTCAGGGTTCTCCCACTCCAAATTAATTGAGTCCACAAGGGAATTATGAACAGGGAATAACCTGGACCTTTCATTATTCAACCTCTCATATGAGGTCATGCTTTGATAAATGTGCCATCTCCTTCTCTATTTCCAAGGTGTCAAATTGCCTTAGGCTGGGTTCACACTAGCTGTGGCCACGGCTCGCAGCAGGGTGTCTGGTGCAAATCAGGTCCAAGCTTTTTGCCTTAATACAGACCTGCACAGTGCCTTTTTCCAGTGCATACCCCCCTCCCGAAGCTGTGCGAACCGACTGTATTGAGAGCCAGTCAGTGTCTGTCATGCAAATTGGATGCGAGGAAACCTGCATCCAATTCGCATAAAGTGTAAACCCAGCCTTAAGCAGGTCACTAACATTGTCCAGTGGAGGAATCGCCCTCTTCCTCTGACTCAGAGTCTACACTTAAGTGTGCGACCTAAGATCCCCATATGTCCTTACCATCCTCCTGACTAGGCTCGGACAAGGCCTGCATACTGGCAGCTCTAGTTAGGATGCAGGGTTCCCCTGTGGCCCTATCAGGCTTTTAAAGGATTGAAAAGTGGATGCAAATATCCTGTGACATGACATCATTGACTTGGCTTTAACCAGGCTATTGGCAAAGGCTTTTCCCCAAGTAGAGCTCAGCTTTGCCGCACACAGCACATTTCCTTCTTGGAACCTGCCCCTGAGCTTTGTCCTGGGCTTTAACCTAAAAGTCAAACAAAAATTAACCATAAATTACAGGTTCCTGCCTCTATACACCACTGTGCCTGAGACTTCAGAAAGAGCAAGGTGCCCCCGGCCCCCCGCCATCACCTGCGGCTCCCCTAAGCCCCCCAGGGACAAGGAAGAAAAATAAGACCCCACTAACCTGAGATGTGCCAGTGCCCCAAGAACCGGAGTTCACCACATGCACCACCGCAGTGCCCTCAATTGGTCCCTCAGTGACTGCCCCAGCCAGGTCTCCGCTGTGCCCCACAAGACAGGAACCATTGTCTCAGGTGTCTTCCCACTACATTACTCCACCAGAAGGGCTGCCCCGCAGCTTCCAAAACCAGGCTGGAGCGCAGCTGCCCCACCCACAGGAGCCACACACAGCTCTTTCCTCCCAGCCCCGGCAGGTAAAGCACAGTATGGCGCTGGGATGTCACAGAGGTCCTCTCTCCCCCCGAGCACCTGCAGCCCCACTCCCCTTGACCAGGAGGGATTGTGCAGGCTTTGGAGAATGTACATTCAGAGCTTCTGCCCTAGGACAGTTCTGAGACATGGAGCTCCCTCAGGAAGGTTCCTCACATGCTTCCTTCCCCTCCACAGGAAACATTAAAAACTAAAGGGGAGGACTGGAGGACCACTTTTTGAAGTTTGTAGTAAATGGGTTTCCAGTCCCAGATGGAGGAGCCCTATGCTTCAGTGGCTCCTGGAAAACAAGGGGAGAAAATGCCTTGTCAGGATGGGCAGACTTGTTCGAGATAGAAAGGCAATAGTAACTCAACCACTTGTTACAACCAAGGTATGCAGAATACCATCTCTGAACGCACAACACATCGAATCTTGAAGCAGATGAACTGCAGTAGCAGAAGACCACAGAATGCCACTAGTATCAGCTAACAGGAAACGGAGGCTACATTTTGCACAGGCTCACAAAAAATTGACAATAGACAATTGGAAAAACGTTGCCTGGTCTGATGAGTCTTAATTTCAGCTGCCATATTCAGATTGTAGGGTGAGAATTTGGCATAAACATTAAAACATGGATACATCCTGCCTTGTATCAAGGGTTCAGGTTGTTGGTGGTGTAATGGTGTGAAGGATGTTTGCCACATTTTGGGCCCCTTCGTACAAATTGAGCATTGTTTAAGCTCCACAACCTTCCCAAGTATTGTTGCTGACCATGTCCATCCCTTTATGACTACAGTGTCCCCATCTTCTGATGGCTCCTTCCAGCAGGATAATGCACCATGTCACAAAGCTCCCAAAGGCACAAATCTTGAAATGTTTTATTTCACTGTACTCCAATGGCCTCCACAGTCACCAAATCCAATCAATCCATTAGATCAGCTTTGGGATGTGGTGGAACAGGAGATTGGCATGGGTGTGCAGCAGACAAATCTGCAGCAACTGCGTGATGCTATCAAACCTAAATCTGAGGAATGTTTCCTACAACTTGTTCAATCTATGCCATGAAGAATTAATTCGGTTGTAAACCCGGAAAAAAAAAAAAAATCTGTCAAGACAAAGGCATAATGAGCTAGTATGCATTGCATACTAGCTCATTATGTATTACTTACCTTAGAACGAAGCCCCGACACGGACCCCCGGACACCGCTGCAGACGCTGCCATGATCCCTCTGCGTCTCTTCCGGGTTCGGCGGCTCCGGCGCTGTGATTGGCCGGAGCCGCGATGACGTCACTCCCATGCATCCGGCAAGGAAAACTGAAGGTCCCCCCGGACCTTCAGAGCACATGCGCTGCTCGCGTGAGCGGCTGCATGCACTGCAAATATCTCCTAAACCTAATTGTACCTACAGGTAAGCATTATAGGCTTACCTGTGGTTAAAAGTGTCAAAAAGCGGGATACTACCGCTTTAAGGCAGTTCTGAAGGCAAAAGGGGGTCAAACCCAGTACTAGCAAGGTGTACCCAATAAAGTGGCCGTGAGTGTATATATATATATATATATATATATATATATATATATATATATATATATATATAACCTCCCCCATCAGAAATTCCTATAATGCTAGCATCCCATATGTACAGGACTTTTGGTTCCAGCATTCACAAAGTTTTACAACACAAAGTAAGAATATAAATGTTTTATTTATATATTAAATATATTCACTCACACCGACATACCCACAAATCAAATTCTTTTTGAGCTTTTAAGGACAAGAGTGATCAATCATGCCAATATACCATCCAGTCATGTACAAATGTAGAGTCTACGCATTTCGCAGCACACCAGCTGATTCTTCAGGTCCCCCACAAGCAGAAGGTATATGTTGGTTACAAGATTTCTTCATCCGAGCTCTTGAATTTTGCAGTACAAACTCTTGGTTTAATGGTTTCACAAGTCTCTTCACGGTCTGCAAAAATTTGATTATAGACATAAGTGATAATTTCCCCATTACCTCTCCACTAAACAATTGAAAACTTCTACTGGCTGGATAGAATGTCACCTCTGCATGCCCTCTGGAATCTAAAGATGGCCCCCAAGAGAAACCTCCACTTCCTGATTTATCCGTTCTTGCACATCCCTGCTGCACTTGCTTCCAGATACATCACTTCTAGTAATTTGCAGTTCGGGCAACTACCCCCCCCCCCCCCCATAAGCACGATGCACTGTGCACAGCAGCACAGGCACCACCCTGGCAGCTTGTCTAATTCATAGGTGTGGGTGTGTCAATCCCCTGCGGGGAGTGTTCATACCAGCAACATAGCTTGCCTAGTTTCAAAGCATCACCCACTAGCAAAGGTGGGGCCAGTCAGATCCAAATGTAGCACCCTCCATTGTGCAAATAGTATAGGTAAAACTTAGTTATGACTCATGGCAGTTGTGTGAGTAATTAGGTTGGATTGGGTTACCACAGGTCAGGCTGGCTCTACAGAGCAGGCCATTGGTACCTCTCCCTGGATCTAGGGGCTTGGAGAAGCTTCTGGAAGTTAGTGGGCAGAGGCCAGGAGGTCCTGATCTGCATACTTGAGGGAACATGGCCAATCCCCAGGCAGAAGGTTGTAGCATATAAGAACTCACCCAAGCTCTACTGCTATAAAAAGGATGATGGGCTGTGTGTCGGTGCTCTGGCTATCCCGTCCAGCATGAATCCATAGAAATCAAAAGCCGGCACACCACTGCTCCTTGACATTTTATTTTGCACTAAAATAGTTACAACATCTTAGAAATTCTAACACGTTTAGGCCTAAGCCTTCCTCATAACATACCGTATGCTATGAGGAAGGCTTAGGCCGAAACGTGTTAGCATTTCCAAGATGTTCTATCTGCTTCAGGGGAAAATAACATTTCATAAGGAGCAATGGTGTGCTGGCTTATGATTTCTACAGAAAGTCGTGTCATGGTGCCTCAGTCAGCCCTTAAATATGGGGGAGCCTGACCAGCAAGGGGAGTCAGGTGAAGGATTGAGTAATGAGGTTGCGGGGGCTCTTCCTTCAGGCTGGGAGCTGAGAAAAGGGAGAGGAAGCCTAAGAAATCTCCATTACCTTTTGACATCCGGGCTCACATGGGAAGATCAGGTCAGTTGTAGGAGTCTTGCCCAGTGCAGTGGGGAGCAAAGGACAGTGAGTACTCCAAGGGTACCTTAGGGTGAATTTTATCAAACACAAGAAATTGCAAACCTGTTTGGCAATTTGGCAAAGTGCCTTGCAATTGGCCAATTAGGGTTACCATTTTCTATACTGTATATGGGTTTATAAATTCTCTGCCATAGGACTCATTTAGTCTTGCCACATAGAATGGCATTACATTTTACATGCCAATACAGGGTATAGGTTATACATCTCAGTCATGCTAGGTCTTTTCTGCAATAACACTTAACTGTCTGCTCGCCAGTCTTGACTGCACGCTGCGTGCATTATGAAGTTACAGACCAGCACACTAATGGGATCACAATAGTCCTTTACCACAGGATTAAAAAACAAAGTTTCCTTCCTTCCTAGCAAGGAATGAGTGCCCAGGGCCCAAAATAATGCAACTTAGTGGAAGAACACAAATGTTTATTGAAAGTGAGAATGTACAGATTTGACCAATGCATTTCAGGATATTGCCTGCCCTTTTTTCAGGGCTGCTGGTATGTGTTAATGGAGATGTATGAGCATTGCGGTCGTTTATAATGGAAAATGGAAGAGCATATAAGTTTTATCTGTTGCCCACTGGGCCCTAGGCTCCTGCCCGTTTTGCCTTGCAGATGCCCGGTTACTACTACAGTAAATCTTGGTTGCTGCTTGATCATTTTGTTGATCTGACCAGATCAACACCCCCCCCCCAAAAAAAAAAGTAAACAGATGGCGCCACATGATAGAGAAGCTATGCAACTGGGCTTAGGACCAGTTCACACTGGAAAGTGTGGCCCCACGCTGTCTGGTTTGGACAGCGCATTAGTTTCAATGGGCTGCCAAATGTACCTGAATGCAGAAAAAGCAAGGCAAGCACTACTTTTTCAGATCACACTGCACCAAACTGCATGGTGCTGCAGTACCATGTGGTCTAGTGGAAGCAAACGCTGCATTTGCATACGGGGTACAATTTGCACCCGCACAACTCAAGGACAGTGTCAGGGCCCAGATTCGAACCCAGGTCCTTGGTTGCTTCTGGCAATGCTTCTTGCCGAGCTATCCAGCAGCTGATATCTTTGCATTCTAGATCTACACCAAAGCATTGGACTTCTCCAGTCAAGTTTTCCCAAGTATGGACTAATCCCCTAAGAACTTGTCATGGTCTTACCTTCTTGCTGTTCTCCTTCGTTTGACATGTGCTGGCGGCCATCTTGGTTTCTGGGTTTCTTGTAGCCTCCCACCCTGCGGCTCCTCCTTCCCACTGGGAGGAGCTGGATACCTAGCTCATATATATATAGGAGGTCTGTGGCTTCAGTTCCCTGCTTGGTCCTCCTGTGTTCACATGCTACTAAGACTGCTGCTACTTCTGGTTCCTGTTCCTGGCTTCGTCTGACTACCCTGTTGGTTCCTGATCCTGGCTTCGTCTGACTACCCTGCTGGTTCCTGATCCTGGCTTCGTCTGACTACCCTGCTGGCTCCTGACCCCTGGCTTCGCAAAGACTCTGCATCGGTTTCGCCATCCGTTTGGACTTTTGCTTTATAGCTTGTTTTTCAATAAAGCTTTCTTATGTTCACTTATCTGTTGTTGTACGTCTGGTTCATGGTTCCGTGACATTAGGACCAAGCCATGAATTCTGACGGTACAGGGCCATCCTCGCTACCCACGCTGGTTGCCAGACTTGATCAGCAGGATCACCTGTTGGGTCGGTTCGCCGTGGCGTTGCAAACCCTGCTTGAACGCACGGTACCACAGGCCACGAATTCTGACGGTGCAGGGCCATCCTCACTACCCACGCTGGTTGCCAGACTTGATCAGCAGGATCACCTGTTGGGTCAGTTCGCCGTGGCGTTGCAAACCCTGCTTGAACGCACGGTTCATTTCGCTCCCGTTGCCGATGGGTCGGTTGTCGCTCCTGGGTCCGCTCCTACTGCCGCTCCGGTTGTTGCGCCAGAGTCTACCCCGACACCTGTTGTTGCGCCTGCGGTGTTTCGGGGTATGTCCGGTTCTGCCCCCCTTCCACAGCGCTTTGGGGGAGAGCCAACTCAGTGCCGAGGTTTCCTTAACCAGGTGGGCATTTATTTCGAGTTGCTGCCACATGCCTTTCCTACTGAGAGATCAAAGGTGGGCTTCTTAATCTCGCTGCTCTCGGACAAGGCCTTGGCCTGGGCCAGCCCTTTATGGGAGAACAACAATCCGGTGGTTGCCGAGTTTTCCGGTTTTGTTGCTTCTCTTCGGAAGGTATTCGATGTGCCGGCTCGTGCTGCCTCTGCTGCGAAGCTCCTTATGTCCGTCAGACAGGGTTCACGATCCGTAGCTGAATACGCCATTGAGTTTCGTACCCTGGCAGCAGAGGTGGGCTGGAATAATGAGGCTCTGGTCGCTGCTTTCTCTCATGGTCTCTCGGATGCCTTGAAGGATGAGGTTGCAGCTAAGGACCTACCAGTGGAGCTCGAGTCTCTTATTTCTTTCCTGATTTTGATTGACACCAGACTCAGGGAGAGACCTTCCTTTAAAGGAGAGTCTGCGGAGGCCTCCTAACAGATTGGCGCCTACCTTTGTTGTCCCACCCGTGCCTCCCTCTCCTCCCACGCCTCCTGGGGATGACTTGTCTGGGGGTGAACCCATGCAGCTGGGGTTTGCTCTCCTGTCCGAGGGGGAGAGGGTACTCCGGAGACGCGAGGGCCGATGCATGTACTGTGGTCTCGGTGGGCATTTTCGGTTGGCATGTCCGAACCGTCCAGGGAAACGCTCGCACCTGAGATCCTGTCGGGGGCAGATCTTGGGTGGAGTCTCCTCGTCCCCGGTTTCCCGTGTTGACAAACCACTGATCACTGTTGTCCTTTCCTGGGTCGGGGGCTCGGTGACGACCCAGGCGTTGGTGGACTCTGGTGCAGGAGGTTTGTTCATTGATAGTGTGTTCGCTGCCGCCAATTCCATTCCTCTGCAGGCTCGAGGTTCTCCTCTGGCTCTTGAGGCGATAGACGGCAGACCCCTTCTGCCGCCACACGTGACTCATGAGACCCTTCCAGTGGGGTTAGCCATTGGTGCCGTCCACAGAGAGTCGGTCTGCTTCCAGGTTATTTCGTCTCCACACTACTCGGTGGTCTTGGGGTACCCCTGGTTCCAGAAGCATAATCCGATTTTCGATTGGAGATCGGCCGAGATCCTCTCGTGGTCACCGCAGTGTGGGGCTAGTTGCATCCATGGGCCTGTCAAGTTGCTGTGTACTTCCTCGGACTCTCTGTTGCCCCCTGAATACGAGGAGTACCGGGATGTATTCGATAAGGTGCGCGCGGTTGCCCTACCTCCGCACCGCCCATACGATTGTGCCATCGAGTTACAATCTGGTGCCGTTCCTCCTCGTGGCAAAGTCTATCCACTGTCGGTAGCGGAGAATGAGGCCATGGAGGAGTACGTGAGGGAGGCGCTTTCACGTGGACACATTCGCAAATCCTCGTCCCCGGCAGGGGCTGGATTTTTCTTTGTGAAAAAGAAGGGCGGTGAGTTGAGGCCTTGCATCGATTACAGGGGTCTCAATCGCATCACGATCTAGAACGCTTACCCGATACCCTTGATTTCCGAGCTGTTCGATCGCCTTAAAGGGGCCACGGTCTTTACCAAACTCGACCTGAGGGCGGCATATAACCTCGTAAGGATCAAGGCGGGCGATGAGTGGAAGACCGCGTTTAACACCAGGACCGGTCATTATGAATCCTTGGTTATGCCCTTTGGGCTGTGCAATGCGCCCGCAGTCTTTCAGGAATTCATCAATGATGTTTTCCGTGACCTGTTGCAGCAGTGTGTGGTGGTCTACCTGGATGACATCTTGGTATATTCTGAGTCCATGGAGACCCACATTCTGGATGTCAAACGAGTGTTGCAACGGTTACGAGAGAACAAGCTGTTCGGTAAGCTTGAGAAATGCGAATTTCACCGATCCCAGGTAACCTTCTTAGGTTACATCATTTCCGCTGAGGGGTTCTCCATGGATCCTGAGAAGGTTTCGGCTGTCTTACAGTGGCCCCAGCCCAGTGGTCTTCGCTCCCTGCAGCGCTTTTTGGGCTTCGCCAATTATTATCGGAAGTTCATCAGGGACTTTTCCATGCTAGCCAAGCCTCTCACGGATCTGACCAGGAAGGGCAGTAATTCCCAGGTCTGGCCGCCCGAGGCCATCCGAGCTTTTGAGGCTCTAAAGTCCGCCTTTGTGTCGGCTCCGATTCTGTCGCATCCCAACCCTGGGTTGCCCTTTGTCCTCGAGGTGGACGCGTCTGAGACGGGAGTAGGCGCCCTTCTGTCTCAGCGTAGAACACCAGAGGGTCCTCTGCTTTCTTGTGGGTTTTACTCCCGGAAACTGTCTTCCGCGGAGTGCAACTACCAGATTGGTGACAGGGAGTTATTGGCCATCGTGCAGGCTCTTAAAGAATGGAGGCACTTGCTCGAGGGTTCGGTGGTTCCGGTCCTCATCCTGACGGACCACAAGAATCTGACCTATCTCTCTGAGGCCAAGAGATTGACACCACGTCAGGCCAGATGGGCTCTGTTCTTGTCACGTTTTAATTACGTGGTCTCCTACCTACCCGGTTCCAAGAACATCAGGGCTGATGCCTTATCACGGCAGTACTCCGACCTGTCCAGGGAGGAGTCGATTCCGACTTCGGTCATACCTCCGAATCAGATCCTGGCTGCCATTCGCACCAGCCTGACCTCTCCCCTGGGTGAGCAGATTTTGGCGGCTCAATCTGGTGCTCCCTCTGGGAGACCCAACGGCAGATGTTTTGTGCCTGAGGAGTTGCGCACTCGGTTGTTGCGAACCTACCATAACTCCAAGACCGCGGGGCATCCTGGAAAGAATCAGCTGTCCTGGGCTGTTTCACGTCTGTTCTGGTGGCCTTCCCTACGTTCCGACATCGCCGCATATGTAGCGGCATGCTCCGTTTGTGCCCAGAGTAAGTCCCCTCGGCACCTTCCGTTGGGCCTTCTGCAACCCTTAGCCACCGGGGAGCGCCCATGGTCACACCTGGGGATGGATTTCATTGTGGACCTCCCTGCATCCCGAGGCCATACGGTCATTCTCATGATTGTGGATCGGTTTTCCAAAATGTGTCACTGTGTTCCTCTCAAGAAGTTACCCTCTGCACAGGAGTTGGCCACGATTTTTGCCAGGGAGGTCTTCCGGTTGCACGGTTTGCCCAAGGAGATTGTGTCGGATCGGGGGAGTCAGTTTGTGTCCAGGTTCTGGCGCGCCTTTTGCTCCCAGTTGGGGATTCATCTCTCCTCCTCGGCCTACCACCCTCAGTCCAATGGGGCCGCAGAACGTTCCAATCAGGCCTTGGAGCAATTCCTTCGTTGTTATGTCTCCGATCACCAAGACAATTGGGTTGATCTCCTGCCTTGGGCTGAGTTTGCCAGGAACACGGCGGTGAACTCTTCCTCTGGGACGTCTCCCTTCATGGCCAACTATGGGTTCCAACCTGCCGTGTTACCGGAGGTATTCTCTCCCCAGGATATTCCGGCTGTGGAGGATCACCTTTCCGTCCTACGTGCTTCTTGGGTACAGATCCAGAAGTCCCTTGAGGTCTCTGCGCAGCGCCAGAGACTCCAGGCTGATCGCAGACGAGCGCCTGCTCCTTCCTACCAGGCCGGTGACCGTGTATGGTTGTCCACCCGCAACCTCAACCTTCGAGTGCCCACTCCCAAGCTGGCGCCTCGCTTTGTTGGTCCCTTCCGAGTGCTTCGCAGGGTAAACCCGGTAGCCTATGCCCTTGCGCTTCCTCCTGGCATGCGGATCTCCAACGTGTTTCATGTCTCCCTGTTGAAGCCGCTGGTGTGTAATCGTTTCACTTCCTCGGTTCCTCTGCCTCGTCCGGTCCGAGTGGGCAATCGTGAGGAGTATGAGGTGAGCAATATCCTGGACTCACGCCTGGTCCGCGGTCGGGTGCAGTTTTTGGTTCATTGGCGTGGTTATGGTCCAGAGGAGCGTTCCTGGGTTCCCTCCGCAGATGTCCATGCTCCTGCCTTGCTCCGAGCCTTCCACGCACGCTTCCCTCAGAAACCGTTCTTTACTCCGCGGAGGAGGGGCCCTTGAGGGGGAGGTACTGTCATGGTCTTACCTTCTTGCTGTTCTCCTTCGTTTGACATGTGCTGGCGGCCATCTTGGTTTCTGGGTTTCTTGTAGCCTCCCACCCTGCGGCTCCTCCTTCCCACTGGGAGGAGCTGGATACCTAGCTCATATATATAGGAGGTCTGTGGCTTCAGTTCCCTGCTTGGTCCTCCTGTGTTCACATGCTACTAAGACTGCTGCTACTTCTGGTTCCTGTTCCTGGCTTCGTCTGACTACCCTGTTGGTTCCTGATCCTGGCTTCGTCTGACTACCCTGCTGGTTCCTGATCCTGGCTTCGTCTGACTACCCTGCTGGCTCCTGACCCCTGGCTTCGCAAAGACTCTGCATCGGTTTCGCCATCCGTTTGGACTTTTGCTTTATAGCTTGTTTTTCAATAAAGCTTTCTTATGTTCACTTATCTGTTGTTGTACGTCTGGTTCATGGTTCCGTGACAGAACTACTCTTGTGCAGGTACACTGGGGCAGCCACAGTTAGTTAGGAGAAAGACCTTATTGTATGTTATACGTGTGTCAACTTTATAGTAAAAGTGGTTTCCATTGCTCAAAGCCTGGTCTGAAGTTATTCAAAGGGTTCCAACTTATTGGAAAGGCCTGTGATATTTTTCTGGCATTAACCCTATGAAGCCATTTCTCTCATCAGGAGTGATCACCTTTTGACCAAACTATGCATTAGCTTCTACACCACAATGTAGTTTTGCTGTTTAAGGGATTATCCCAGTGACTGGGACAAAATGATTCTTTTAAGTGATGGTAAAACCCAAATTTTTTCCATCCCCCCCCCCCCCCATTTCATCCCAAATGTTTTGGCTGGATTTGGGCTTTACATGATCGTACATCTCAACCACCCCATTTTGACTTTAAACTTACTTGCACTTTTCGCAGTGTGTACCTCTTGCACCGGATGTCCTCCATCAACATCTCAAATGGCGCACGTTGGTACTCAACTGGTTGAGCATTGTAAAAGCGCCGCCTGAAGCAGCAGAGTCTCATCCCAACACGGAGCTCATTCATTACACCTTTCCACAAGGCACACTGCAACAAAACCGACACTGTTAAAAGCCCTTTAGTCTGCAATAAGGCATTTGTAAAGATACCCAAGAATTACCGGGGCAGAACAGTGGGGGACTCCTGAACAGATTATGCCCTACTGGTTCTCATCCTTTTAGTACCACACTTTTAATACATAGATCTAGTGTAACTTCTGGAAAATTTGAGGCATATTTGTTAGTCCAGCTTTATTTGCTCAAATACCCAACTCATTCATGGGTCTTGGAGACCGGGAAGGGACTGTGAATATCCTTTACATTCAAAAGCTGAAAGAATTACATCACCCAGACATGCAGAAAGACTACAGTCAGACGTGAGACCATCTACTGGCTGAACATTGTAAAAGCCAAATATCCACATGCCATTGCTTATCTTTTTCCCGTTAAAAGGTTCTCATTCGTCATGAGATTAAGTACATCCCCGATTAGAGGGACTACTAAAATACTGAAATAAGAACCCAGCAAACACCCATTTCAGGATTCGGAGAAATTGACGAAAAAAATTACGCTAGCAATATTTTTGCTGTGGGAGTAGTGTCCCCCCGTGGGGAAGATTTACCTTCTGCTTTGTTTACTATTGTCACTAGGACGAAAAGGAGAAGAAATCAAAATGCAACAGATGGCTGCAATCAAGAACTAAGGAGAAATTGTCCAATATTCACGTGTTTGGGTGACTATTTGGATTTTTAACTTTGGAGATCCCTTCCAGTCAGGTCTTCACGAATCAACGTAAATATCCCATGGACAACCCTGAAAGGTATTCTACCCACTACTCCAAAGGCTTGATAACCCTTCCCCACTGTTCAAAGGTTTTGGCAGGACAAATACCTAAAATGGAGCAAACGAAGCAAAATCTTACCCAGTTTTCAAAGCCTATGGAGTGATGGCTCTCCTCACGCTCCAGTTTCATAAAATTCTGAGAAAATAAAAGTTTAAGACAGTTCAAACTATAGTAAAGCAAAGACTTCTCTGGACTGAAGACAGACCTGTGTTAACTACAAGCTACTGCAATTTTGTGTAGTTAAAGGCAGGAGCATGCAAAGTAAAGAAGCTTCAGAGGATACATTGTCACCACTTCAGTGAAGCTATTTAGTATACAATGTGGATGGGTTACAAGTCTGGTTATTTGCCAGCTGTCTCCATTAACTTTGGCAGCCATTGTCTACTAGTGAAAGGGATGGAAAATCTAAACTGAGTTATCGCAAATTAGGGGGTGCCAATGGGACATCTGGTTTCAGAAGTCAAATATATCCTCTAACTTCACAGAGATCTTTGTTCCCGCTGAGTTTAAGATGGAAAGATTAGGAAAAACTAGCACTATACAAGTAGAGGTCTTTACCATTGCCTACTCTATCCAAAATTAAAGGTTTGGTTTTTACATACACTATTAAAGAGCAGCTCCAGCAACAAGAGAAAGTAATGTGCCCAAGTGCTACCTAGAAAACCGTGCATCTGTGCTAAAATAGGAATCTTAGCTTCCCCTTTTTTCAACCAAGGCCAATGTGAACAGGCCCGCCCCGGTGTGAACAGGCCCGCCCCGGTGTGAACAGGCCCGCCCCGGTGTGAACAGGCCCGCCCCGGTGTGAACAGGCCCGCCCCGGTGTGAACAGGCCCGCCCCGGTGTGAACAGGCCCGCCCCGGTGTGAACAGGCCCGCCCCGGGTTTGTAAAATACATTTAAGATGTTTCTATATAATTTCTGACAGAGGGGATTTAGCATTTCATAAAACTAAAGGTTACCCTTCTCCCTGAAACAAAGGACATCTAGGTTCCCCTGCATATCGGGGTGATGTGAGCAGCCCCATGATACATGCTTCAGTACTCCTGACTTTCTTTGTTCAAGGCAAATCCCATTAGGTACCAAATCTTAACTTTGGAGATCCTTTCCTGTTGTGTCTTTAAGAATGAAGGGAAATATGCCCATGGACAACTTTGAAAGGGATACTATCCACTCTACTCTCCAATCTGTGGTAAACCTTCCCCACTAGCCAAAGGTTTTGGCAGGAAAAATACCTAAAATGGAGCAAAAGCAAAGTCTTACCCAGTTTTCAAAACCTATGGAGTCATTGCTCTCACTCTCCAGCTTCAGCAAATTCTGTGAAAATAAAATTTTAATATCGGTCAAACTATAGTAAAGCAAAGACTTCTCTGGATTGGAGTAAAGCCCCGTACACACGAGTCGAAAATTGTCAGGGAATTTTCGGCCAACGTCCGATCTGCCGATTTTCGGCTTGTTAGTATGATGCTTTCGACCACCAACTCCGACTTTTCGGCCGAAAAAAATCTGGTGTGCAGACTATAAAATTTTTGTTGGCCGTCAACACAACGGCCGATTCTCTTGCAGTCAGTACAGATTTCGACAGGGAAAAATCTGATGAGCAAGTCTGGGCATGCTCAGTGAAGAAAAAACAAGAAAAAAACCAACACATGACATCACTTCTGAAGTAGAATTTTGTTGGCCGAGAAAATTCGTGTGCAGTCTAGGCACATTCCAACCAACAAAACACAACTTGGACAAAAGTCGGACGATCGGTCGGCCGATAATTGTTGCGTGTGTACGAGGCTTAAGACAGACCTTAGTTGACACAAGCTACTGCACGTTTCTGTATAGTTAAAGGCTGGAGCATGCAAAGTAAAACATCAAAGGATGAATTGTCACCATTAAAATATAGGCCCATTTTGTATAGCATGTCGAAGGGTTGCAAATCTGGTTATTGCCATCTGTTTGCATTCATTTTGGCAACCATTATCTTCACTAGTGAAAGTATCTGTCAGATATACCCTCTTAATTTGCAGAGATCTTTGTTCCTGCTGAGTAAGATGGGAAGTTAAGAAAAATCTAGCACTATACAAATAGGGGTCTTAACCATTGCTTACTATATCCAAAGTTAAAAGTTTGGCTTTACATACAATGTTTAAGAGCACCTCCAGCAACAAGAAATGTGACCCAGTGCTACCTAGAAAACTGTGCATCTGTGCTAAAATAGAAATCTCTCAATGTACCTACTGTATGAATTTAGAACGAAGGCTTCTTGGATCCGAATAAGGCTTTAGGTTTTTAACAAGGCTCTGTTGAGACGACAGCCTACAGTTTTTCAGCATCAAAAACATGTAGCCATCAGAATCCCTAAATGACACTTTGTGAGGACTAGTGCACCACAATACCAGGCTAACCAAAGTGATCAACTCAACAGGTATGCAATGTAAAACTTAATTCATGAGAACAAGATTAGGGAAATACTGAGCCACAAAGTTCCACCAATCATTGCCACATCATGGTCATGGTAACTCCACCTTGGACATTGGCCTGGTCCAGTACTCCCCTTCGTGGGGAATTCCCGGTTGCGGCTCAGTTTTGTCTGACCCTGACCATATCACTAGTATGCTATGTTTTACACCAGGGATGACAGTCATTAAATATAATGGTAAGTCATAAAGTCATATGTATACTATATTGGTTTTTATTTAGATATAATTTTTTGACATGTTCATTTAAATTATTGTATGCTATGTCTCTCTATCTAGAACTAGAAGGATTGCAGTCCTCTGGCCCCTGAAGAAGCCACTCTTTTAGGTGACACCTCGGCGAAACATGTAGGGCTTATGTGATCCTTTGTTATCTTCTACTATTCATTAAATTTCTAATGACTATGTACATGTCTATTTTCTCATGTTTTTAACAAATTTTGTAGCTAAATAAAATCAATTTTATTATAATTTTGGTCCTCTGGATAACTTGTTACCACCTTCAAATCTATGCCTCCTTCAAATATATTTGAAAAAACAAGAACTCACTGCTCAAGGTGGTGTGATTGCCTGATGACTGACACGTGCATGCCCCGGCTCGCCTCCGTGAAAACTTGATCAAGGAAAAGGAATTGGCAGCACTCCAGGTTGAGTCAAAATCCAGATTTATTGACTGGACATCCAAATATGACAATCGTGACAAGGTCACGATTGTCATATTTGGATGTCCAGTCAATAAATCTGGATTTTGACTCAACCTGGAGTGCTGCCAATTCCTTTTCCTTTATCCTTCAAATCTATGCCTCTAAAGTCCCATACCAATGACTGAGCGCATATATGGCCTAGGGCCCTTTTGCATATCGGATGTGTTTGCTGTCTTCTATTTTCTCTTTCTAGAAAAGATTGGAGTCTACCTTATGATTGCAGACATTTACATAGGAAATTCACTAGAATCAGAACAGGCCCACCCCAATCTTGAGAACAAATTTAACATTTTTCTATGTCATTTCTGCCTGAAGGGATGTAGAATTTCATAAAACTAAAGGTTACCCCCCCCTCACTGAAAGAAAGGACATCTAGGTCTCCCCGCTTATCAGGGAAATGTGAGCATCGAAAGCCCCATGATACATGCTTAAGTACTCATGACATTCTTTGTTCAAGGCAAATCCCATTCCGTACCAAGAAAAAAAAAAATGTTTTATAGCAGAAATCTTATACTTGACACCCCTCTAGTAATGCAGAAATACCTTTTGCAAGTCTTTTTGCATTGGTTAGGCACTCTACCCCATTGCATGATTGCTCAGTGTGGCCATGGCAAATTACTGCAGGAAACCAGTTGATTCCAAGTGGTTCATATACTTATTCTTGCCACTGTAAATGGCACCCTATGGGGGGCTTGTGCTAAACCTGTTTACAACTCTCCATTGAACAAGACATTGAGGAATGGAGTTCTCGGATACACTACCTGTTTGGATTGCTTTATAATCTGCAGGAGATTGCAGATCTCGGCATGTACTCCATATTGCATGCGGCACACCGCTTTGTAGTGTCCTGGTGCATCAGAGGGACGGAAAAGCCTTTCGGCACAAACCTGAAAAACAAAGGATTTCAGCTGCAGTGTATTTTTAGTGTTAAAGCAGATGCTGCATACTGGGAAAGGGAAATCTAGGCTATCCACCATAATGGTATCACAAGACAGGCTGATCACATACACAAGATGTCTAGGCCCAAAAAAGCCTTGTGAATAGTCAGAGTTGTATAAAGTACTCGAAAACCATACTTGAGTAGAAGTGGAAGTGCTCGATCAAAAAGCGACTTGAGTAGAAGTACTAAAGTATTCAACATTTTTTGGAATTAAGTATTGCAAGTAGTTTTTTAAAAAATTTTGCTACTCAATTACTGAAAGTAAAAGTACAAGTACTGTGTTATGTAGTTATTAAAGAAAGTCAAAAGTTTGATCATATTGTTTTTTATTATTTCAAATGCAGCTTTTATTTATACATACAGTAGCATTTATTTTCGTATGCGCTGATAATACACATGTTTTGAGCTTCATGAAACCTGCCATCTACTGTTCTGGCAGTGGTAATTTTTATAATTGTAACGAGTAACTATGCAGCACAAAAAAAAATATCGGAGTAGAAGTATTGAAATCATCGAAAAAATGTAGTGAAGTAAAAGTGGAAGTAGGAGAAAAAAATTCTACTCCAGGAAAGTACAGATACCGCCTTTCGGTACTTAAGTACAGTAGTGAAGTAGTTCTACTTAGTTACTATACATCTCTGTGACTGGACACAGCGGGAGCCAATCAGCCGGTCCGGCCGAACCGATGTTTGCCGGCACCCTCTCTCCTGACCGAGTCAGAATGGCAGTTTGCCTATGTAAACAAGGCAGATCACTGTTCTGTCAGAAGATGGAGATCATGTTCCTGCTAAGGAACACCGATTGCTGTCTTCCCCAATCAAAGCATCCCCCCTCCCTCAGTTAGAAAGCACTCCCCAGGGAACACATTGATTGTCCCTGGTTTTAATCCCTTCCCTGCCATTGTCATTACAGTGACAGTGCACATTTTTTACCACTGATCACTATGAGTCTCACTAGTCCTCAAATAAAGTGTCAAAAGTGTCAGTTAAGTGTCCATTTTGTCCACCGCAATGTCGCCGTCCCAATAAAAATCGCAGATCGCTGCCATTACTAGTAAAAATAAAAATGCCATAAAAATATTCCATGGTTTGTAGACGCGATAAACTTTTGCGCAAACCAATCGCTATACAGTTATTGGGATTTTGTAAACCAAATACATGTAGCAAAATACATATTGGCCTAAATTGATGAAGAAATTTGATTTTACATTTTTTATTTGATAAGTTTTATAGCAGAAAGTAAAAGTTTTTCCAAAATTGTAAGTTTTTGTTTATAGCGCAAAAATAAAAACCACAGAGGTGATCAAATACCACTAAAAGAAAGCTCTATTTGTGGGGGAAAAAAAGAACAAATTTCTTTTGGGTACAGCATTGCATGGACGCGCAATTACCAGTTAACCGGTTGCCGACCGCCGCATGACTATATACGGCGGCGGTCAGCCCCGACCAGGTAAAGTGACGTATATATACGTCACTAGCCTGTCACTTCCTTGTGAGCCAATAGCGGGCGAACGCGCAGGCGGGCGAGCGCGCGGAGGCGCGCGCCCGCCCCGGCTCGTTCACCGGGAAGTTGGTGCGTGTGACCGGCGGACCCGATGTCCGCCGGTCACTCGCGATCGTCCTCCGTGAAGGGAGAAAGGGAGGCGGCTGATGTAAACAAGCCGCCTGTCATTCTCCCCTGTGTAGGAATGGTGATCATACGGTTCTACTATGTAGGACCGTTGATCACTGCTCCTACACTAGTAGCCATGTCCAATCACAGTTAGAAGCACGCCCCTAGGGACACACTTAACCCCTCCCTCCCCAATAAAGTTAACCCCTTCCCTGCCAGTGTCTTTTTGCTGTAACAGTGTATATGTACAGCACTGATTACTGCAGTAATGTCACTGGTAACCCCAAAAGTGTCAAAAATGTCAGTCAAGGGTCCGATCTGTTCCGCCGCAGTACCGCAAAAAAAAAAAAAAAAAATCGCAGATCGCCGCCATTACGCGTTTAAAAAAAAAAAACACCAAAAATGACAGAAATCTTTCCCTTAGTAAACGCAATAACTTTTGCGCAAACCAATCAAAATACGCTTTTTGCGATTTTTTTTACCAAACATATGTAGCAGAAAACAAATTGGCCAAAAATGTTAAAAATTTTGATTTTTACATTTTTTTGGGGGGATTTTCATATAAAAAAAATGTGATAAAAAATATTTTTGCAAAATTTACGCTCTGTTTATAGCGCAAAAAGTAAAAATCGCACAGGTGATCAAATACCACCAAAAGAAAGCTCTTTTTGTGGGGAAAAAAAGGACATCAAATTTGTTTAGGTACAGCGTCGCACGACCGCGCAATTGTCCGTTAAAGTCACACAGTTAAAAAAAAAAAAAAATCGCAAAAAACCCCCTGGTCAGGAAGGGGGTAAAATCTTCCGGGGCTTAAGTGGTTAAAGTAGCGCAGTGCCAAGTTGCAAAAATTGCTCTGGTCAGGAAGGGTTAAACCTTCTGGGGCTGAAGTGGTTAACAGAACCGAGCTACTTGTCCATTCACACAGACGCTGCTCGGCCCCTCCCCCCTTATTGGCTCACTGGGTGTGTGACAGCAGGAGCCAATGGCTCCCACTGCTGTCTCAGCTAATGAGAGCCTCAAGAGAGCCAAGGCTCTTGTGCACAGCACTGAAGATTGGGCTCAGGTAAGTATGGGGGGCTGCTACACAGGTGGTCTTTTACCTTCATGCATGGAATGCATGAAGTTAAAAACCTTGAGCCTTTACAACCACTTTAACCACTTGCCGACTGCCGCACGACTATATACGGCGGCAGTCAGCCCCTCACAGGCAAAGTGACGTATGGGTACGTCACTAGCCTGTGAGGCTCTAGGGACCGAGCGCCGCCGGAGGCACGCTCCCGCTCGCTCACGGCCCCCCCGCGCACGTAAGCTCACTCACGATCCTCGGTTACACTGGGAGAAAGGCAGGCGGCTAGTGTAAACAAAGCCGCCTGTCAGTCTCCCTTGTGTAACAGCAGAGATCATACGGTCCTGCTATGTAGGACCGTAGATCTCTGCTGTTACATCACAAGCCACATCCAATCACAGTAAGAAGCACGCCCCTAGGGACACACTTAACCCCTCCTTCTCAAAGTTAACCCCTTCCCTGCCAGTGTCATTTTTACAGTAACAGTGCATATTTATAGCACTGTTTACTGTAGTAATGTCACTGGTACCCCCAAAAGTGTCAAAAATGTCAGTCAAGGGTCCGATCTGTCCGCCGCAATGTCGCAGTCCCGCAAAAAAAAAAATTTGCAGATCGCCGCCATTAAAAAAAAAAATTACAAAAATCTTTCCCGTAGTTAGTAAATGCAATAACTTTTGCGCAAACCAATCAAAATACGCTTTTTGCGATTTTTTTTACCAAACATATGTAGCAGAAAGCAAATTGGCCTAAAATGTTAAATAATTTTTTTTACATTTTTTTTGGGGGGAATTTCATATAAAAAATGTGAAAAATATTGTTATTTTTGCAAAATTGTCGCTCTTTTTTGGTTTATAGCGCACAATCAAAAAATCGCACAGGTGATCAAATACCACCAAAAAGAAAACTCTGTTTGTGGGAAAAAAAGGACGTCACTTTAATTTGGGTACAGCGTCGCACGACCGCACAATTAAAGTCATGCTGTGCCGAATCGCAAAATAGGCCCTGGTCAGGAAGGGGGTAAAATCTTCCGGGGCTTAAGTGGTTAAATGGAATCTACAATGTTTCAATGTAGTCATGTTCAAGTTTTGAAGATATTCCATAATTAGGTGAATAAAATATGGTTTATGAATATTTAGTGTTGACAACTCATGCCAGTAGAGGGAGCTCTAGGTTTTGCAGCCGGGGCTGGCAGTTGTTTGACCTGAAAGTGGACACCTCCACTAGTGAGGATGCAAAGACTAAGACACATTTGCTAAAACCTCAAGATGTTTCATGCAAAAATACACTCCCCCTCTCCAAATGGTACCGCTTATTGCTGCAATATGGAGAAATTACCCACCAAACCACCCTTAGAAACTGACACTTGGGGAAATGTTTGCTAACTGGACCACCTGCTGTTCTGGTTTCTCCTGCCAACCCCTATGTCACTACAGGGCAGATGCAGTGGTCAGCAGAACCACAGGGCACACTGGGGGTATAGTAATCACTAATGGTTGCTTCAGCGGGCAATTTTGCCCTACTGCAGCATAGTTGCCAACATTTGAACAAAAATTTCCAGGGACACTTTGCAGCACAGCCATCAATTACTTACCACACCCACTTCCCTGAAGCCCCGCCCGCTCCGCATAAATAATTTCGGCCTACTCATCAGATTATAGGGCAGGGGTCCTCAAACTACGGCCCTCCAGCTGTTGCGGAACTACACTTCCCATGAGGCATTGTAAAACTCTGATATTCACAGCCATGACTAGGCATGATGGGAATTGTAGTTCCTGAACAACTGGAGGGCCATAGTTTGAAGACCCCTGTTATAGGGTCTACTCAATGAGAGAATTACAGGAAATTGAAATGGGCATTTCAAACAAAGCAGTAGTATACCGCTTTTTGCCACTTTTAACTACATGCAAGAGTATAAGGCTTACCTGTAGGTACAATTAATATCTCCTAAACCGGCACGTTTTAGGAGATATTTGCACTGCATGCAGCCGCTCACGCGAGCGGCGCATGCGCTCTGAAGGTCCGACGGACCTTCAGCTTTCCATGCCGGGAGCTTGCCGGAAAATGACTCCCGCGCGCATGCGCGGGAGTGACGTCATCGCGGCTCCAGCCAATCACAGCGCCAGAGCCGCCGAACCCAGAAGAGACGCCGAGGGATCATGTCAAGCTTCCACAGCGGTGTCCGGGGGGTCCGTGTCGGGGCTTCGTTCTAAGGTAATTCATAATGAGCCAGTATGCGATGCATACTAGCTCATTATGCCTTTGTCTTGCGGGGTTTTTTTTTTGTTTTTTTTTAGGTTTACAACCACTTTAAGGCCAAAGTAGCAGAGTTGGAATAATTCTCCCATTCAGCTGCACTACTTCTGCCTAAAGTGTAAAATTCTCATCACAATTCCCTGCAATTCTAAAGTGTCAAATGTGCTCAGGAGTGACCATACAAAAAATGGAATATGGAAATATAAATAAAGTGAAAGGTGTAAATAGGTGTAAATAAGTATGATTATACTATCTGGTATAATTAGGTTTTATCGTACTTTACACCTTGCACTTTATATTTACATGATATATATATATATATATATATATATATATATATATATACATATATATACATATATATAAAATCACCAGGGTTTGCTTTAATAAAAGCTTTAGAATGTTAAGTTACTTTAACCTGATAAATCTTGACTGAGATGTTATTGTCGGTTTACATCTACAATAGCTTCTGCATAAACTACATTTCTGTATCCTAGCTCTGTACAAAGAAAGTGGGACAGACAATAAAGTAAAGGGAAAATTTGCAAGCTAGAAAATAAAGCTGTAAATCACAATTAATATCTCAATTTGGTAGTGAGTATTGGAGTGTACACCTACCTTGGTAACTTCATTGAAGGTGATCAACAACTCACCAGTGGGAGATGTGCAGTTGGGGTTAAGGCCAACCATGCGGTAGAGCAGATAGAGTAGTGGGTCGCTGAGAACGCGTTCAAGGTCACTGCTGATGCCCCAATCTAGTGCAGCATACACCATCCTGCCTAGCTGCTCAATAACCTGGTAGAGAAGACATGACCAGTTACAGGCTATGATTACGATCCACTGAGGGTCGATACACATGAGCCTGGAGGACTATTCCCTCAAATAAAGTATTGCAAGAGCTACAGCAGGTGCCCGTTACTCAGTTTTTACATAAGAAGTATGTTAAGGAACAAAAATGGCTTCTAGAATTTGGCACTCCAGTAAGATGCCCACTTGCTTCAGCCAAAAAGTAAATTGCAAAGTGTGGACAAGGATGGGAATCCTATCTGGTCCCTGGATAGTAGAAAAAGGTTTTAAAATTCCCATTGAAAAGGTTTTGGTTGAACATGCACCAGATTCACAGAATACTGCACCATTGAATCATTCATCCCACTACAAATGCATCTACAGGAAAGCCTTTTTACAATAAAAATTTGCTTAAGTTTTAAAAAATGCTTTCCAATTTTACCAGAAATTTGCCATTTTCTCAAACTCACTTCAAGTATGGCAACATAGAGGCATTCTGTACTCTGTCCGCAAATCCCCCAGGAGGGTTTAATTCCCTACTTGTGATTGGCTCACTGCTTTAATCAGCAGTTCACTTTCAGATAAGTCAAATTTCAGGCATCTCCTGCAATACTAATTTTTGGATACTCCCTTGGGGTCCATTCACACCAGCGTGCTGCGGTTAACACAAGTTGGAGTGGAGCCATTTGGAATGGCACCTCATGTACTCATTACCATGTAATTTGTAGGAACACTACCATGCACTGCAGATACAAACAATGCAGTGGTTCTTAGACACTACCTAAGTGGTTATAATGCAGACCCTGCCAATCAGGAACCATTGCTCTGGATAGGGCATGGCAAAAAGCAGAAGTGTACATTAGGGTCCTATTAAAAATAAATAAATCATGCCACAGTATCACAGGTTACCTTGCATTAAAGTTACCTCATTGTAAAATGCATGCATTACCACACCTACATGTGATTGAACCCTGAAAAAATAGGTGATGGAATCATGTCCAAGGAATCCACTCCACATCCCTAAAAATCATTGGAAAGACAAAGTTGACTGGTCCCAATATCCGGTCATTGTCTTATAATATAATGGGACTTTGCAGGAGTGGATAAACTAGTAATGGAGGCAAGCAAAAAAGAATAAAATCCAATAATTTATTACAAGGAATCATCATAAAAAAATGGTGAATCCACGTGTCCAAAAGAATCTTGTGCAAAACGTAATGCTTTCGTGATTAGTGCAATCCCACCACCAGGTGAATTGGTCTCTCACCTCCACTATAGACCCACTGCTGGGTCAATCACAGCGTTGTATATACACAGGGACCTTCAGATAGTAAAGGCTATGGATAGCCTATCACCTCCAGAGGGATTCTCACCGAGGGACATAAAAGGGGAACAAAGGAAGAGATCTAGTGCTCTCTGTATGGTTGCGGTAAACCGCTTTATTGAGTAAAGGAATGGTACTCACAAAGGTGGCGCTTCCAAAGTGCATAGCAATCAGCATAAACGGTATCTAGGAAGAGACAGCTTCCAGCACGCAGGCTCTGTCCCCTATACGCGTGACGTCGAAGCCCAACTACAGGCGTTGACTTCCTCAGTACGCTCCTTCTGGCGTCCCATCTTATCAACACGGTGAATCTATGAGAGTGGATCAAACGGAAAATCCCTTTTCCTGCCATGGGACAAGCCCATGTGGACTAAGTCAGTCCAGCCTGTGAAGTGTGGCCGGAGAGCAGTGGCCTTGCTCCCTGGTACTCACGGCCGGAACTATTGGTCACCTGCCTTGCGATTGACTTATCAGGAACTTGTACCATATGGTTATAATTTGTTAAGTATGCTGTAGAAGAGGTATCTGTCCATATTCCTGAAGAAGCTAATGTGGCTCCAATAGCCCGCAAAACGCGTCGAATATTGGGCGCCTTTTTGAGATCAGCTTTACATGCCTTGTACCATTTATATGTATTTTCAATGTTGTTTGTGTCTATGTTGGACTTTTTTATGATGATTCCTTGTAATAAATTATTGGATTTTATTCTTTTTGCTTGCCTCCATTACTAGTTTATCCACTCTTACAAAGTCCCATTATATTATAAGACAATGACCGGATATTGGGACCAGTCAACTGTCTTTTCAATGATTTTTATGTGATTGAACCCTAAATGTGTTTGGAAGCTAAGGCAAGAACATAGCTGATGGTTACCTTTTCCTCTGATTGACTATCGCCCACCATACCTAGAAGGCACAGAACACATTGTTAGCAAAAGAGCATGTTACATTGCAGATTAACATTTCAGAGCAAATAAAAAAAAAACAGGTATTAATACTGAATACCTATAAATGCTA
This sequence comes from Pelophylax lessonae, assembly GCF_965119305.1. Lineage (NCBI taxonomy): Eukaryota > Metazoa > Chordata > Amphibia > Anura > Ranidae > Pelophylax > Pelophylax lessonae. Next base: position 214,995,215 of record NC_138778.1, read on the forward strand.
GGCTAGAAATATTTATATGCAAAGGGAAGTCTATGATATTTAAATGTATCTAGAGTACACAGGGTCATGTATTTACATAATTTGAGTAGAATTGCAGGTTGTTTCCTGAAATCAAACTCATGCCACCTACCCCTAAGGGCTGTAGCTCCAATTTAAGACACCTCACTGAGGTTTCGTACTCTGGATGTGTCCAGTTCAGGTTCCATGCAAAAACATCAGTCACTGTTCAAGTGTAGCACCCTCTAGTGTAGAGTGCAAGATGTGTTTTGAATATAGGTCAGGGTGAGTGATTTAGGGGGGCTGGAAGCAGCAGCATTTCTGGTGACTCCCCAGCTTGCTGGAAACTTGGAGAACTTTCCAGAAGCAGCTGGGTGGGTGTAGGAGGAGCTACTGAGGGTATTCATGAGGGCCCCAGCCAATCTCCAGGAGGGTTGGGAGGGGGCAGTCACCTTTTAAACAGTGGAGTTCAGATGGAAGCTGGAGATTAAGTGCGGAGGAGGCCTTTGAGGGCAACACCCTACCCTGGGGGGGTGACCTCGGGCCAGGGACTCGAGGAATCCTCTACCACCACAAGGAGTCCTGTGCAGTGCACGGGAGCAGGAGTGAGGTCAGCAAGCATGTTCAGGTGATCCCTAGGGAGAAGACAGCCAAATGGCTGGTGAGACAGTCGTGGGAAGACAGGCAGCCTAAGAGGACGGAGTGGAAATATGGGATTGCTGTAGAGTCAGTCTGGAAGGACTGGATTAGCCATGTGGGCTAGAGAAATGGGCTGCTGCAGCCAGGCGGGCTGGCAGAGCCTGAAGAGGTGGGTGCTGGCTTCAGTGACTACAGACAGGAAATGCAGTGAAAGTGCTTTTTGTGTCACCCCACCGTTCTCAAGTATAGGTTCCTGCTGTCCCGGCCTGCAAAGAGCCATTGCTACTAAATTCAAGGGTGATAGATCTGCAAGCAAGATTTTGTGCAGGAGGGAGAAGTGAAGTATATATGGACTGTAAATAGTTTTTGTCTCTGAAAAAGTATTTTGCTAAAGTCAAGTGGGCATTCCATAATACCCCTATACTCCATCTAAGTTTATTAACCCCTAATAAAACAGGAAGTCAGGAAACAGTCCAGCAAATGAGTGCCTGGCTGTGAAGTTATGGGGGGATCCCATTAATCCTGCAACTCCTACTTGGGGTGATCTACACAAATTGAACTTTGTCTCAAACACTTCTTCTGGTCCGTCCAGGCATAGTACTGCTCAACAAAAACTTACCACTAAAATTACTAGAAATAAGTGAAATGCAACAGAGGTTTAAAGCAAAGCTCAGTAAAACAATTTCTTCACCAATTCCTTTAAAACTTGCGGTTCCCATCACATACACTTTGGCATGGACAAACCCAACATCTACATTTAATTTTTGCTATCATACCTCACTTTTTACAATTTTCTTAACATCTTAGCGAATTTGGTATATTTATCTGTAGACCCTGCCAGTGACAGCATTTCCTGTTGCCTTTTAATGCACATGGTAGGCTGACTATTTTCAACCTATGAAAATCTCATATCAGATGGTCAGTACACAGCAGTACGACAGTTAACCTCCCATTCTCCTAGGCCAACCTGAACTCCACCACAAATCCCCAGTAAAAGCCAATTTAGACATTACATTTCTTAATTGCCCATAGCAGCCTTTTATAAATAGAAAATGCAAAGTTTAAATCCATACAACTAGTAAAATATGGTTTCATGCCTTTGAAGGCACAGTTGCAAATGGGGAGCAGGTGTGTTAAATTTGGTGTTATCGCTCTCACTCTGGTCACTGGAAATTCAACATGGCACCTCATGGCAAAGAACTCTGAGAATCTGAAAAAAGTTGTTGCTCTACATAAAGATGGTCTAGCATATAAGAATGCCAAGACCCTGAAACTGGGCTGCAGCACGGTGGCCAAGACCATACAGCGGTTTAACAGGACAGGTTCCACTCAGAACAGGGCTCACAAGGGTCCACCAAAGAAGTTGAGTGCAGGTGCTCAGCGTCATACCCAGGGGTTGTCTTTGGGAAATAGACGCATGAGTGCTGCCAGCATTGCTGCAGAGGTTGAAGGGGGGTCAACCTGTCAGTGTTCAGACCATTCCCCGCACACTGCAAATTGATCTGCATGGTTGTTGTCCCAGAAGGAAGCCTCTGCTAAAGATAATGCACAAGAGAGCCCGCAAACAGTTTGCTAAAGACAAGCAGACTAAGGACATGGATTACTGGAACCATGTGCTGTGGTCTGAGACCAAGATATGGTTCAGATGGTATCAAGCGTGTGTGGCGGCAACCAGGCGAGGAGGACAAAGACAAATGTGTCATGCCTACAATCAAACATGGTTTTGGGAGTGTCATGGTCTGGGGCTGCATGAGTGCTGCCAGCACTGGGGAGCTACAGTTCATTGAGGGAACCATGAATGCCAACATGTACTGTGACATACTGAAGCAGAGCATGGTCCCCTCCCTTCGGAGACTGGGCCTCAGGGCAGTATTCCAACAGGATAATGACCTCAAACACCTCCAAGATGGCCACTGCTGTACTAAAGAAGCTGAGGGTAAAGGTGATGGACTGGTCAAGCATGTCTCCAGACCTAAACCCTATTGCACATCTGCGGGGCATCCTCAAACAGAAGGTGGAGGAGCGCAAGGTCGCTAACATCTACCAACTGTGATATCATGGAGTAGAAGAGGACTCCAGTGGCAACCTGTGAAGTTCTGGTGAACTCCATGCCCAAGAGGGTTAAGGCAGTGCTGGAAAATGGTGGCCACACAATATTGACACTTTGGGCCCAATTTGCACATTTTCACTAGGGGTGTACTCACTTTTGTTGCCAGCAGCTTAGAGATTAATGGCTGTGTGTTGAGTTATTTTGAGGGACAGCAAATGTACACTGTTATACAAGCTGTACACTCACTACTTTACATTGTAGCAAAGTGTCATTTCTTCAGTGTTGTCACATGAAAAGATATAAACATAATTACAAAAATGTGAGGGGTGTACTCACTTTAGTGAGATACTGTAGCGGTCCTGGAAGATGAAGGGGTAAAAACTCATGCCAGGTGGTCACAGCTTACATATCACTTACCAGCAGACTGAGCAAGAGAGACCGCTCCATCCTGGTGAATAAAGATGCTTTCCACTCCATCCAACGCTGGCAGCGCCCCAGAAACCTTCCAGATCCGTTGGCATTTATAGCTACATTGGTAGCACAGGGCCCAGGCCTGCTCCTCTGTGATGGCTTGTCCTGAATTCTTCAGAATCTCTTTCAGCGTCACTTTGTGCTGAGGTCCAGTGGAACACCAATCAGTCATCGCTTGTATGCCCCCCCTTCAAGGGTCTTAACAAACCTCCAAAAGCCAGACAATCGCTCTATCGTACACCAAAGGCCAACCATGTGGCTTCCACCAAACCTGAGCCCTTGCCCCTTCCTGCCTTTTGTAAGGCCCACCAAGCACAGCAATCTGCAATTTCCAATCAGCTCCAATGAAGTCCCAGATTCTTAACCCCATGCTGCCCTTGTGTACCACAGGATGTCTGAATGGTCAGATGATTACATAAGGACTTCTAAAATGGAGATATCCATTACATTGTGGTTTATATTAACCACTTAAGCCCCGGAAGATTTTACCCCCTTCCTGACCAGGGCCTATGTTGCGATTCGGCACTGCGTGACTTTAACGGACAATTGCGCAGTCGCGCGACGCTGTACCTAAATGAAATTGGCGTCCTTTTTTTCCCACAAACAGAGCTTTCTTTTGGTGACATTTGATTACCTGTGCGATTTTTTGATCATGCGCTATAAACAAAAAAATAGCGACAATTTTGCAAAAATAACAATATTTTTCACATTTTTTTTATATGAAATTCCCCCCCCCCCCCCCCCAAAAAAAAAGCAAAAATCTAAATTTTTTAACATTTTTGGCCAATTTGTTTTCTGCTACATATGTTTGGTAAAAAAAAAAATCGCAATAAGCGTATTTTGATTGGTTTGCGCAAAAGTTATTGCGTTTACTAACTAAGGGAAAGATTTTTGTCATTTTTATTGTTTTTTTTTTTAACGAGTAATGGCGGCGATCTGCGATTTTTTTTTGCGGGACTGTGACATTGCGGCGGACAGATTGGACCCTTGACTGACATTTTTGACACTTTTGGGGTTACCAGTGACATCACTGCAGTAATCAGTGCTATCAATATGCACTGTTACTGTAAAAATTACACTGACAGGGAAGGGGTTAACTTTATTGGAGAGGCAGGGGTTAAGCGTGTCCCTAGGGGCGTGATTCTTACTGTAAAGGGGCGTGGCTTTTCATGTAACCACAGAGACATACAATCCTACATAGCAGGACCGTATGATCTCTGCAGTTACATCAGGGAGAATGACAGACGGCTTTGTTTACATCAGCCGCCTGCCTTTCTCCCTCTCCAGCGGGAGATCGCGAGTGACCGGCGGACATCGGAACCACAGGCCATTCGCGATGGAGTGTCCGAGAACGAGCGGGGGTGGGAGCGTGCCTCCGGAGGCGCGCGCTCGCCCCCTATTGGCTCGCGGGAGAGTGACGTATATATACGTCACTTTGCCCAGGAGGGGCTGACCGCCGCCGCAAATAGTCGTGCGGCGGTTAGCAAGCGGTTAAAGAATTGTCATGGATAAGTAAGTCCAGCTTTCCAAACGTATGTTTAAAGTAAATGTAAACGCTTTTCAGACATTTATGCCCCGTTCACACAGGGGCGATTCGCCCCAAAGAAGCTCCGGACCCTTTTTCTAAGTCGGAGCGACTTGTGTCGCTCCTATTAGAACGGGTCCGCAGCTTCCCTATGGAAGGCGACCTACGGCGACCTGTGAGGCGACCAGGTCGCCTCACAGGTCGCCTTAGTGTGAACGGGGACTTAGTTTGCTGAAGCACTGTATATCTTAAACAGTTTTCATAATTTTTTAAACATGGACTCCAGCAATGGCTACATGGCTTTTCTCAATTCGGGTTTCCAGATGCTGACAACAGAAGACCACGCCTGTCGAAATACCCACTTGTAGTCCCCATCATGAGCTTGTGGTACAGGGTGACAATGCAGGGAGAACAATTGGGAAACAGGGACAGAGCGTTGTCACCCTATAACAGGAAGTGCCTGGGCAAGGATCTTCATGGCAGGATCACCAGGGGCTAATTTATTGAAGGCTGCAGATTAAAACTTAATAAAAATGACTATTGAAAGTACATTAATCTGCTAAAGCTTATATGAGAATATAGGGTCTGGGTTTACAACTACTTTAACCACTTCTGGACCGGAAGATTTTCCCCCTTAATGAGCAGGCCATTTTTGCGATTCGGCACTTTAACTGACCATTGCGCGGTCAAGCAACGCTGTACCTAACTAAAATTTATGCTCTTTTTTTCCCCACAAACAGAGCTTTCTTTTGGCAGTATTTGATCACCTCTGTGATTTTTATTTTTTGCGCTATAAACAAAAATAGAGCGACAATTCTGAAAAAAAATATATATATATATATATTTTTCACTTTCTGCTATATAACAATCCCAAAAAAATGTAAAAATCTAAATTTTTTAACATTTTAGGCCAACTTGTTTTCTGCTACATATTTATGTCATTTTTATTGTTTTTTTTGGTTTTTTTACTAGAAATGGCGGCGATCTGCGATTTTTAGCGGGACTGCGACATTGCGACGGACAGATTGGACCCCTGACTGACATTTTTGACACTTTTTGGGGGACCAGTGACATTACTACAGTAATCAGTACTAAAAATATGCACTGTTACTGTAATAATGACACTGGCAGGGAAGGGGTTAAAACAGTGGGTGATCAAGGGGTTAAATGTATACCTAGGGGAGTGATTCTAAAGCTGGATACACACTACAACTTTTGTGGTTAGATTTCCTTCAGATTTACCTTTTCTATGTAGTGCAAGGGCCTGCCAGATTGCATACAAATTGAAAGTGTTTAGGTTTGACCTCACATTATATGGTTTTGGTAATTCTAAAGGAAAAAGTCTTCAGAAAATCTTATAGTGTGTATGGCCCTTAACTGTATGGGGGTTGGGCTTGTGGAATGACCATAGAGACTTGTGATCCTATATAGAAGGATCACATGAGCTCTGTGATCATTCCAGGGAGAGGAATGGTCAGCTGTGTTTACAACAGCCGACCGTTCTTCTCTGTCAGCGGTTAACGATCGCGGGTGTCAGGCGGCAATCAGAGCCGCCTGCCCTGTGCATCGGAGTCCCCGCTGCCGAGTGGGGGCGGGAGCGCGCCGGCGGCGCCGCGCGCATGCCCCCTAGCTGAAGGCGCGCGACCGACATTTACCTACAGCGGTTCGTGCAGGAGGGCCGCACTGCCGCAGTATTTCTGCAGCGTGCGGTCCGAAAGCGGTTAAAGGCATAGTGGAACCGTTTGTAAAAAAAATAAAAAATAATAATAATAATAAAAAATGCACCCATATCATATAAAGAAAAAATAATGACGCAATCTTGCAAAATGCATTGAGGTTGATCGAGTGGCATTACGTCCGATTTCGCCACTTCCGCCTTCTGTTAGAACGCGCGTGGAATGCACGAAGGGACCGAGCGGCGTTCCTGGATTTTTGTATTGCCTGCAGGATTTAGGCACTTTTAAATGTGAGTACTTTATTGTTATTAATTTAACCACTTATTAAAAACAATATTGTGCAATCATCTACTTTAACTTCTTGGGGGACGTTTGACACCATCCTATTGGGGACAAGCGCTGTACCTTCTAATGTGACCCCAGGAGGCTATTCAGTTATCTATTCCATCACCAAGGAGGTCATACCATTTGGAACTATAGCAAAGTGAGCTGGGTCCTAGAGGCCCTTAGTGGCCCGGTGAATGACCCTCATATAAACGGTGAAGGATTATTAAGCAATTGCACTTTAACCCCTTGATCACCCGCAGTGTTAATCCCTTCCCTGCCAGTGTCATTTATACAGTAACATTGCATATTATTTAGCGCTGATTACTGTAGTAATGTCACTGGTCCCCAAAAAATTTAAAAAATGTCAGTTAGGGGTCCGATCTGTCGCAATGTCACAGTCCCGATAAAAATCGCAGATCGCTGCCATTACTAATAAACAAATAAATAAATAAAAAAAGTCCATAAGTCTATCCCGTAGTTTGTAAACGCTATTACTTTTGCGCAAACCAATTAATATACGCTTTTTGGGATTTTTTTTTTTACCAAACATATGTAGCAGAATACAAAGTGGCTTAAACTGATAAAAAAAAATTTCGATTTTTTAAATTTTTTTTATTGGGAATGTTTTATTGCAGAGAGTAAAAAATATTGTTTTTTTTTTTTTCTTTTTTTCAAAATTGTCGCTCTTTTTTTTTTGTTTATAGCGCAAAATCTAAAAATCGCACAGGTGATCAAATACCACCAAAAGAAAGCTATATTTGTGGGAAAAAAAGGACATCAATTGTATTTGGGTACAGCGAAGCATGACCGCGCAATTGTCAGTTAAAGCAACGCAGTGCCGAATTGCAAAAAATGGCCTGGTCATTAAGGGGGTAAAACCTTCCTGAGCTGAAGTGGTTAAAGGGTAACTTCACTTTCGTGGGGGAAAAAAAAAACAGCAAATAAAGAAAAAACAATGTAACGTATAAAACACAAATCATATTGTAATTGAATGTTATTAAAAATTACCTTTACTTTTCATTTTGCAGCTGTTTTCTGAAATTTTCTGAAAATGCAATGCAATATGGCCGCCTGGAGGTGTTCTGTACACAGAATGTATACTGACCACACCCCCAGAAACATGTCCTGCTTGTGTGATTGGCTCACCAATTTTCCCAGAAGTCTGCACTAAGATACAAGTCAGATTTCTGGCATCCCCTGCAACAAAAATGTCATTTTTGATGAGATACTCCCAATAGGAACACGTCTAAAGGGATGCAGACCCAGCAGATTTCCTCTTTAGAGCCCTGCAGCTGCCACAGCTGGTAGATAATTATGAAGCCACTCCCATTTGACCCACTCAGCACAGAGGCACAGAGGAACAAACAGGGATTTCTTCAGAAAAACAAAAGGAAGGAATCTGCAGCAAAGTTTGTTAACATCCTTGTAATGTACAGAGATCACCCAGAGGGGAATGTTGGTGGTGTGAGTTTATGTCCCTCACTGGAGAGGTCCGGGCGATATCAGGAGGAGGCACCCGATGATCCTGTGTGAGTAAATGACCCCAGTGCTGGAAGTTAGTGACTGCGTGCTGTGTTTTTGGTCCATTGGGAAAAGTCCTAGTTCTTCAGTTCTGGGGTATCCGGTGCTCCCTCACCCAATCCAGGTTCACCATTACAATAAAACCCTAAAAAAAGACACCCCTAAACTGTTCCTTTGAGCCATTGGAAGAGAGGAAAATACTGGGACAATAAGGCTAAGTTCACCAGCAGCTCTCTAGGGGTGCACTATACAAAATTAACATATTTCACGAACCGTCTTTTGGGGAAAGTTAAAAATAAACTTAGGCTGTATTCACCCATTCAATGCACATAGCATACATCAGGGCTCAACATTTCAAGTCCTGAGCTTTAGAGGCTTTAACCGCTTGCCGACCGCCGCACGACTATTTACGGCAGTGTTCAGCCCCTCACAAGCAAAGTGACGTAGATCTACGTCGCTCGCCTGCGAGGCTCTAGGGGGCGAGCTCGCGCCGCCGGAGACGCGCTCCCGCTCGTTCCCTAAGCAGTCCGCGCGAATGACCGGCTGACCCGCCGGTCACTCGTGATCTCCCCGTCGAGAGAGAGAAAGGCAGGCGGCTAACGTAAACAAAGCCGCCTGTCATTCTCCCATGTGTAATAACAGAGATCGTACGATCCTGCTATGTAGGATCGTATATCTCTGTTGTTACACCACTAGCCACACCCCTTTACAGTTAGAATCACGCCCCTAGGGACACACTTAACCCCTTGATCACTAATAAAGTTAACCCCTTCCCTGCCAGTGTAATTTTTACAGTAACAGTGCATATGTACAGTATAGCACTTATTACTGTAGTAATGTCACTGGTAACCCCAAAAGTGTCAAAAATGTCAGTCAATGGTCCGATCTGCCCGCCGCAATGTCGCAGTCCTGCAAAAAAATCGCAGATCGCCGCCATTACTCGTTAAAAAAAAAAACACCAAAAATGACAAAAATCTTTCCCTTAGTTAGTAAACGCAATAACTTTTGCGCAAACCAATCAAAATACGCTCAAACATATGTAGCAGAAAACAAATTGGCCAAAAATGTTAAAAAAATTTGATTTTTACATTTTTTTTGAGGAATTTCATATAAAAAAATGTGAAAAATATTGTTATTTTTTCAAAATTTAGGCTCTTTTTTTGTTTATAGCGCAAAAAGTAAAAATTGCACAGGTGATCAAATACCACCAAAAGAAAGCTCTGTTTGTGGGAAAAAAAGGACGTCAATTTCATTTGGGTACAGCATCGCGCGACCGCGCAATTGTCCGTTAAAGTCACGCAGTGCCGAATCGCAAAATAGGGCCTGGTCAGGAAGGGGGTAAAATCTTCCGGGGCTTAAGTGGTTAAGAGTTATTCGCCACCAGTTGCCCCACCCAACCCCTACCTTGCCCAGCCCCTAATTAAGCCTCCAAATACACCCTCGTAAATTATCTCATGACACTTTTAAATGTGTTATGCAGTTAAAGTGCATTAAGTTACAAAAATATATATTAACAACAAAAACAACTTTATCTGTGCCCATCAATGCAGCCTATCAGTACCCATCAGTGCAGCCTCATCAGTGGCCATCATTGCAGCCTCATCAGTGCCCACCAGTGCAGCCTCATCAGTGCCCACCAGTGCAGCCTCATCAGTGCCTATCAGTGCCATCACTGCAGACTCAACAGTGGCCATCAATGCAGCCTATCAGTGCCCATCAGAGCAGCCTGATAAGTGTCCATTAATGCAGCCTCATCAGTGCAGCCTCATCAGTGCCCATCAGTGCAGCATATTAGTGCCCATTAGTGCAGCCTATCAGTGCCCATTAGTACAGCCTCATCAATGCAGCCTCATCAGTGCCCATCAATGCAGCCTCATCAGTGCCTATCAATGCAGCCTATCAATGCCCATCAATGCAGCCTCATGGGAGCCGATTCTCCTCCCAGTGATTGGCAAAGGGAAGGGAAGGGAAATGTGGATCCTCATAAGTAAGCTCCATGGGGGCAGAGCGAAACACATTAGGGGCATGGCCTGGCGGGAGCTCAGGCTGAGGTTGTTTCTCTCACACCACCATAGGACTCCATGGATGTGCGGCACCAGGGATCTTTCCTCTCTTCCTTCCAGTGACTACAGGAGCTGGGACGAGCTCCATCCCTTGCTGGCACTCCAGCAGTGGATGCAGCATCACCCACACTACTCCCTATAGTGATCGAGCCTGAGCCACACACTAAACAAACCGTGGGTCACAGAAAGAAAACACGGGGACGGCTTCTCAGTGAATGATCACTGTGATAGCCAATTAGAGGCTATCACAGTGATCAGGTGACCCGGAATCAGGAGTTCCTGGTCCTGACCATTAGTACGGGGCCCAGGGCTCATGGCGAGAAACAACAGTAGTCTCTGTTCTGGGAGTGCGCCGTGCGGTGCACTTCCAGCACAAATAAAGATAAGCAAATATGGCCCAACGAAAAAAAGCCCAGTCTTTGGGTTAGGTCAGCGTGAAGGAGTTTTTAGGCAAAACCACTAAAATATTCAAGTTTTTTTTATACTTACAGTGTTCTTCTTTTCCATAAATAATTCACTTGCAATGTGCAAGAAAATTTGGCTGCTCCAACAGTCAATTCCCTAGCAAAGCCCCCACTCTTTTGAAGATTATAGCCCTCACCCCTTCTAGGAGTGCTTAATGATGAACTCCAGATTTTGTTACACTTTACATAGTTTGTTTGGGCCAAGCTGGTCCACACAAACCATGTCCCTCGCTAACATGTGAGGCCATTGGATGTGCTGTATAAACTGAATGTAGCTGAGGCAGCATACCACCATGTGTTCTGGGTGCAAGCCAAGACCTTCCTGTCTCGTACCCAGAACACAATAGAGTCTATCTGATTGGGGCTCAGACATTCATAGAAAGCATATGTAGCACCCTCCTATATAGGTGCCAGGCTAAAAGCATTGTTATGCTCCATCTGCTTATCAGGGGAGCCTGATCTGTTACTTATGCCTGTTGCATGTGTCCAGGTGTGAGTCTCTTGGTCTGAGGGAGTGTCCCCACTGTATCCAACAGGGGGGCCTGTTGGACAGTGGAAGAAACCTAGCCAGTGGCAAACTGGCTTTTGTGGCAGTCTCAGTGGGAGGGCACCACTGTAGTGCATCCTGGGATTGACCATAAAAGCTGAGGGGACATATGACAGGGCGTCTTTGGTGGGAAGCAGAGTCTCAGGAGGAGGGTGATGGCTGTCTCTCCTCCTGCAGTCTGAGGGAAGTGGTTACAGGCAGTCGGGCTGGTGAGCCAGGTGTGGAGCTGAGCCTTGAGGGTCCTGGAAATCTGACGGTGGAGCTGCAGGCAGAGTCATCTGGGAAAAACAGTGTCCGTGAGTACCAGGGGGCTTGCCAAGGGGTCTGCCCAGGAAGGGGGACCACTCCAGTGAAGTCAGAGGACAGAAGGTCAGCTCACACAGTTAGCAAGAGTAAAGGGGGTGCCAAGAAGAACCCAGAAAAGTAAGAGTAAAGGGGGTGCAAAGTAGAACCCAGAAAAGTAAGAGTAAAGGGGGTGCCAAGTGGGGCCCTGAAGAGTAATTCACTACATAGTTTGCCTATCAAATTCTTCACTTCAGTGACAAGGTGAATCAGCGGCCTTGCCGCACTCAATTTAGCTAGAAGTCCTTCAGTTGTGTATAGTTCATTAAGTTGGAGTATCCCACTCATCCCTTCTCCCATCCCAAGTTCTAAAATAAAACAACAAAAAAATAAAATCCCCTGGACTGTTTTCTGACTGAGCCAAACATTTAAAGTAAAAAGGATCTATAAGTTGTTGCTATGGGTAACCCAGGGGAATCCGCTTCAAGCAGCACCCAAGGGAGTAGTGCTACACATATGTGTTCTAGCAATGAATACAAAGCTTCCTCTGATTGGCTGAGTCAGAGAGGTGGGCTGCATTGTCCCCATAACATGTCTGGATAAGACAGAGTTACTGGAGTCAGGCTGCACATGCCCAGTTTGGTGTGTATTGCTAGAGAGTTTTTTTTTTTCTTGGGAGAGTGCATGTGATCTGCACAGGGCCAATCAGCACTGTTTAGACAGAGCATCAGGGGTCCTGCATTCTGATAGGATAGCCAATGCAGTATGAAAACTCCGCCTACAAGCTTTAACCAGACACGGATAGAAGTCACAAGACTGCTATATTCTGCTGATGAGAAAAGGTATTTAGCAGTTTATAATTCCTAAAATGATTGCATTTCTGTGTACTGTGGGAGACCAGATATAGTGAATGCAGACTCCTGGGGAGACCAGATATAGTGAATGCAGGCTCCTGGGGAGACCAGATATAGTGACTGCAGGCTCCTGGGGAGACCAGATATAGTGAATACAGACTCCTGGGGAGACCAGATATAGTGAATGCAGGCTCCTGGGGAGATCAGATATAGTGACTGCAGGCTCCTGGGGAGACCAGATATAGTGAATACAGACTCCTGGGTTTAGTAACACTTTAATGTTCAAACCATGTTTTCCTTCTACTCTAGCGCCTTCGCTGACATCACGGCTGACCTCATGTTTACCTGCAGCCCCTATCTCTGCTATCAAGTTTACAGCTTTACAATCAGTTTCGTAACATATTACTTCTCGTGAAAGTCAACAACTCGGTATGCCAAGACTCATAAAATCCTGGCGGAGCTGATTTCTATATATTAAATAACACTCATTGGAAATGTGCAGATAAATATGTTCCTTCTTCACCACAATGTGTTCTTATACACACAATTCATTTATTTATGTTAACGGTCCTTCAGACTTTACGGGGACTGAACTGTGCCCCTTGTTTAGTGGGAGTAGTACTGGTGTCAGTGGGAATACCAAAGCCACATCTTTAGTGGGAGGAATAGTGCCCCATCATTAGTGTCAGTGGGCGGAAAAGTGCCCTATTGTTGGTGTCAGTGAGCGGAATTGTGCTCCATCATTGGTGTCAGTGGGAGGAATAGTGCCCCATCATTGGTGTCAGTGGGAGGAATAGTGCCCCATCATTGGTGCCAGTGGGCGTAAAAGTGCCCCATCATTAGTGTCAGTGGGCGGAAAAGTGCCCTATTGTTGGTGTCAGTGGGCGGAATAGTGTCCCATCATTGGTGTCAGTGGGAGGAATAGTGCCCCATCATTGGTGTCAGTGGGAGGAATAGTGCCCCATCATTGGTGTCAGTAGGAGGAATAGTGCCCCATCATTGGTGTCAGTAGGAGGAATAGTGCTCCATCATTGGTGTCAGTAGGAGGAATCGTGCCCCATCATTGGTGTCAGTAGGAGGAATAGTGCCCCATCATTGGTGTCAGTAGGAGGAATAGTGCCCCATCATTGGTGTCAGTAGGAGGAATAGTGCCCTATTGTTGGTGTTGGTGGCAAGCATTGTGCCCATATTGATGATGTCAGAGGGAGGAATAGTATCTCATTGTTGATGTCAGTGGCAGAAATTATGCCCATATTGATGATGTCAGTGGGAGGAATAGTGCCCCATCATTGGTGTCAGTTTGAAGAATAGTGCTCTATCATTGGTGTCAGTGGGAAGGATAGTGCCCCATCATTGGTGTCAGAGGGAGGAATAGTGCCCCATCATTGGTGTCAGTGGGAAGGATAGTGCCCCATCATTGGTGTCAGTGGGAAGGATAGTGCCCCATCATTGATGTCAGTGGAATGAATAGTGCCCCATAATTATGTGTCAGTGGGATGAATAGTGCCCCATCATTTGTGTCAGTGGGATGGATAGTGCCCCATCATTGGTGTCAGAGGGAGGAATAGTGCCCCATCATTGGTGTCAGTTTGAAGAATAGTGCTCTATCATTGGTGTCAGTGGGAAGGATAGTGCCCCATCATTGATGTCAGTGGAATGAATAGTGCCCCATCATTAGTGTCAGTGGGATAGATAGTGCCCCATCATTGGTGTCAGTGGGAGGAGACGTGCCCTATCATTGGTTTTAGTGGCAAGAATTACGCCCCTATTGTTCGTGTCAGTAGGAGGAACAGTGTCTCAAGGGCCAGATAAAGGCAAGCAATCTGGTCCCCGGGCCACAGTTTGGAGACCACTGGTCTAGAGCAGTGTTTCTCAACTCCGGTCCTCAGGGCACACCAACAGGCCAGATTTTAAGTATTACCTTGGGGAGATGCAGACTAGAATACTGCAATCACTGAGCAGCAAATGATATCACCTGTGATGCATTTCAGTTTTCTTACAAACCTGGCCTGTTAGTGTGCCCTGAGGACCGGAGTTGAGAAACACTGGTCTAGAGCACTCCAAATGCTATTAGCCACATGCAGTGTCTCACTCTATATTAGAGGATCCCTTAATGCAGTGGTCCTCAACTCCGGTCCTCGGGGCCCACTAACAGGCCAGATTTTAAGCATTACCTTGGGGAGATGCAGACTAGAATACTGCAATCACTGAGCAGCAAATGAGATCACCTGTGATGTAATTTAGTCATCTTGCAAACCTGGCCTGTTAGTGGGCCCCGAGAACTGCCTTAATCAACCTTGAATGACACTCTGCACTTCTACCATAGGATCCTTTCTGGAATTCTGAAAAACACCCAGTCACATGCAATATGGAGGAGAATTTTTAATTTTGCAATCTAGTAGTTCATGTGGACTGTGCCATGGTTGGGTTTTTAACCACTTTACCACCGGAGGATTTTGCTGTCTTACGTCTGGGCCACTTTTTGCGATTCGGCACTGTGCGAATTTAACTGACAATTGCGCGGTCGTGTGACACTGTACCCAAACGAAATTTACGTCCTTTTTTTCCCACAAACAGAGCTTTCTTTTGGTGGTATTTGATCACCTGTGCGATTTTTACTTTTTGCGCTATAAACAAAAAAAGAGCGTAAATTTTGAAAAATAACAATATTTTTCACATTTTTTATAGGAAATCCCCCCCCCCCCAAAAAAAAATGTAAAAATCAAAACCTTTTTAAATTTTTGGCCAATTTGTTTTCTGCTACCTATGTTTGGTAAAAAAAATCACAATAAGCATATTTTGATTGGTTTGCGCAAAAGTTATTGCGTTTACTAACTAAGGGAAAGATTTCTGTCATTTTTGGTGTTTTTTTTTTTAACGAGTAATGGCGGCGATCTGCGATTTTATTTGCGGGACTGCGACATTGCGGCGGACAGATTGGACCCCTAACTGACATTTTTGACACTTTTGGGGGTACCAGTGACATTTCTACAGTAATCAGTGCTATAAATATGAACTGTTACTGTAAAAATGACACTGGCAGGGAAGGGGTTAATTTTATTGGAGAGGGAGGGGTTAATGTATGCCTGGTGCTTACTAACGTGTGGGGGGGGGGGGTGTGACTGAGTGACACAGGGACAGATCGCATGTTCAGCTATCTGTCACTGTTTGTCACTTAGGAGCTTAGGAGATCGGGCGGATCTCCAGACTCGATTCCCCGACGATCGGGGAAGAGCGGCGGTGATCACTGCCGCTCCTCCCCTGGCCCGACTCCCGCTGTGACTGAAAACAGCGGGAGCGAGCCTCCGGCGGCGGCCTCACGCGCCGCCTACAGGGGGAGGAGTCCAGCAACGTAGGTCTACGTCGCTGGACGGAATCGAGCCACTTTGCCGCAGTACAGTCAACGTGACTGGTCGGCAAGTGGTTAATTTTGCAATCTAGTAGTTCATGTGGACTGTGCCATGGTTGGGTTTTTAATAATTGGCCAATTATGATTTGATTTTATTAGTTGAATAGCGGGTTTTGTATTTTCTAGATCAGCCTTTCTCAACCTTTTCAACACAGAGGAACCCTTGAAATAAATTTCTGGTCTCGGGGAACCCCTGCTAAAAATTAAAAATCTACAACTTATGACAAATTCGTGTGACAGTCAGTGGGAAGAATGCTCCTTACTCTGCTCATCATTGGGAAGAATTACCCCCTTACAGATAGCTAAAAGGAACAATGGTGTCAGTGGGAACTTATCTGAGAGGGAGAAATTGCCGATTTCTCAAGGAACCCCTAGCAACCTCAGGAGGAACCCTGGTTGAGAAACCCGGTTCTAGATTACAAAGCCTCATGCACTCGGGACGTTTTTACAGCGGCTGTTTTTGGCATCAGTTGTTTTTTTCTGCAGCCAATAAACTCTTTACCATGTCATCCTATGTGTCCATCCACACATAGGCTGTTATCAGTGGTTTTTGGCAGGGGCAGTTTCTGGCTGGAGAAAAACCCAGAACTAGTGAGTTTTAAGAGACGTTTTTCAGTTGTAAAAACGCTCTAACTCTGATAAAAGCTTAAAAATGCTGAAAAACGCCAAAAAACGTGGCTATTCAGCGTTTATCAACGTTTTTGAGCCATAAGCTTTTGTGGGAACTCCTTCTACAGCTACAGCTTTCTACTGATGTTTTTTTTTCGATAACGTCCAGTGTGCACGAGGCCTAAGTGTTTAATAAAGTTTTTTATTTTTTCTTTAATGGTTACATGTGTCAGACTCAGGGCTTTTTTTCAGCGGGAACGCGGGGGGACGCAGTTCCGCCACCTCCAGCGCTGAATGTATGTAATGGCAAGGGGTGCTGGGCTTTCCTACTGGGTGTCTTTTGATGCTGGCTGGTGGGGGATCTATTGTTGCTGGAGGTGATATATTTTTGCGGGGGGTTTATTGTTGCCGGGGAGGTCTACTGTTGCTCCTGGGGGACCTATTGCCTCTGGAAGGGATCTGTTTTTACAGAGGGGGTCTATTGTTGCTGGGGTTGGTCTTATGTTACTTGGGGGTGGTCAGTTGTTGCTGAGAGGGATCTACTGTTAGGGGAACCGTCTATTGTAAATGGCTGCTGGAAGGTCTATTGATGCTGTCTGTGGGGAGATCTGTTGTTGCTGCTGAGGGTCTATTGTTGTCTGGGAGTATTTTGTTGTGGCTAGTCCATTGTTGCTGGTGGGATCTACTGTTTCTGGGGGGTCCTTTGTTGTTATTTTTCTTCTTTTCTTGTTATCATTACCAAATCCCATACAAATTACTTAGTACCACTTGATTCTGTATTCTCTAAAAGGGGCAGTACTGGGAGGTGGGTAGAGGGTGGAACCTAGGAACGGTGCTCGGAGGTAGGTGGGGGGCGGAGACAAGGGGTAACCCCGAAAGTGGGAGTTCCTGCACCTATTCTCTAAGAAAAAAAGCCCTAGCTCAGACTACTTTACCAGGTCTCCTATATACTGTATATATGTCGATCTAGGGATACATTATGCATTTTTGCACATTTGAGCTCAATCTGGTTTTTATTTTGTGTTTCTTCTTCCATGTATGCACGTTCCGACAGTTCCCTTATTCAAGTACACTTTTTTCTCTTCTGTCTTGAGGACACATTTTATCTTTTTTTTCTTGAGCTGTTCTACAAGCCAAGGTATTATTATTTCTGTCCATCCAGTCCTTAGGTTTATGAAGCTCTGCCACACAGCACAGGTTTAGCAGGGAAGGGGCCCTGATCTTTCTCTACTATGGTCAGGGCCGGTGCTTCCACTAGGCAAACTAGGCAGCTGCCTAGGGCGCATTGCAACCTAGGGGCGCAGCCATGAAGTGGCACTCTCTGTCCATCATGAATGATCCTTGTAAGTTGAGGGGAGGGGGCGGCAGTGGGGGAGGAAGAATGGACAGAGGAAGATGCCAGGTGTCTGGGGCAGTGGCCAAACTACCAGGCCCTGGCTTTCCACCACTGTTGGGGGGGGGGGCCCAAGAGGCAGGAAGGGAGCCCACAGGAGTGCTGCCTGCATGATCATCCTCTTTGGCTGGAGCTGAGTGGTGTATACCCTGGGCAGGAAGTGACTCTCTGCACTGAGCTGGTGGGCAGCCGTTCATTTCCCTGGGTCGATATAAGGCAGGGAGCGGAGGAGAGCTGAACCTGACCCCAAGCTTGGCACTGGAGGGCGGCACCTTTACTGGAGCAGAAAAGACAAGGCACCGGAATGGTCTGAGGAGGTTGGGGATTAGGGACGTGTGGAGTTCTCTGACTGCTGCTTCTCCCTTCACCAGGAGCCAGTTGGAGCTGTGGTGAGCACTGTGGTCCAGAAGAGGAGCATCCTAGGAGGAGGAATCAGCAGGATCACGGTGAAGGAGGGCAGAGTGCAGGCCACTCTCTTCATACCGCCTAGTGAGTGTCCCCAGAACAGGGGATCAGGGTCCCTGGGTGTGACATGTAGGTTCCCTGGTGTGAAAGGGAACCAGGGTCACCAGGTGTGCCATGGGGGATAGGGGTCACCGGGTGTAACAGGGTTTCGGGGTCAGCAGGTGTGCCATGAGGAATTGGGGTCCATGGGTGTGCCATGGGGGACTGAGGTCCCCAGGTGTGCAATGGAGGAACATCAGGGTCCCCAGGTGTGACATGGAAAACATCAGGGTCTCCGGGTATGACATGGAGGAACATCAGGTGCCCCTGGTGTGACATGGTGGATCATCGGGGTCCCTTGGTGTGGCATAGAGGAATATGGGGGTCACTGTGTATGACAGCATAACATAGAGGAGCCATCAGATCAGGGTCACTGGGTATGACATAGAGGAGTTTTTAACCCCTTCCCTTTTTATTTTATTTTTTTGGGGACGGGGGGGGGGGGGCGCAAGTAGCTGGTCTTGCCTAGGGCGTAATATAGTCTAGCACCGGCCCTGACTATGGTAACACAGGTCTTGTCCCTGACCTACACTATGATTGGACAGTAACGGAGAAGCAGCACACTAATTAGCTCATCTCTCTGTCACTCTGTTCTCCTCCTGTCAGCATGGTTCTTGCACTGCAGCCCACCTGATTGGCTCCTTGTGCTGCTTCTTTCTCCCCTTTCTAATGCCTCGTACACACGCAACGATTATCGGCCGTGAATTTTTGGCCAACGACCGATCGGCCGATTTTCGGCTTGTTAGTATGATGCTTCCAACAACCGACTCCGACTTTTCGGCCGAAAAAAATCTGGTGTGCAGGCTATAAAATTTTTGTTGGCCGTCACCACAACGGCCGATTTTACGTCAGTCAGTACAGATTTCGGCAGACAAAAATCTGATGAGCAAGACTGGGCATGCTCAGAGAAGAAAAAACACACGGAAAGTAAACCAGCACATGACATCACTTCTGAAGTAGATTTTTGTTGGTCGAGAAAATTCGTGTGCAGTCTAGGCACATTCCAACCAACACAACAACACTGGACAAAAGTCGGCCAATTGGTCGGCCGATAATCGTTGCGTGTGTACGAGGCATAAATCTTGCTGTTCGTGGACCACAGGCTGCTGATACCAAGTCCTACTGTGATACATACACTACTGGTGTTTTTTTATATCTGCATGGACTTCATAATAAATAATATATAATAATATGTAACATATGTGCAGTATAAATCACTAACCAGGTATTGTGTTCTTTATTGGACCTCTGTTTCCCAAAATATTAAATGTCAAGTCCTTTATTATTTTCTTATAAAAACAATTTATTTTGCACTTAATGACATTGAGAAAATAATGACACGAGTATTAAAATATATAAACAGAATATATAGTTAGGTATAAAATTTATAAAGTAGGCATTACCACAAGAAAAATGTACTTTCTCTTAAATTCTCCTAAAGTGCTCCTTCTTCTCCAGAACTCTCAGGATTCTCAACTACGACCTCCTATCTCCCATTCACTTTTGACGTTCACACTTAAGTTTTCCTATTACAAGCTTTAGGATATTTTTTTTAGTCCTCCTTTTTACTCCACCCTCTCTTTTTTACAATACATAACGCAGAGAAGGAATATAGAAAGAAAGGAAGACAGGATACAGTACGAACTACTACATAGGTCACCCCCGTTACATCGAAAAGCCCAAGATTATGTGGTACAGAATAGGAACCATGTGCTTATTTATTCAGCTGGGGACCCAGGTTCTCGTTTTAGAAATAAGTGAGTCTCTAAAACTGAAACAAAGTGCTCTATATCGACTTGCTCTGCCCTTCACAACTGTTTCAACCTCTCCGCCAAAGAATCCACTTCCCACTCTATTTCGTAAGGCAGATCAGCATTAACTTGGTCATCCAAATATTTTCGAATGTCCTTGACTTCATCTTCCCAGAATTCTTTGGATATTTCGAACAACTCTTCCATGTTGATGTCTCCGAGCCCTTTCAGGTTAAGAGAGCCTTCAGCGGGAATGTAGCCAATAGGTGTCTCCTTGGCGCAGTCTTCTCCATTGATCCTGTTGAACATCCATTCGAGAACTCGAATGTTTTCTCCATAACCAGGCCACAGGAAGTTTCCTTGCTTGTCTTTTCGGAACCAGTTGACGTGGAAGATCTTAGGAAGTTTAGCAGATGGGAGGTGCTCCATGCTTAGCCAATGGGCAAGGTACCGGCCAAAGTTGTATCCAAAGAAAGGCCTCATGGCAAACGGATCATGCATGATGACCTTGCCTACAAAAGAACCAACATAAGTTCTCAGTTACTCCCTTTAGCCACCATAGTTAGTGTTTATTATTTGATGCTAATAGGATGGCTGATATGGGTAAACTTTTATGGTTACTCACCTTTATGCTCAGCTGCAGCTGTTGCTTCAGACCTCATTGCTGACCCAACAAAGACACCATGTTGCCAACTCATTGCTTCATAAACCAGTGGCACACCTAGAATTTATAGTGACAAACTGGTTACATAAGACCATAAACAAATCAACTGTAATATTCAAGACAAGAAACTGATTTTCAACAGTCTACAGCAAATCTATGAAAATTTAATTTTATTTTTCCTTTATTTTTGTTTTTTCTTACATGTTGAGTTTCATTTTTTTTAGCTTTAGATTACATACCTGCAGGTCTACGGCCACCAAAGATAATGCCTTCGATAGGTACACCTTCCGAAGATTCCCACTCGGAGTCAATGATTGGGCATTGGCTGGCCGGAGTACAGAAGCGAGAGTTGGGATGAGCAGCAGGTTCACCTGGAACAATTGACCATTTATTAAAATTAATTGTTCAAATCCTTGTAATATGAGAGTGGATCATTCTAGGATTATTTTAGTGTTTAATTAAAGTTTTTGGAAGGTTTACCCATACTTAATGCCCCATATTTAAGAAAAGTATAAAAATATTATGGGTTAAACCTAGTTAGTGGACTAAATTAAAATTATGACATGCTTGAACAAGAATTACGCTTGCTCAATTTGATCTTTGGATTTTCTGTTTTATGGTAGAATGGGGCTAAAGCATTCTGTTGTATAAAATGTGTTATTTTCAGAGTTATGCGCCCCTGGGGGTCTTACCATCTTCAGGTGTCCATTCTTTGTTTTTCCACGACGTCAGAGTGACTCCTGGTTCTAGTTTCACATCCATGCCTTCCCAGTAGACTCCACCATCACTGGTCTCTGCTACGTTGGTAAATATGGTATTCTTTCGGATGGTTTCCATGGCGTTTGGGTTGGTCCTCACAGAGGTTCCAGGGGCCACACCAAAAAACCCATTTTCAGGGTTAATAGCTCTTAGATTGCCTAAAAAAATCAATTATATTATCCAATTAGTATGCTAATTTAGACATCAACAAGATAAATGCTCTTTAGAGGGCAAAATACATTGGAAAACACTTAATGGTACATTTCCCAATTATGTTTTTTGAAAAAATGTTTTTTTTTTATATCCTATAAATCCATGATGCCCAAACTGCAGCCCTGGTGCCCCAACCCATCTCCAGTTGCTTCTTTGAAGCTTTCTGTAGCATTAAATTAGCTGAATATTATATATGGTCCTTTGGTGATGTAAAGGGCTGCACATGAGGCCCGTACATCAAGTTGGTTGACCACCACTGCTATAAATGATAAAACTTTAAAGAATAATTTACACCTACTTTTTTTTTATTTTTTATTAAAGGTCTGTTAACTGCTAGAGTCTGTATGTACTCTAAATGTCAACTGATTATTACCTTGTTCATCAAACTTCATCCAGGCAATGTCATCACCAACACACTCAATCTTCCAGCCTGGCAGTGCAGGTCGCATCATGGCCAAGTTGGTTTTTCCACAAGCACTTGGGAAAGCAGCAGCAAAATATTTCTTCTGCCCTTCAGGATTGGTGATTCCCAAAATCTGTGAGGATCAAGGAACAGAAATACAATATTAATATAATACCTAAGAGAAACTTAATTTCATTATAGGTCTTTAATCAAAGATCAAGACCATCTGATATGATATTTAAATTAGAATTTCACATAAAAATGCAGAAGATAGTCAATGACCAACATGCGACTAATGTGGTCAGAGAATACATTTGAGGGTCAGTGACTCAGTCAGTGTTGAAACTTGGTCAACATACGAGCTAGGCAACTAGAACTTCGAACAAGAGAGCTTTTAAGCTCAACTCCGTGGACGTTTTCTTTTTTTTAAAAAAAAGTCTCTTACACGCTCTCTACTGTGCGCTACTTGGCCTCTTTATGCTCTAGTGATGCACTCTTTTTTTCTCCCCATGAGGATGTGCAATCAAACCACCCTGTATGCCCAGGAGAATGATACAGAAACCCACATTATTATGTGGCATTAGAGGAGGACCAGGGTACCTAACAGTTCAGGCCAAAGACAGATCTGAAATGTTATGTATGCTAAAAAAAAAAAATTCAAAATTCATGGGGAGAAGTGCTGCAAGCAGGGGTACACCGAACTTGGTGTTGGGCTTAAAGCAATGACAACCTATGTAGTTTCTCAGCTTAGGATACCTTCACAGGCTTAAGTTTTAAATATCTGTGTTTGGTGTTTATTCGTACCAGCATGTGCTCTGACAGCCAACCTTCTTCTTTCGCAATCCGACTGGCAATTCTGAGAGCGAAACATTTCTTCCCCAAGAGAGAATTTCCACCATAGCCACTACCAAAGGAGATGATTTCTCTGCGGTCTGGGATGTGTGCAATGAGTGTCAGCTCTGGATTACATGGCCAGCTGTTCACCAGCGGTTCTGCAAAACACATGTACAAATATTAATGATTTGCCTTGAGGCCATTTCCTTTACTTCATATGCAATACATATGCATACATTTTTAATACTGTCTTGTTGACTTACTTTTTAGTGGTAAAGGGCAGCCAACCGAATGAAGGCATCGAACAAACTCCCCTTCTCCAAGGGTATCCAAGACAGCCGTTCCCATTCGGGTCATGATTCTCATACTAGCGACTACGTAGGGTGAATCCGTCAGCTGAACGCCAATCTTTGATAGTGGGGATCCAATAGGACCCATGCTGAATGGGATGACATACATTGTACGGCCTGCCAAAAAAAACAAAGCCATATAGACATTAACAACAAAGGTAGTTGTTTAAACATTGAGATTACCTAAAAGAAGTTGTGCTAAAAGCACAGTTCAGTGGGTCGTTTAGGGACCCCATTGCTGTACCTTTCATGCAACCAGGGAATCTGGACTTGAATGCTTTCTCAAAATCATCCTCGGACATCCAGCGACCTAGTTGGCTAAGTCCGCTTTTGGCAACAGGCACCGTATCTCTTTGTTCTTGAGTAACTATTACAGTTTTGCTTTCAATTCTTGCCACATCGCGGGGATCCGTACGAGCCAGCCAACTGATATGGTGAGAGGAGAAAAAAAAGTGTTAACAAGTGAACTCTGTAAATGCTAATGTAAGTTCTATGAGTAATATTTCAGATGAATTCTCAAATCTTTCCCAGCCTACAATAGCATAGACGTACCAGTTCTCATATTTGGGCAGTCTCTTGATCATGCCAGTCTCTTCCATCTGGTGGATGAGCTTCTTGTTCTCCTCTTCGGAGCCATCACAGATGTGGATGTTGTCTGGCAAGCAAATGCGGGCATTGGAAACGATAAAATTGACCACTTCGGAACTTAAGTTGTTCAGATCTCCATGTGTCACGAAGCTTGCAATATCTAGCTCGGTCTTCTTCTGGGATGGCATTTTGATGTTGGGTATTTTTTGTTAACCTTTGGAGAAATAGTTAGAGGTTTAAAATCATGACTGTTTAAAAGCTACACTGGCAGGCACTATATAAAATAGCAAATATTCTGAATTCAGGTATAGGAATAATTGTTAGCAATTGATATTGCCTTTTTGTATCTTCCCAATCAGTACCCCCATTTCCCCAACTACCATTGCAAAGCCAAAGTATGGTGTTACATTCCTGTGCCTGTGACTGACACTTTCCTTGTAGCTTAAAGTAGGTGGATGAGGGCACGTAATCTAATTTACTAGTGCCCACGTAGTAATTGTGAAATATACCTTTTGGGTGCAATTAACTTTTAAACTCGTATAAGCTGCTAAATAAAGGATATATTCTTGGATATATTTAGCAGGAGTTCAACATACTTTGCTGACATAAATCAAAGTGTCACCATCCCTCTGACTAATGTGCAAGTAAAACGCATACATCCGAATAGGAGTCTAAAGACACCTTAAAAAGAATTATCCTATGTCACAAAGCCATAAAAAATTTATATTTTTTTATTGTACAAAATTATTATCACTAGGTCAAAAAACATTTTAAAAGAAAAGAAGAGCACAGAAGGAAATACGTGACTTCACTGTAAATCTATAACAGGGTCACAAATTTAAAGTCCTTGGTATCGGTCACATTGTGTTATCATGTTATCTTCTCTATAATATTCCTTAAGCTGGACATAGATGGGGGCGAATCTCAGTTGGGTAATGCTGAACAGACCGAGATTCAATCCATCTATGGGCAGGTTGATTGTATTAAAGTTGATCAATCTCAACTTCAGTACAACCAGCCTGTCAGACTTTTTGCATTGTGTCCTGCTGGTCGGGAAGGCTCCCCGCCAGCATAAGACAATAGTTCCTTGGAAGGGTTCCCCCCCATCAACACTGAACATGTTGATGAGAGAATCAAGCAATTTTCTTTCCTTCCACCCATGTTGGAAGGAAAGAAAATTGTATCATCTATGGCCTGCCTTTAACGAAGAGAAAGTGAGAGATTTTTCTGAATAATGAATATCAATGTTATGTTTTTTATATAACAAGATCTGCTTCTTCAGACACAGAGACTCACAAAATGTATTAAAATTTGATGCAAGCATGCATCTATTGTGGGGTTTCTCAACCAGAGTTCCATGGAAGCCTAGAGTTTCTCCTGAGGTTTCTAGGGGTTCCTTGAGCAATGAGCAAGTTCTGCCTCTCAGATAAGTTCCCACTGACACCATTGATCTTTTTAGCTATCAGTAAGTGAGAAATTCTTTCCAATGACCACAACTGTAAGGAGCATTCTTCCCACTGACCATCACACTAGTGTATCATGAGCTGTAGATATAGTCATTTTTAGCAGGGGTTCCCTCAAACTGGGAAGCTTTCTCAAGGGTTCCTCTGTGTTGAAAAGGTTGAGAAAGGCTGGTCTTTTGAGCATCTCATCCCATCCTGAACATATTCCCAAACTGGTCCCTTAGGGCTAGTGGGAAAGCATGGGCATGGAGGGTGCCCTGGCCGGAAGGCCACCATTGGTAATGGAGAGAATCGCAATCCTTTCCGTTACCATCTCTGGCCTGGCTGCCATAACATATGGTGACAGATATAAAGGACTTTAAAATCACATTGAATTGGAGGAATAAGTATTAGAGGGATTATTATCATTTGTGACCCTGTTATACATTTATAGTAAAGCCAGGTGTTCACTTTTTGTTCTCATTTTTTTTTTCTTGTAATCTATTTATAAACCTTAAGGTTTCACTTTTAGCTTTGTAATAGTAAATATTTTATGTGATATCTTTATAACTTTGTGGCACAGAATAGTTCTTGTAAAAAGTGTCTTTATAGTTCCATTTGGATCTTTTTATGTAAGTTGCAATATACTCCACCTTTCTGAATTGTTTTCTACTCAAAGAACAGGAATTTATTTTATGTTACTTTAAATATCATAAATACGAAAATCACTTTTACTAATTTTTTATTTATATGATTCCTACTGTAATAAAGTGTATTGTATTTGTACTGTCTACCCTCAAGTTGTAAAGCGTTGTGTAAATGCAATATATAAATTCTGTATAATAACAATAAAATGGGTGGGGGGAGGGACAGTTTCCAGTTTAGGTAAAATAGCTATTGTATTTTGAAAGCCACAGCTGGCAAATGTGTAAATAGGTAAAATCTGGACATGTCCAGCCTTGCCACAATGCAAGATACAATGGGATAAAACCAAAGGCAACCGATGGGAGTTAGCAAATGAAAGTTTGCCTATAATTGGCTGTAAGTATAAGCTCTATCTAAAGTTGTTATTGTTTTTTTAGGGGGGGGGGGGGTTCTTCCTTTAAATTTTGGTCTCAAATTATTTAAATTATGAATAGAATAATAAGGTAAACAGGGAAAGGGATAGTGTGGAGGGATGGGGATGTTGTAGAGCATCCATTCTCCATCAGGGTTCCTGCAGAGGTTTCCAGG
The DNA here is from genome assembly GCF_965119305.1 of Pelophylax lessonae. Classification (NCBI taxonomy): domain Eukaryota; kingdom Metazoa; phylum Chordata; class Amphibia; order Anura; family Ranidae; genus Pelophylax; species Pelophylax lessonae. Next base: position 215,021,783 of record NC_138778.1, read on the forward strand.
GGTCCCTTGAGCTGTGGCTGATTGTCCTCCTGTCTGATATTGCCTTCATAGTTGCCACTTGGCAGGGCCAGTAGCATGGCACCAATGATCTTTTCAGCTGACTGTAGGGTGGTTTCATAATGTAAGGAGCATTCTTCCCACTGACCACCAATGTGAGGGACATTCCTCCCACTGACCACCAATGTAAGGGACATTCTTCCCACTGACCCCCAATGTGAGGGACATTCTTCCCACTGACCGCCAATGTAAGGGGCATTCTTCTCACTGATAAACAATGTAAGGAACACTCTTCCCACTGACCACCAATGTAAAGGACATTCCTCCTATTGACCACCAAAGTAAGAAGCATTCTTCCCACTGACCACCAATGTAAGGGACATTCTTCCCACTGACCACCAATGTAAGGGACATTCTTCCCAGTGACCTCCAATGTAAGGGACATTTTTCCCACAGACTGCCAATGTAAGGAGCATTCTTCTCACTGATAAACAATGTAAGGGACACTCTTCCCACTGACCACCAATGTAAAGGACATTCCTCCTATTGACCACCAAAGTAAGAAGCATTCTTCCCACTGACCACCAATGTAAGGGACATTCTTCCCACTGACCACCAATGTAAGGGACATTCTTCCCACTGACCACCAATGTAAGGGACATTCTTCCCACTGATAACCAATATAAGGGACATTCTTCCCTATGATCGCCATTGTAAGGGACATTCTTCCCACTGATAACCAACATAAGGAACATTCTTCCCAATGACCACCAATGTAAGGGACATTCTTCCCACTGACCACCAATGTAAGGGACATTCTTCCCACTGACCACCAATGTAAGGGACATTCTTCCCACTGACCACCAATGTAAGGGACATTCTTCCCACTGACCACTAATGTAAGGGACATTCTTCCCACTGACCACCAATGTAAGGGACATTCTTCCCATTGACCACCAATGTAAGGGACAATTTCCTAATGACCTCCGATGGACTTATCTTGGCAGGGATTCCCTGAGACGCAAAAATGATTTCAAGGGTTATTCTGGGGTAAAAAGATTGAGAAAAGCTGCTGTAGAGCTTCATAATTTATACAAGAGTATGTAGTGAAATACCAAACCACATGACTCTAACACAGAAGGGCAGCCATATTGATAGCCAAACCATAGTCCAGCCAATCAATTTTCTGGGACCTGGTGAAATCCCAGAATCTGGAGTCAGGAAGTACCTCCGTTCTCCATCCTATTGGCAGGTCCTAGTGAGTCAACAGGCTGCGCTCACCAAATGCTTAAAGCATATCATCAAAATGGCTGTATACTTAACAATAGACAGGTACACTTAACAATATTAAGATTTTCCAATTCATTCACAGGCATTTATACAATGTAAAGGGGAAAAAGATTAATAATGCAAGCAAACATAATACACAAAATACAGAAATATGCAAAACTTGACAATTGTTAAAAAAAAATCATCATCAAAGCAAAATATGAAAAAATATAAAATTGAAATAAAGTTTTTGCACTTACAAGGAAAAAGTAGTAGAAAGTTGTAATTCTTCCTTCTTCTTTAAAGTCAAGTAGGTTGGTTTTCTTCTGATGACACCTGGTAAAAAGCCGGTTCTTTAAATAGCAACAAGTAACAAACTCCGCCCCCAGTTCCCCCACTCCCCCCCTCCTCCTCTTGCAGGTCTGTCCCTTCGTCATATTGATCTGTTCCGGCTCTCAGACCTGCAAACAAGTTTTTGTCGTAAGAGAGTTTCTGATCAACAAAATTCCTTTAAGAGCTAATGATTGATCAGGAAGTGGAATACAGGATACACTGCGTACCATCTTATTATCGCCTGGGGCCACAGGACACAATAACAAAAAAACACCTCTGTCTCCCCAACATGATAATTCTTGGTGGAGTGATTTATGTAAAATCTTTTTTTTAATAGAAATGTAAAATTTTTATTTTGAACTTACATTTTTTTTTCTTTTTTTGGAATTGAACAAAACTATTTTACATATGAATTATCTTTTTTTTTTTTAAGCTTACATTTCCCTTTTTTATTGGAATTGCACAGCACTATTTACATACGATTTTATAATTTTTATTTTATTTTTTATTTTAAGCTTACATTTCCTTTTTTATTGGAATTACACACAAATATTTAACTAGGAATTATCATATTTTTTTTTAAGCTTACATTTCTTTTTTTTATTATTATTGCATTTGCACAGAACTATTTATATAGGATTTATCTTTTTTTTTTTTTTAAGCTTACATATATTTATTTATTTTTTATTTTTTATTTGAACAAAACTATTTACATATGAATTATCTTTTTTTCTCTTTTTCCTTTTTTTTTTTTTTAACTTACATTTCCTTTTTTAATGGAATTGCACAGCACTATTTACATATGATTTATTTTTTTATTTTATTTATTTATTTATTTAAGCTTACATTTCCTTTATTATTGGAATTACACACAAATATTTAGCTAGGAATTATCATATTTTTTTAAGCTTACGTTTTTTTTTTTTTTTTGATTGGAATTGCATAGAACTATTTAAATAGGAATTCTTTTTTTTTTTTTTTTTTTTTTTTTATTTTAAGCTTACATTTCTTTTTTTTTTTTTTTTTTGGAACTGAACAAAACTATTCACATATGAATTAGAATTTTTTTTTTTTTTTTTTTAATTTTAAGCTTACTTTTTTATTGGAATTGCACAGCACTATTTACATACGATTAATCTTTTTTTTATTTATTTTTTTCATTTTTTATTTTAAACTTCAATTTCCTTTTTTATTGGAATTACACACAAATATTTAAATAGGAATTATCATATTTTTTTAAGCTTACATTTCCTTTTATTATTGCAATTGCACAGGACTATTTATACAGGAATTATCTTTCTTTTTTTTTATTATACGTTTACATTTGCTTTTTTTTTTTTTTTAATTACACAGACCCATTTATACTGTGTTTATTTTATTTTTATTATTTTATCATTTTCCTTTAAGCTAAGCTCACGATATGGGATGCGACGCACAAAAAATCGCATCCCAAAGCGCAGCCATTAATTCTTAAAATCGCACAAGCGCACGCGCTGTCGCACCTCCATGGGTAGGAACAGAGCCTTAAAATGTTAGTCCACCTTTTTAGAAAAAGATATAAAGGTGAACTAACACCGTACACCCTCCCCACACCCCCCCCCCCAAGTCACCGCCGTACCGCGTGGGTGATCAGCTGTCGGTACCCACTTCTTTCTGCACGGCCTCTGGGATTGATCAGAGCGATTCTGATTGGTCAGTAGGGACAAGGTCACCTATAGCCCAGGGCGAACATGTCAAACTGCGACCCCCCCCCCCCAAGATGTATGAGTATTATGTGTCAGCAAACCCCCTCCCCCCAAGATGTATGAGTATTATGTGTCAGCCAATGCCCCCCTTAAAAAAAAAAAAACTGCATGATCGCCCCCTAAGCATAAATTCCCCCTTCTACAAGTAAGTACAAATTGCCCCCCCCTCTTTGATGAAATTCCCCTCCTCCAGTACATTTATTTGCCCCCTCCATTCCCCAAATCCCCCCAGCACAAATGCCACCCCCCCCCCAAAAAAAAAAATCGCCTCTACTAGCACAGATTTTCCACCCCACAAATTTCCCCTCTGAGTACACATTCTCTTCCAAATCCTCCTTCTAACACAAATCCCTCCTCCTAGCTCTTCTGGGATTGATCAGAGTGATTCTGATTGGTCAGCACTGGCAGTGTCAGGAGTGGACAAGGTCACCTAGAGCCCAGGGCAAACATGTCAAATTGCGACCCCCCCCCCAAGATGTATAAGTATTATGTGTCAGCAAACCCCCTCCCATTTCTGCTAGTAGAGGTGATTGGGGGGTGTTTGTGCTAGAAGAGAGAATGGGGGGCCACCCCCCCTTCTGACAAAAACACCCCCCAATCATCCCTACTAGCTCAAATCTCCTCCCCCCCCCCCCTCTACCATTTCACCTCTTCTAACACAAACCCCCCAAATCCCCCCTCCTAGCACTTCTGGGATTGATCAGAGCGATTCTGATTGGGCAGCTGATTAGCACAAACACCCCTCAATGATCCCTATTGGCACAAATACCCCTCCCCCCTCTACCATATCACCTCATCTAGCACAAACCCCCCAAATCTCCCCTTCTAGTACAAATACACTTCTCCCCCCCCCCTCCCTCGCTACACAAATCCCACTAAATCACCCCTTCTTTATAATGGGGTTCTCTAATAAAGAGGGTTCTTTAAAAATGGTTCCCTAATTAAATAGGGTTCTTTAGAATAGGGTTCTTTATAATAGGGTTCTTTTATTTAAATAGGGTTCCTTTTATATAAGGGTTCTCTAATTAAATAGGATTCTTTATAATAGGGTTCTTTATATTAGGGTTCTATACTTAAACAGGGTTCTTTTTATAAGGGTTCTCTAATTAAATAAGGTTCTTTATAACAGGGTTCTCTAATTAGGGTATTTTTCATTAGGGTTATATAATAAATAGGGTTCTTTATAATAATAAATTGGGTTCTTTATATTAATAAATAGGGTTCTTTATTATAAGGTTCTCTAATTAAATAGGAGTCTTTATAATAGGGTTCTCTGATTAAATAGGGTTCTTTAAACCAGGGTTCTCTATATAGGGTTTTTTATATTCTGGTTCTTCAATTAGGTTCTTTTTAATTTTTTAATTTTTGTTCTTTATTATTTTTTTAATAATTTTAATTAATAATAGTTTTTAAATTTTTAAATAGGGTTCTTTATTATAGGGTTCATAGGGTTCTCTAATCTGATTTCCTTATTTTAGGGTATTCTTATTAAATAGGGTTCTCTAATTAAATAGCATTCTTTATACTAATAAGGCCCCATGCACACTGGACTTTATTGCAGCTGCGTCCTTTATAATGGGGTTCTCTAATAAATAGAGTTCTTTATAATTGGGTTCTTAAATTAAATAGAGTTCCTTATATAAGGGTTCTCTAATTAAAAATGGTTGTTTATAATAGGCTTCTTTATATTAGGGTTCTTTACTTAAATAGGGTTGTTTATAATAGGGTTCCCTGATTAAATAGGGTTTATTTATAATAGGGTTATCTAATTAGGATTTTTTTATATTAGGGTTCTATAATTGGGTTCTTTATATTATTAAATAGGGTTCTTTATTATAGGGTTCTACAATTAGAATTCCTTATATTGGGGTTCTCTAATTAAATAGCATTCTTTATACTAGTAAGGCCTCATGCACACTGGACTTTATTGCAGCTGCTTCTAGGGGGGTGTCAGACTTTTTTCCCTGCCTCTAAACTCCCCCTCATGTTAGCCTATGGGCCCATTCACACATAGGTTTTTAGCAATGTTTAGTGGCCGAGGCTTTTAGAGGCAGCCTTAATGTGCACCTTAACGTGTTACACACTTAAACGCATCAGCCATTTTTTTTTTTTTTTTTGGGCAAAATGATGCTGCCAGGAGGAAAGGCTTTTAGGAGAGTTTCCAATACCTCCTGTGTGCATGAGGTCCTAATAGTGATGAGCTGAACTGCCTGGGTTCTGTTCGGCAGGTGCTCTTCAAACTTCAAAGAGGTTCGGATGCCGAACCCGAGCCCCACTGAAATCAATAGGAGCCTAATCTGTCAAATTACAAATGCCCATTATCATGACTGATAGGCAAAGGGGTGTAAAACAAATAGCAGGGGGAAGGGTTGTCACTGAATCAACATGTACCAATGCAAAAAATATATATTTAAAAAATTCCATGCAGCCAGGTGATTTTTTTAGCATTGACTTTTACGAAGGAAAACAGTTTTAAAATTGACGGTAAATGACAACTGTCATTGCTGACTTCTTTGTTAAAAAAAAAAAAGAAAACACAACACACCCACTCCCTTTTCCAAGGGTCTGCTATGTATTTTGGGGGGCATTTAAAGGGGTTTGTATACTGTTGGGTTTTTTTTTTTAACAAGGAAACCCACAATGAAATGTCATTTGCTGGTATTTTAAACTGTTTTCATTTTTTTCCTATTAATTTCATTTTTTGCTGTAGCATATTCTATAGCATGACAAAAAAAACAATTGTGTAGAGTCGTCCTCCCCTTCCCCAAATTGCATACCAGACCCCATGAGTGTGGTATGGATTTTTTACGGGTACCTCATTCAAAAAATCAAAAAATAAAATCAGTGAGGTCCCCCTAAAGATCCATACGAGGCCTTTAATTCAAGAATTGCAGCCTGGCTGGTCAGGAAAGGGGGGGACAGACGTTCACCCACACCCCGAACCTTACTAGACCACATGCCCTCAACATGGAGGAGGACCCCCCTGGCAAACACCTTGTCCCCATTACTATGAGAACAAGGGCCTCTTTTCCATAAGCCTGACCCAGTGATTGTGGGGGTCTGTAAGTGGGGGGCTTATCAGATACTGCCCCCCCCCCCCAAGTGAATGAATAAGAGTTACTCTGTTCCCAAATCAAAAACAAGTTTAAAGTTGCCACCTAGAAATAAAGAATCCCAAATGTTTGGGACAAATCCTTTTAAAAAAAAGAAATCTCCCCAAAAAATGTTCTTCAACATTGAGCCCCCGTTCACACTAAGGCGACCTGTGAGGCGACCTGGTCGCCTCACAGGTCGCCGTAGGTCGCCTCCCATAGGGAAGCTGCGGACCCGTTCTAATAGGAGCGACACAAGTCGCTCCGACTTAGAAAAAGGGTCCGGAGTTTCTTTGGGGCGACCAGGAGGCGACCGCCATAGACTTCAATGCTATGAAGTCCGTGGCGGCCGCTCCGAGGTCGCGGCGCGCTGCTCGGATGCTATGGATGTTTGTTTATTTTATATACCCATACTTCTCCTTTAACCACCTCAATACTGGGCACTTCCACCCCCTTCCTTCCCAGCTTTCAGTGCTCTCACTCTTTGAATGACAATTACTCAGTCATGCTACACTGTACCCAAATTAAATTTTAATTATTTTGTTCACATAAATAGAGCTTTTTTTTAGTGGTATTTATTAAATATAGCTTTCTTTTGGTGATATTTGATCACCACTGTTTTTTTTTTTTTTTGCGATATAAGCGGAAAAAGAGCAAAAAAATAAAAAACAATATTTTCTACTTTCTGTTTAAAAATAAATCCAATAAAATCAAATTCCGTCATAAATTTAGGCCAGAATGTATTCTGCTACATGTCTTTGGTAAAAAAAAAATCCTCATAAGTGTATGATAATAGGTTTGTGTGAAAGTTATAGAGCCTACAAGCTAGGCTACGTATCATTAAAAATTGATCAATCCTGATGTACTAACTACCTATCTCATTTCTTGAGGCCCTAAAATGTCAGGACATTACAAATACCCCTTTTTGTAAAAATCACAGTCCAAGGTATTTAGTAAGAGGCATAGTGAGTTTTTTTGAAGTTGCAATTTTTTTCAAGTTTGGGTAATGAAGATTTTTTTGCCCACAAAATTGTCATATTAACATGTTATTTCTTACACATGGCATAGATAAACTTGCAACTACACCCCAAAATACATTCTGCTACTCCTCCTGAGTATGGCAATACCACATGTGTGCGACTTTTCCGCAGCCTGGCCACATACAGAGGCGCAACATCCAAGTAGCACCCGTCAGGCACTCTGAAGGCATAAATTACACATTTCATTTCCTGAGTACCTATCACATTTTTGAAGGCCCTGGATAATTTTTTAGCCATGTGGACGGATGTGCGCAGATGATTCCTGGGACAGATGTGTGACAGATGTTGATCACTGGGATGTGGCATATGTTCACTGGGACAGATGTGGCATATGTTCACTGGGACAGATGTGGCAGATGTTTACTGGGACATATGTGGCAGATGTTCACTGGGACAGATGTGGCAGATGTTCACTGGGACAGATGTGGCAGATGTTTACTGGGACATATGTGGCAGATGTTCACTGGGACAGATGTGGCAGATGTTCACTGGGACAGATGTGGCAGATGTTCACTGGGACATATGTGGCAGATGTTCACTGGGACGGATGTGGCAGATGTTCACTGGAACAGATTATTTTACTGAGACAGATGTGTGACAGGTGTTTTTACTGTGTTGGGGACACTATTTTGGGGACACTAACTGGGTGATCAGTGACTAGCTGATCTCGGGCTGGCAGCACAGATCCGCTCTCCTTCTTCTCACTGAAAGGCTCTCTGTGAGGAGAAGCAGAGCCGATCTCCGCTACAACGGCTTTGTTTACATTACATGACGGCAGAATGGCAGTCTGGGAGTCAGTAGGGAAGGCATGGATCCTGTGTTCCTGCAAAGATCCATGCCTTTCCTTAGTAAAAGAACCCCCCCACAGTACACAAGCACTGGCTAGGCACACAGTTAATACTTTAATTGCCTCTGATGTTTAACCCCTTCCCAGCCAGTGTCATTAGTACAGTGACAGTGCATATTTATTAGCACGGATAATTGTATTAGTATTACTGGTTCCCAAAAAGTGTCAGAAGTGCCAGTTAGTGTCCCGACTATCTGTCGCAATATCGCAGTCCCAATATTAATCACTGATCGCGGCCATTACTAGTATGAAAAGAAATTCCATAAATATATCTCATAGTTTGTAGACGCTATAACTTTGGCGCACACCAATCAAGATACCCTTATTGAGATTTTTTTTTACCAAAAATATGTAGGAGAATACATATTGGCCTAAATTTATGAAGAAATAGATTTTTTTCCTTTTTTTTTCTTTGGATAAATTTTATAGCAATAAGGAAAAAATTATTATTATTTTTTTTTCTTCAAAATTGTCTTTTTTTTTTATAGCACAAAAAAAATGCAGTGGTGATCAAATACCACCAAAAGAAAGCTCTATTTGTGGGGAAAAAATTAAATAAACGTTATTTGGGTACAAAAGTAACGCAGTGCCATACAGCAGAAAATGGCCTGGTCATGAAGGGGGGGGTAAACCTTCCGGAGGGCAAGTGGTTAAAAAATAAATCCCCCCCCCCCAAAAAAATGTCCTCCGACATTTAGAGGTGAGGGGAGTATACCCTTTATAGGCCAGTTCACACCACATGCAGTCCAGTGCGTTTTTTTTTTTTCTGCATCAAAAATGCATGGAAAAAAGTTTTGGCTAGAGACACACTTTAAATAAAGAGTTGCAGCAAACAAATAAAAAAATAAAATAAAAAATAAAAAACATCTGTTGCACAAGGAAGCCGGTGGTACGATGTTGTAAAAAGCGATTGAACGTCCTTATTGTTTACTGCCAGGCTGACATAAAACCATAGTCCATTGATGTAAACCGGTTTAATGTATTTTCTGCCCCTTATAACCGTTGCAAAGGTCTTGGGTTGGAGAAAACATGTTTCCAGATTCCTGCGCTGCTCAGCAAAAAAACATTCAACTTTGCCCTAGTTCCTGATGCAAGAAGCGCTGGCTGTTACAATGGGAGAAGATCCAGGTATAATTACCCCAGGTGAGGGGGCGGGCCCAGGCACAGGTCTGGCCCGGAGCGAGCCGTCTCATTGGCTGGGGGGCCGGGGGCTCGTGTTAGGTGTGCTGTGAAGGGACAGAGAGGGCTTTGGCAGAGCCCGTCACTCTGTCCTGTACAGTCGTCATTCTTACATTATCAGTCAGGGCAAACTTTCCTCGCTGTTTTTTTTGCTTGCTGAGATCACATTCATTTATAGATAGATATATCATTTTTATTTTTGCATAGTTTGTATTTTTTTTTTGTGTTGCATCCTTGATATATTTTTTTTTTTTTTTGATGAGCATTTTGAGGTTTTATTTATTTGCCCCTTATGTGTTTTGACAAGCAAATTTTGTAGAAATATATGGGTTTTGGCCATCTATATACTGTATGTATTTTTAAAAGCCCCCCCCCCCCCGAAACCCCCCCCCCCTGAAAAAAATACAACAGCTGCTAACTTTTATGCTGGCCATAGACTAGCCGAAAAATCCTTCGAAATTCTGTCATTTGGTCCATTCGTGGAGTTAATGGGCACAAATAGAAAATGGTTTTAACTTTTCAGAGCTCAAAAATTGAAGGAACAGTTTGGAAAATTCTGCTGAACGAACGATAAATTTAAAGGTTAAAGCAGAGTTCCGGCCTCAAATACCTTTTTTAACTAAAAATACCCCTATAATACTAATCCATCAAAAAAAAAGTGCGAAAACACCGCGCTAATCTAAGAATAAAATAATAACAAGCTGCTAGCACATCCAACTGACAAATAGAGTGGTGAAAAAGTAATAATAAAAATAAATAATAAAAAAAGTGCAGCGCTAAGAAAAAAGTAATAATGAAAAAAGTGCAGTGCTAGAAAAAAGTAATTAAAAAAAAAAGTGCAGCGCTAGAAAAAAAGTAATAATAAAAAAAAAAAAGTGCAGCGCTAAAAAAGTAATAATAAAAAAAGTGCAGCGCTATAAAAAAGTAATAATAAAAAAAGTGCAGCGCTAGAAAAAAGTAATAATTAAAAACTTGCAGCGCTAGAAAAAAGTAATAATAAAAAAAGTACAGCGCTAGAAAAAAGTAATAATAAAAAAAGTGCAGCGCTAAGAAAAGAGTAATAATAAAAAAAGTGCAGCGCTAGAAAAAAGTAATAATAAAAAAAGTGCAGCGCTAAAAAAGTAATAATAAAAAAGTGCAGCGCTAGAAAAAAGTAATAATTAAAAACTTGCAGCGCTAGAAAAAAGTAATAATAAAAAAAGTGCAGCGCTAGAAAAAAGTATTAATAAAAAAAAGTGCAGCGCTAAAAAAGTAATAATAAAAAAAGTGCAGCGCTATAAAAAAGTAATAATAAAAAAAGTGCAGCGCTAGAAAAAAGTATTAATAAAAAAAAGTGCAGCGCTAAAAAAGTAATAATAAAAAAAGTGCAGCGCTAAAAAAGTAATAATAAAAAAGTGCAGCGCTAGAAAAAAGTAATAATTAAAAACTTGCAGCGCTAGAAAAAAGTAATAATAAAAAAAGTGCAGCGCTAGAAAAAAGTATTAATAAAAAAAAGTGCAGCGCTAAAAAAGTAATAATAAAAAAAGTGCAGCGCTAGAAAAAAGTAATAATAAAAAAAGTGAAGCGCTAGAAAAAAGTAATAATACAAAAAGTGCAGCGCTAGAAAAAAATAATAATAAAGAAAGTGCAGCGCTAGAAAAAAAGTAATAATAAAAAAAAGTGCAACGCTAGAAAAAAGTAATAATAAAAAAAGTGCAGCGCTAAAAAAGTAATAATAAAAAAAGTGCAGCGCTAGAAAAAAGTAATAATACAAAAAAGTGCAGCGCTAGAAAAAAGTAATAATTAAAAACTTGCAGTGCTAGAAAAAAGTAATAATAAAAAAAGTGCAGCGCTAGAAAAAAGTAATAATAAAAAAAGTGCAGCTCTAGAAAAAAGTAATAATAAAAAAGTGCAGCTCTAGAAAAAAGTAATAATAAAAAAAGTGCAGAGCTGCACTTTCTTTATTAATACTAATCCATCGCCCTTTACAGAACCGCTATTCTCATACTTACAAGTCATACAGTATTGGATATTAGTCAAAATCTTACTTTAAAAAACGCTGTCTGAGCGCAGCCATCTTGGATGTGGGCATCTGAAGCCGCAGTGTAATCTACTGTGTCCTTCTTCCTGATTCCAGGGAGTGTTCTGGGAGTTCTTCCTGATTTCAGCCTCCTGGGAGTGATGACAAACAGCTCCCAGGATGCAATGCAAAGGCGGAAGGGATGTCGGTGGCCGCAGCCACAGAGGGGGGAGAAGGAGGAAGTGCCCTGAAAATAAGGTAAGGGACCCCCGAAAAAAATTGAAAACGCCCAATTGTTGATCAGCATAGCGAGCACTCCAGGAATCACTAAAGTTGCAAAATAGGCCGGAACTCCACTTTAATGTGTTTCTCGTCCAAACCGTTTGCACTAGGTATATGTGACAAAATGAACGAAAAACTGATTCATATGTCCATTGAACGATTTATCGGTCAAAATTCGGTCATTACATGATAGCACAATCGTCTGCTCTCACGGCCGAGTGTTAGTTTTTAAAAAAATGAGTTCAAACGATTTTTAGTATAGTGTATGGCCAACATTCGTATTTGAACACTAGGCCGGCCATACATGGGACGAATTTCGAAAGAATTTTCTTTAGAAAATCTCATCGAAAGAATTTTCGTTCGAATTTTGCACCAGTAACGGCCGATTTTTCGTGCGGTCATCCAAATTGATGGTGGCATGATCATCTACTCTCACGGCTAAGTGTTCGTTTTTCGAAAATGAGTTAGAACGATTTTTTTCGGCTAGTTTATGGCCAGCATAAGGGTCCTTTTACGTGGGTGGTTTGATCTGGTCTGCCAGTCAGTTTTTCAGGCGGACCTGAACTTAGTTGCCTAGTTTGAGTATGTTAAATTGGTTGGTTCAAATGGCAGTGTCACACTCAGCTGTTTTCTGCTCTAGCAGTTTCCAGGTTCTACAGCACTGCCTTAAATATATACCACGTGTTTTTGAGCATTCAAGCAATGGGTCGCTACGTTAGCTGCTGGACGCTGTCACTCCCCACATCTGTCTGAGATTGTCTCTCATTCCTGTCCATCCCAGTGTTTCTCAGTCTTCTGAGACTGTACTCCCCTGTGTGCGCCTGTGCACTCCAACCCAGGATCCCAGCACCCCAGAGACTCTCACTTGTGTTCCTATGATCCCACCACCCCAGTACTCCCAGAGACTGTCTTTTGTCCCTGTGCTTCCAATGGGGTGCTGGGGTAGTGGCTGAGGGCACTGGGGTGGTGCCCTCAGGGACTCATTTATATGCGTGTGATCCCATCACCCCCAGAGATGCTCGGACCCTCACTTGTGTCCCTGTTATCTGAGCACTCCAGTGCTGGCACAGACTCTCACTTTTGTTTCTGTGATCCCAGCATCCCAGAGACTCTTACTTGTGTTCCTATGATCCTACCACCCTAGCACTCCCAGAGACTCTCTTTTGTCCCTGTGATTCCATCAAAGTGCTGGAGTAGTGGCTGAGGGCACTGGGGTAGTGCCCTCAGGGACTAATTTATATGCCTGTGATCCCACCACCCCCAGAGATGCTCCCAGAGACCAAGTGCCATCTTAAGAGTATTATTGGCCCCCCGGGCAATGCAGTGCACTGGGGCCCTGCCTACACAATCACCCATGAGAATGAAAATGCAAATTATCGATAAGGCGATATTTATTGGTACCTCCAACAAAATCAGTGTTTAAACATTAACACAGCGTTTGGACAATATAACATGAGCTTGAAAAACAAGAAGTAGTGTACAGAGGTCAGTAGTATGTAGGGCAGTGTACAGGCGTCAGTAGTTTGTAGGGTGGTGTAGAGAGGTCAGTAGTATGTAGGGTAGTGTACAGTGGTCGGTAGGATGTAGGGTTCTGTACAGTGGTCAGTAGTATGTAGGACAGTTTAGAGAGGTCAGTAGCATGTAGGGCAATGTATAGGGGTCAGTATATTGTAGGGCAGTGTACAGAGGTTACAGTGGTGGCCGGTGCATTGGGGGCGCAGGGGCGCCGCCCCCCTATCCATGTGCCCAGCCCCCTAATCTACATGCGGGGCGCCGGACGCATGGAGTTTAATGGGGCTTTTTTTTTTTTAATCACCTGATTAGAGCCAGAGGCTCTAATAGGCTTCAGCAAAGGGTGGACCCGGGACGCAGAGCAGTGCACCGGAGCCCACCCATTGTGTGACAATAGCGAATGAAAATTCGCTATTGTCACACGGATCCTCCTCCTGGTCTCGGACCTGCTTCCTGATTGGCCGAAAGGCAAACCCCATGCCATTGGCTGAGGAGGAGGCAGGAGGACTGAGGACTCGAGGAGACGTGAGGACTGAAGAGAAGCCGCGGCTACAGGTGAGTGCACTGGTCTCGGGGGGGCGGGGGCTTGACACGCTGTTCACTCTGCATTGAAAGGGGACACGCTGTTCACTCTGCATTGAAAGGTGGCATGCTGATCTTTGCATTGAAGGGTGCACGCTGGTCTCTGCATTGAAGGGGGCACGCTGGTCTCTGCATTGAAGGGGGCACGCTGGTCTCTGCAATAAAAGGAGGCACACTGTCCACTCTGCATTGAAGGGGGCACGCTGGTCACTGCATTGAAAGGGGGCACGCTGGTCTCTGCATTGAAAGGGGGCACACTGGTCACTGTTTTGAAGGGGGCACGCTGGTCACTGTGCATTGAAAGGGGGCACGCTGGTCACTGTGCATTGAAAGGGGGCACGCTGGTCACTGTGCATTGAAAGGGGGCACGCTGGTAACTGTGCATTGAAAGGGGGAACACTGGTCACTGTGCATTGAAAGGAGGCACGCTGGTCACTGTGCATTGAAAGGGGGCACGCTGTTCACTCTGCATTGAAAGGGGGCACGCTGATCTCTACATTGAAGGGGGCACACTGGTCTCTGCATTGAAGGGGGGACGGTGATCTTTGCATTGAAGGGGGCACGCTGGTCTCTGCATTGAAGGGGGCACGCTGGTCTCTGCATTGAAGGGGGCACGCTGGTCTCTGCAATGAAAGGAGGCACACTGTTCACTCTGCATTTAAGGGGGCACGCTGGTCACTGCATTGAAAGGGGGCACGCTGGTCTCTGCGTCGAAAGGGGGCACGCTCGTCTCTGCATTGAAAGGGGGCATGCCGGTCTCTGCATTGAAAGGGGGCACGCTGGTCTCTGCATTGAAGCAGGGCACGCTGGTTTTTGCATTGAAAGAAGGCACGCTGGTCTCTGCATTGAAAGGGGGCACGCTGGTCTCTACATTGAAAGGGGGTACGCTGGTCTCTGCATTGAAAAGGGGTACGCTGGTCTCTGCATTGAAGGGGGCATGATGATCTCTGCATTGAAGGGGGCACACTGGTCTCTGCATTGAAAGGGGGCATGCTGGTCTCTGGATTGAAAGGGGGCACGCAGGTCTCTGCATTGAAAGGGGGCACGCTGGTCACTGTGCATTGAAAGGGGGCACGCAGGTCTCTGCATTGAAAGGGGGCACGCTGGTCTCTGCATTGAAAGGGGGCACGCTGGTCTCTGCATTGAAGGGGGCACGCTGGTCTCTGCATTGAAAGGGGGCACGCTGGTCTCTGCATTGAAAAGGGGCACGCTGGTCTCTGCATTGAAGGGGGCACGCTGTTCACTGTTTTGAAGGGGGCACGCTGGTCACTGTGCACTGAAAGGGGGCACGCTGGTCACTGTGCATTGAAAGGGGGCACCCTGGTCACTGTGCATTGAAAGGGGGCACGCTGGTCATTCTGCATTGAAAGGGGGCACGCTGGTCACTGTGCATTGAAAGGGGGGCACGCTGGTCACTGTAAATAGCGAGAATCAATGTGCTACCAAGAGATAATATAACCTCAAAGAAACTGGTGAGGTGTGGATGGTGTAAACAACAGGTGTCAATGTGCAAATCCGCAAAAATAAATCATTGGTCTCTGCATTGAAAAGGGGTACGCTGGTCTCTGCATTGAAGGGGGCACAATGATCTCTGCATTGAAGGGGGCACACTGGTCTCTGCATTGAAAGGGGGCATGCTGGTCTCTGGATTGAAAGGGGGCACGCTGGTCTCTGCATTGAAAGGGGGCACGCTGGTCACTGTGCATTGAAAGGGGGCATGCTGGTCACTGTGCATTGAAAGGGGGCACGCTGGTCTCTGCATTGAAAGGGGGTACGCTGGTCTCTGCATTGAAGGGGGCACGATGATCTCTGCATTGAAGGGGGCACGCTGGTCACTGTGCATTGAAAGGGGGCACGCTGGTCACTGTGCATTGAAAGGGGGCACGCTGGTAACTGTGCATTGAAAGGGGGCACACTGGTCACTGTGAATTGAAAGGGGGCACGCTGGTCACTGTGCATTGAAAGGGGGCACACTGGTCACTGTGCATTGAAAGGGGGCACGCTGGTCATTCTGCATTGAAAGGGGGCACACTGGTCACTGTGCATTGAAAGGGGGGCACGCTGGTCACTGTGCATTGAAAGGGGGCATGCTGGTCTCTCTGCATTGAAAGGGGGCATGCTGTGGTCACTCTGCATTGAAGGGGGCACACTATACCTTGATTACTGAAGGCCCCTTTCACACTTTTGTGACCTCAAAGTTATGCAATTTTTTACAGCGTTTTTTGCCGCAAAGCAATGCCTATTACATTTTTCTGTTTGCGCCCCCCCCAAAAAATGTTGAGCACCAGCCGCCACTGAGAGGTTAGCAGTTTGTAGGGCAGTGTACGGAGGTCAGTAGTATGTAGGGCGGTCTAGAGTGGTCAGTAGTATGTAGGGTAGTGGGGTGCTGGATCATGAGAATGCAAGTGAGAGTCTCTAGGAATATTCTTCCCTCCTGACCATACAATGGTTTAACAGGACAGGTTCCACTCAGAACAGGCCTCGCCATGGCCCACCAAAGAAGTTGAGTGCACGTGCTCAGCGTCATATCCAGAGGTTGTCTTTGAGAAAATCGTATGAGTGCTGCCAGCATTGTTGCAGAAGTTGAAGGCATGGGGGGGGGGTCAGCCTGTCAGTGCTCAGACCATACGCCGCACACTGCATCAAATTGGTCTGCATGGCTGTTGTCCCAAAAGGAAGCCTCTTCTAAAGATGATGTACAAGAAAGCCTGCAAACAGTTTGCTGAAGACAAGCAGAGTAAGGACATGGATTACTGGAACCATGTCCTGTTGTCTGATGAGACCAAGATAAACTTATTT
This sequence comes from Pelophylax lessonae, assembly GCF_965119305.1. Classification (NCBI taxonomy): domain Eukaryota; kingdom Metazoa; phylum Chordata; class Amphibia; order Anura; family Ranidae; genus Pelophylax; species Pelophylax lessonae. Next base: position 215,038,459 of record NC_138778.1, read on the forward strand.
GATTCAGATGGTGTCAAGCGTGTGTGGCGGCAACCAGGTGAGGAGTACAAAGACAAGTGTGTCTTGCCCACAGTCAAGCATGGTGGTGGGAGTGTCATGGTCTGGGGCTGCATGAGTGCTGCTGGCACTGGGGTGCTGCAGTTCATTGAGGGAACCATGAATGTCAACATGTACTGTGATATACTGAAGCAGAGCATGATCCCCTACCTTTGGAGACTGGGCCGCAGGGCATTATTCCAACATGATAACGACCCCAAACACACCTCCAGGACGACCACTGCCTTGTTAAAGAAGCTGAGGGTAAAGGTAATGGACTTTTGTTAGATACTGTGTATATATATACAGTATATATATATATTGTATATATCTCTATAGATAGAGATATATATCTACAGATAGAGATACAGTATGTAATAAAATGGATGACACAGGGAAAAAGTATTGAAAACGCTAACTGAAATTTTCCTAATACTTTGTACAAATCCTTTGTTGGTAATGACAACTTCAAGAAGCCTCGTATATGGAGAAACTAGTCACATGCATTGCTCAGGTGTGACTTTGGCCCATTCTTCCACACAAAGTCTTCAAATCTTGGAAGATCCGTGGGCTTCTTCTATGAGCTCTGATCTTTAGTTCTTTCCATAGATTTTCTATTGGATTCAAGTCAGGTGATTGGCTGGGCCATTCTAGCAGCTTTATTTTCTTTCTTTGAAACCAATTGAGAGTTTCCTTGGCTTTGTGTTTGGGCTCATTGTCTTGCTGAAATGTCCATCCTCATTTCATCTTCATCATCCTGGTAGATGGCAGCAGATTTCTATCAAGAATGTCTTGGTTCATTTTTCCATTCATCCTTTCTTCAATGATATAAAATTTTCCAGTACTGTATGCTGAAAAAAAGCCTCACACCATGATGTTCCCACCTCCAAACTTCACTGTTGGTATGGGAGTGATTTTTGGGTGATGTGACATTTGACCTCCAAACATGGTGGCATCCAAAGAGTTTAATTTTGGTCTCATCAGAGCAGATTATATTCTTCCAGTATTTCACAGGCTTGTCTAAAGGCCTTTTCTTCAATGGAGTCTTGCATGGTGAGCGCGCATACAGGCCATGGCAGTTGAGTGCATTGTACCTTTTTATTCCAAGTCTTTCTGAAGCTCTCCACAAGTGGTCTTGGCTCTTGAAAAACTCTTCTGATAATTATTTTCACTCTTTTGTCAGAAATCTTGCAAGGAGCACCTGGTTGTTACCAGGTTTATTGTAAAATGATGTTCTTTCCACTTCCAATTTATATCCCCAGCAGTGCTCACTGGAACATTGAGAAGTTTAGAAATCCATGTGTAACCAATGCCATCAGTATATTTTGCAACAATAAGGTGGCGAAGGTCTTGAAAGAACTCTTTTCTTTTACCAATCATGAGATGTTTCTTGTGTGACACCTTGATAACGAGACACCTTTTTATAGGCCATCAGTTGAGACTGAACCAGCTGATAATAATTTGCACTGACAAGGGGCAACATTGCTTTCTAATTATTGATAGATTTCAGCCTGTGTCTTGGCTTTCCATGCCTTTTTGTACCTCCTTTGTGTTCAGTACTTTTTCCTTGTGCCATTCCATTACACATAACGTAATTTCTGAACTTCTTAGTTTTGGTTTCTTTGTATGTATGAATTGCATGGGTTGTTCCTGACGTGGGGAAAATATCATGTCAATAGCACCTTTAGAAACATATTTACCTAGAAAAATGGTGACATGTCCAATACTTATTTTACCCGCTGTTTGTAAATAGAAAAAGGGACACATGCATGTCATGAACTTCCTCCACGATCACCAGACTAACAACATTCTTAATGATGAAAGCAAAACGCATAGAGTCCAGACTCAAATAACAACAGTGTGTACTAAGTAACAAATAAGTATCCTTTCACACGGGCTTTCCACCCGGCGGACTCCGTTCTTCTCATCGGGGGATCGATCTGCCAAACCCTGCTGAGCAGTCGGATGACAGCTCCGTCTCCGCTCTCTGTGCAGAGACGGACTTGTCAGATCCCCGCTCTCCTCTATGGGAGATCAGATGAAAATAGACCGCCTGTCCATTTTCGTCCGATCCTATCCAATCTGTTACTCCAGACGGATGGAAAATAGGGTTTCCATCCCTCTGGATTTCACGAACAGGATTGGATCGGATAGCAGCGGATGTCAGCGGAGATTTCACCACTGACATCCGCTGTCCCATAGGCATGCATGGAGCATCCGATCAGGTCCGCCTAAAAAAACTGACAGCTCAACAAGATGCTTGTATTGTAAAGACTGCACATTGTGCAATAAGGGGGTAACAGGTGGTGGAAAAATGATAAGACATAATTGTCAGGAGTAGCTACACTGTGAAAACTACAGAATGGGATGCTTCAATGGCAACTATGTAAACATTATAATGGCGTGGTATAATTCATGCACAGTGTTCTCACAGTCAGAGCTGTTAGTGATTTCCAAAAAAGGAGAGTATCTATAGATTTCCCGTATGGAACTACAATTGCAGGATATCTGCAGGTAGTACAAACAAAGCAACCAGGCGTGGTGACGTCACGTGCGTTGGCTCTGCTTAATGCGTTTCGTCACAACAGTTTTACCTATGTACATTGGCGCATGGACCATGATGGTCCTAATGGCGCAAGTGCAGGTGTACCCAGCTGAGACAATTATAAGGAGCAATTAGGGGTGGACAGATCCATTGCACCATTGTGGGGCTAATCTCAGCTGACCGCTTCTCCACACCACCACACATTCTACTGCAAGCAGCCCAGCAATTTAAACTGGCTAACATTGAGTTACATTTCCCCTGGAGTATATCATGACTCCGGTGTTTTATTCCATAATAGAACTCTTACAGTGCCGAGGATGGGGGTGATGTAAGTATTTGTTTGAAGCCGTTGGCTCATGTGCTGCCCTGAATGTTGGTTGCAATTCTATTCTATTGTTTTTTCTATTTTATTCTATTCTATGCTAGTCTTTTTTATTCTTTAACCACTTAAGCCCCAGAGGGTTTGGCTGCTCAAAGACCAGGGCCTATTTTGCGATTCGGCACTGTGTGACTTTAACAGACAATTGCGCGGTTGTGCGACGCTGTACCCAAATGAAATTGACGGCCTATTTTTCCCCACAAACAGAGCTTTCTTTTGGTGGTATTTGATCAGCTGTGCCAATTTTTACTTTTTGCGCTATAAACAAAAAAAGAGCGACAATTTTGAAAAAAATAGCAATATTTTTCAAATTTGTTTATATGAAATTCCCCAAAAAAAATGTAAAAATCAAAATGTTTTAACATTTTAGGCCAATTTGTTTTCGGCTACATATTCTTGGTGAAAAAAAATCACAATACGCGTACTTTGATTGATTTGCGCAAAAGTTATTGCGTTTACGAACTACGGGAAAGATTTATGTCATTTTTATTGTTTTTTTTCTTAACGAGTAATGGCGGCGATCTACGATTTTTTTTGCTGGACTGCGACATTGCGGTGGACAGATCGGGCCCTTGACTGACATTTTTGACACTTTTGGGGGTACCAGTACCATTACTACAGTAATCAGTGCTATACGTATGCACTGTTACTGTAAAAATGACACTGGCAGGGAAGGGGTTACATCCGAGCCGCCAGTCACTCGCACAGGGATGGCAGTGAACGAGCGGGGGCGGAAGCGCGCCTCCGGCGGCGAGCTCGTCCCCTATTGGCTCGCCGGCGAGTGACGTACCGATACGTCACTTTGCCCAGGGGGGGCTGACCGCCGCAGTATATGTACTTGCGGAGGTCGGCAAGTGGTTAATTTTGTATTCTATTTTAATCTATTTTTTTCTATTCAAACTTGAGTTTATTCTATTTGAATTTAGGGAAATGGTTATACTCTTTCTATTCTATTGTATTTTAATTATTTTCTATTCTGTTCGAGTTTGAATTTATTCTATTCGAAAAATTCAAATTTCAGAAGAAGGTTATATTCTTTCAATTTTATTCTATTCTTTTTTTCTATTTTATTATTTTCTATTGTATTCAAATTCAAATTAATTCTATTTTAGAAGATAGTTGTATTCTTTCTATTTCCTTTTTTTTTATTCTATTTTTTATTATTTTCTGTTTTTGTTCTTTTCTATTCCTTTACTTTCTATTCTATTTTATTCTGTTATTTTATGTTCTATTCTATTTTGTTCTGTTTTACTATATTGTTTTCTATTCTATTTTTTTCTATTCTTTTATTTTTTGTTCTGTTCTGTTTTACTTCTTTCTATTCTATTCTATTCTATTCTGTTTTTATTCCATTCCTTTATTTTCTATTCTATTTTTATTTCTTAAAAAATTTGAATTCGGTTTGAAAACTATTCAAATTCGGAAAAGGATTTGAATTTCATCTGAAACTTTAATTTTGTCATTTTGGATTTGTTTAAATTCAGTTCTATTGTAATTCAAACATTCGGGATGCATCCGAATTTCTGAAAAGCGAAAAATTTGTCCGAAACGAAATACCGCAATGAATGGTGGTCAGGCAAGATCCCGCATGTCAGAAGTAAACGGCTTCATTATTGTGTTTTCTCCCCCCAGCAACTCATGGAGAACTACTTGTGGTCTCACACGGCTTTGACAGCGGGTGACTGCCTCTAGTTCGGTCTCATCAGCTTGATATGTGTAGGGCTGGTCTGTGATGTGCATATACCAATGACAGTACTGTATGGTGGATATACTGACATGGTCATTAATTCCTGGAACTAGACGGTCCTCATCCACACTGACTTGCTATCACAGTGAATTGTGTTTATTATAAGCTGAAGATATTCTGCAATTATAGTTCCATACAGGTATTCTATAGATTGCTCCTTTAATTTGTCATAGCTGGGTACACCTGCACTTGTGCCGTTAGGACCATCACTGTCCATCCGTCAATATACATTGGTAAAACTGTTGTGACGAAATGCATTAGGCGAAGTCAACGCACGTGACGTCACGTCACGCCTGGTTGCTTTGTTTATACTACCTGCAGATATCCTGCAATGGTAGTTCCATATGCAAATTCTATAGATACTCTTTTATCTGTGGACCAACACCAGATGACATGGCTCCCCAAATCATTACGGACTGTGGAACATTTAGCATTTAGTTTTTCATTTGGAAACCAAGGTCCCAGACTTTGTCAGTCTGGAAGAAGAGTGGAGAGGCACAGAATCCAAGTTGCATGAGGTCCAGTGTGACGTTTCCACAGTCAGTGATGATTTGGGGAGCCATGTCATCTGCTGGTGTTGGTCCACTGTGTTTTATCAAGTCCAAAGTCAGCGCAGCCTTCTAGCAAGAAATTCTAGAGCACTTCATGCTTCTTTCTGCTGACCAGTTATTGGAGATGCTGGTTTCATTTTCCAGTAGGACTTGGCACCGCCCACACTGCCAAAACTGCCTCTACCTGGTTTAAAGATCATGGTATCACTGTGCTTGATTGGCCGGCAAACTTGCCTGACGTATACCCCATAGAGAATCTGTGGGGTATTGTCAAGAGGAACCAGACCCAACAATGCAAATGAGCTGAAAGCCGCTATCAAAGCAACCTGGGCTTCCATAACACCTCAGCAGTGCCACAGGCTGATCACCTCCTTGCCACGCCGCATTATTGCAGTAATCCATGCAAAAGGAGCCCCGACCAAGTAGGCCAAAAAGTTCTATTTTTAATGGATTTTTTTCTATCTGGCTTCTTGCAAACTGCAAACGGGACTTCTCATGGCTTTCTTTCAACAATGGGTTTCGTCTTGCCATTCTTCCATAAAGACCAGATTTGTGGAGCGCACAACTAATAGTTGTCCTGTAGACAGATTCTGCTACCTGAGCTGTGGATCTCTGCAGCTCCTCCAGAGTTCCTATGGGCCTCTTGGCTGCTTCTCTGATGAATGCTCTCCTTGCCCGGCCGGTCAGTTTAGGTGGACGGGCATGTCTTGGTAGGTTTGCAGTTGTGCCATACGCTTTCTATTTTCTGATGATGGATTGAACAGTGCCCGATATAACATTAAATTAAAATCATAATGAAAATTAAAATAAAGAAAAAATACCAAAGAAAAGGAAAAATTTAAATAAAATAAAGTAAAAAAGAAATTAGAAATAAATGGTAAAAAATAAAATGAATAAAAAAAAAAAATAAAAAATACGTATAAAAATAAAAATAATTGGTAGAAGTGATATAAAAATATATACTGGATGATACAACCAATTATGATAAACAATGACAATATACTAATACACTCCAATATACAAAAAATGTATATTGTGCTGGGGGGATTTGGGGGATGTGGGGGGCAAAGATCTGTTCTGGGAGTGGAGATTTCAGCAGGGGGGCAGATTTGTACTGGGAGTAGGGTGCATTTGTGCTTAGGGGTTAACCATGCAGATTAGTGCTGTGTTTTTTTTTTTTTGTTTTTTTTTGGGGGGGGGGGGGTTTGCTGACACATAATGCTCTTGCATCTTGGGGGGGGGGAGCGCAGTGGGGTATGTTCGCCCTGGGCTCTAGATGACCTTATTCCGGCGCTGTGCAGGGGACAGAAAATACTGCAATGGTTGGGCAGAGGACACTGCTATGGGTGGGGGACAGAAGGGCAGCAGACACTACGGGGGGTGATGTGGCAGGACAGATGACACTGTAATGGGGGCACAGAGGGACATTGCACACTACGGGGTGTTGTGGAGGGGGCAGAGGACACTGCTATGGGGGGTAAGCAGAGGGGCAGAGGACACTACAGTGGAGGGCAGAGGACACCGCTATAGGGTGCAGAGGATACAGCTATGGTGCGGCAGTGGACATTACAGTAGGGTGGGGGTTGATTTGAAGGGGGCAGAGGCCACTGCTATGGGGAGTCGGACAGAGGACACTACGGGGGGGGGGTGATGTGAGAGGGATAGAGGACACTGCTTTGGGGGGCACAGGGAACTTCTGCAGTGGGGGTGCAGAAGACACTACAGTGGGGGGGGGGGGTAATTTTAAGGGGGCAGGGTACACTGTAATGGGGGGGGACAGGGGGGCAGTGGACACGACATATGGAGGGGGTGATGTAGAGGGGGCAGAGGACATTGTTATGGGGGTACGGAGGGGCAGCAAATACTACAGTGTGGAGGGGGTGATGTACAGGGGACACTGCATTGGGGGGGGGGGGTAGCAGAGGACACTCTTATGGGTGGGGAGGCAGCAGACACTACAGTAGGGGGGGGTGATGTGGAGGGGACAGAGGACACTGCTATGGGGTGCAGAGGACACTGTTATGGTGGGGCAGTAGACATTACGGTGGGGGGGGATTTGAAGGGGGCAGAGGCCACTGCTATAGGGGTCAAAGGGGCAGAGGACACTACAGTAGGGGGGATATGTGAAGAGGGCAGGCCGCAGGGTACACTGCAATGGGGGTCCCCCTGGGGATCTTTGGTTTTCTCCATATTGTCCAGGTAGATCTCAACCTCTGAAAGGTTGCCTACCCCTGTATTAGAGAGTAGGCTTTGGCGGACAATATTTTAGATGTGCAGAACTCTGTGTACAGAGCAGAGTACATGGCCAGCTACTCTGAGCTCAGCAGGCCAAGTTCTGGACAAATAGGGGCTGTTTTCCACAATGCTGAAGGCCGCAATGTATAAGCTTGTTGACGACTTAGTTGCCAGAAGCTGAAAGTAGGTGAAAGATCAGGACAGCCAGGTATGACGTCTGTGTCCATCACTCTAACTCCACAAACTCCGAGCCGCGGGTTAGTGGTTAACAAAGCTAAAAACAGTTCTAGGATAAGCCATCAGTGAATAGAACAAACCTAACAACTGAAACACAGACACGGACATTTTGGATCTTGCTTCTCCCTTTGCCTGTTCCTGTTTCAAAGAAAATAAAATGGTTGGGTCGTCAGGCATTGTGATATCTCAGGGAAAACAAAATCTGAAAAGGTAGACATAATCTGCAATGGGATGATTTTCAAACAAAAAATTATCCATGCAAATTTTGTCACTCATTCATTGTTTCTAACACAAGCCTACTAAACTATATTGCCAAAGGTATGTGAACAACCCTCCAAATTCTTAAGTTCAAGCGTTTTCACTGAAAGGTAGTATTAAATCTCCATCATACACTACAAATATATTTTAGACCAGGCATCACTAAATGGCTGAGTAGGAGTCCTATCCAAACTGTGGCTGTACCACTTATCAGCCTGGGTGTCCCCTCCTGAGTATCCCCCTTCCTAACAGCAATGCAGAGGGAGGGACGAACCTCCTGAGTATCCCCCCCTCCTAACAGCAGGGCAGAGGGAGGGACGAACCTCCTGAGTATCCCCCCCTCCTAGCGGCAGGGCAGAGGGAGGGACTCATGGCAGGTCTGAACAGAGGGTGGGAGGTGCACATCTTATTAAGCTCACAAGTAGGGATGGTCCTAGCCAGGGCTTTTTTTCTCAGAAAATAGGTGCAGGAACTCCCCATTTCCGAGTCACCGAGTTTACCGCCCCCACCCTCCTCCGAGCACCATTCCTTGGTTTCACCCCCTACTCACCTCCCAGTGCTGCCCTTTTAGAGAATACAGAACCACATATCATTTTGTGATGCTGAGTAATTTGTTTGGAATTTATTATTGATAACAAAAAGAAGAAGTAAAATAGTTTCCCCAGCAACCAGTAACAATAGCTCCCCCCTCCCCCCGTTTGCAACAATAGATCCCCCCAATAACAATGGACCACCCGCAACAAAATGTCTCCCCTAGCAACAATAGAATCTGGGCAGCAACAACAGACCCCCCCCCCCCCCACAGTTAACATCAATAGATTCTCTGTCAGCCAACTATAGACCCCTCCCTCAACAGTAGAACTCTCCCAGCAACAATTGACCCCTGGCAACAGTAGGTCCCGCACCAGCAACAATAGACCTCCTCAGCAACAATGGACCCCTCATCAAAACTAGATCCCCTCCAGCTAGAATAGATCCCTCAATCAATAGACACCCCAGCAACCCTTGCTATTACATAAATTCAGTGCTGGAGGTGCCGGAACTGCGTTCCCCCATGTTCCCACTGAAAAAAAGCCCTGGTCCTAGCAACCAATCACTCACTTGTTAACATGGGGGGAGAGGGGCTGTGATTGGAAGGGGAGAGTTTTCCGATAAGGGGGCTGAGGACACTGATATGAAAAGAGGGCTGTGATTTGAAAGTGGGGATGTGGTGTAAGGGAGGAGGGAGGGGGACTGTGGAAGAGACTATGATGTATGGGGGGGGGGTTGTGAAGTGGAAGTGACTGTGATGCAGGGGGAGGGGGGCAGTGTGATGTGAAGGGTGGTTGGGTAGCCTGTGATGTGGAGGGGACTTTGATGTAAGGGGGGGGGGATTGGGGGACAGCGATTTAAAGGAGGGAGGGGGGTTCTGATGTTGAGGGAAAACTGTAATGTAAAGAAGGGGGGGGGGTCTTGGATGTGAAGGTAACTGGATTGTGATGGGGGGACTGAATTAAAACTGAAACTATTGTATAGGGGGGCTGTGATGTAGAGGGGGGCTACGATTTAAAAGAGGATCTGTGATGTAAAGGGGTGATTCTATTGTAAAGAGGGGAAGCTGTGATGGTAAGAGGGGGAGCTGTTATGTGAAGGGGTGATTGAGGACACTGGTATAAAGGGGAGGGGGACTGTGATTTGAAGGGGGGCTCTGATGTTAAAGGGTGACTGTGGAGACTGGTGTAGAGGGGAACTATGATTTAAAGCGGGGGAGCTGTGATGTGAAGTGGGGACTGTGATATAAAGAGAGGGAGCTGTGATTTAAAGGGGGGAACTGTGATGAAAAGAGGGGGAGCTGTGACTTAAATGGGGAACTGTGATGTAAAGAAGGGGAGCTGTGATGTGAAGGGGTGATTGAGGACACTAATGCAAAGGGAGGGGGACTGTGATGGGTGGGGGGGGGTTTGATGTGAAGGGTTGACTGTGGAGCATGGTGTAAAGGGGGACTGTAATGTAAAGAGGATGGGGGCTGTGATGTGAAGGATCTGAGACATCGCACAAACATGAGATTCAAATTTCTGCTGGAAGAAAACTTTTCTGACTGTGAATTTGAATTTAGTACTTGTGTTTTAAACATTTGCCTTTCCAATCTTGTAGTAACAGTTTGGGGAAGGCCATTCTCTGTTCTAGAATTAAAATGTCCCTGTCCCTAGTCAAAGCCAGCTCCATAAAGACATGGTTTGATGAGTTTGGTGTGGAGGAACTCAAGTGTCCGGCACAGAGCTCTGAGCAGTGGCGGCCTGTGCATAGGGGGCGCCAGAGCGCCGCCCCCCCCCCCCCTAAAAAAAAAGAAAAAAAATAGAAAAAAAAAAAAAAATGACAAAAAGAACAAATAAAGTTTTTTTAAAAAAAAATCGTGTTCGCAGGCCTATGCGCTGGGCCTGGTGGCTATGGGGGGGGGGGGGGGGGTGGGGTTTACGACCCAGAAGAGGCGCCAATTGGCTGCCTTCTGGGGGCGTAACCTGGGCGCAGGAAAAAGCGCTGAGCCACCCCCACCTTCGTGATATCCTGGCTGTGATTGGTCCAGTCTCCAGCTTGGACCAATCATCATCCAGGACATCGCTGACTCGCAATGGGGCCGGTGCCGGTGCGTGCATCAGTCACGCACCGTCACCGCCCGATCTCCTTCCCGCCGCCCGGACCGGAAGACAGAAGACTGAAGAGGAGGACGTCCACGGCGCTGCTCGTCTCGGTTCCCGAAATCCCGCCATCCCGCCGCCGTCAGAAGGTAAGTGATTGAAGCCGACCTGTGCCCTCACCTGTGCCATGCCTATACCATCACCTGTGCCATGTCTATGCCATCACCTGTGCCATGCCTATGCCATCACCTGTGCCATCACCTGTGCCATGCCTATGCCATCACCTGTGCCATGCCTATGCCATCACCTGTGCCATCACCTGTGCCATGCCTATGCCATCACCTGTGCCATCACCTGTGCCATGCCTATGCCATCACCTGTGCCATGCCTATGCCATCACCTGTGCCATGCCTTTGCCATCACCTGTGCCATCACCTGTGCCATGCCTATACCATCACATGTGCCATGCCTATACCATCACCTGTGCCATGCCTGTACCATGACCTCAAAGTCATGCAATTTTTTTACCGCATTTTTTGCCGCGAAGCAATACATATTACATTTTTATTTTTGCGCCCCCCCAAAAATTTTGAGCACCAGCCGCCACTGGCTCTGACCCCCAACCCTACTGAACACCTTTGGGATGAATTGGAATGCCAATTATGAGCTACGTCTTATTGGCCCAAATCAGTACCTGGCTTCACAAATTTTATTTTGGCTGAATGGGAACAATTTTCCGCAGGCACTCCAAAATCTTGTGGAGAGCCTTACTAGAAGAGTGGAGGTTGTTTTAATAACAAGGAGGGTGGGATGGAGGGGAACTCCACATTAATGATCATGGTTTTGGAATGGGCTGCTCAACAAGCTTATGGGACAGTCAGGCATATACAACTTTTTATTAAAGTAGTGTGTGTATGATCTGTAGTCAGTGGTGTGCTTGACTATGGCATACCAGTGGTAGTGTTGGATGTGCTTCCGTAGACCTCTACAGCTTAGTGAACCCCATTTTCCATTTATCACTAAAATGATACAACTGATACACTTTTGGAGTGAAATAAATAACAATAAACAACATATCAACATTCCTTAGAACAGAAATATAGAACCATAACAATAATGACCCCCCAGGTTGCCGATCCTTGGAGGCACTACCGAAACCAACATAAAATTTGAATCTGCAGAACCTCTTGAAGGTCCTCAGCTGCAGAACACCGGCTCGAGGACAATACCAAATTTCTCGCTGACCCCTCCATCTCCACAAATCCCATTAAACCACCGTTAACTGGGATTAACCATAGGACACCATACCATAGACCGGTCCTTACTCTGATCTTACACAGCAAAATTTGGACGCCTCCAAGTACCCCAACTGCCATAGCATTACAACCACCCAACAAGTCCAACATCCATAGGCAGGAGGGTGGGAAGCTTCTTCGTTGTCCGTCTGCCTTACAGTGCCCCTGAGACTTCACAACCCCACCTCCCCACAGTCCTTGCCCCTCCCCAGCATTACCTACACCAATCAGTGCCTACAGCCCCTTATCGACCCCTGACCACTTTACCATTAACCCATTGACTGCTGTACTACCCTGCTGGCTTAGTCATGCCTGCCCTTCGCCTATTTATTTATTTATTTTTTGCTGCGGGCCTCTTTTGACCATGGATGTAAACGTTGCTTACTTTGACCCCTAACCCAATTCGAATCTCTGTGCAACACACAAGAACCACTCTGACACACCCTGTCTTTTGTATACGCTCTCCTCTCCAAACCTGGGGAAGATTATCTTCAACCTTAAGCTGGATACACACTATACAATTCTCTATAGATTTTTTCCCAAGCCATATAATATGAGGTCAAACCCAAACACTTTTAATTAGTATGCAATCAGGCAGGCCCTTGCACTACATAGTTAAAGGTTAAATGTAAAGGAAATCAAACAACAAAAGTTGTATAGTGTGTATCCAGCTTTACACTCTCTTCACAACAAACACATAGGATACTTCACCTAGCCCAAAAATCCTCTATCTGCACACGTTCCCAGGAAACAAATTTCAAGATCCTCATGAGATGGTATAAAACCCCCTACAAAACTCGACAAGCAATTCCCCAACTCCACAGACTTGTGCTGGTGGTGACAAAACGTGCATGGTTTGGCGTGGAGGAACTTGACTGGCCTGCACAGTCCTGACCTCAACCAGATAGAACATCCTTGGGATGAATTAGAGCGGAGACTGCGAGCCAGACTTTCTCATCCAACATCAGTGCCAGACCTCACAAATGCTCTTCTTGAAGAATGGTCAAACATTCCCATAGACACACTCCTAAACCTTGTGGACAGCCTTCCCAGAAGAGTTGAAGCTGTTATAGCTGCAGAGTATGGACCAACTCATTATTGAACCCTATGGACGTTCCAATACTTTTGGTAATATAGTGTAGTATGGGATGTGCTGATTGTGGAAGAGAGGAAAGCAGCATTGCATAGGTCAGGGTCCACAGAATTGCCTGGTTGGTGGACTACAAGAGCAGCTGAACATGAGAGGGCTTTCAAGCTTTAGTGTTCCAATATTGGTAAGCTGTGGACAGTGGGATTTTTTATTTTTTGTGCCCTACCTACCCTGCCAAGCAAGGCTGGCACTGGATTGTTACAGGCTTAGCCCTGGTGATCGATGATGACGTCATACGTTGGATGACGAAATGCGTTGGATCCCATGCTACGCCCTACGTCACTTCTGGTTCCTTGGAACGCAGCCGGAACGCAAACCGGCTGTGGCGCTACTGCAAGCTGTTCTGTGTAAACCTGAATGCAAGTGGCTACATTTTTAATCAAAATATGGTATATACATACTACACCATGAGCTTCCTCTGTTTCCGTATGGCTTGATCGTATATTGCTTGAGTGAAGTGCCTCGCAGAACCCACACCAGCCCTTCTCACACAGTGAAGAAATTCCTGAGTTTACTAAGAGAGCGGGGAGACGAGAGTCTGGCCGAGTACCGGGACCTCTTTTGAAAGCTACCACTTACCCATGCTAGACCCCAAGGGGTCATCTGGTAAGTGAGTGGGGTACCTGGTGACGGATTCCTTTTCTTCCCTCATTTGCATGAAGGATGCAATTTTTTTGAACACCAAGCACTGCAATCACTTTGATTTGTTTGCTGCACATTTGCACTTGCACTTTTTTTTGCGATTCGGCACTACGTGACTTTAACGGGCAATTGCGCGGTCATGTGATGCTGTACCCAAATGAAATTTACGTCCTTTTTTTCCCACAAACAGAGCATTCTTTTGGTGGTATTTGATCACCTGTGTGATTTTTACTTTTTGCGCTATAAACAAAAAAAGAGCGTCAATTTTGAAAAAATAACAATATTTTTCACATTTTTTTATATGAAATTCCCAAAAAGAAAAATGTAAAAATCAAAATTTTTTAACATTTTAGGCCAATTTGTTTTCTGCTACATGTTGTTCTGCCGTATTTTGATTGGTTTGCGCAAAAGTTATTGCATTTACTAACCAAGAGAAAGATTTTTGTCATTTTTATTGTTTCTTTTTTTAACGAGTAATGGCGGCGATCTGCGTTTTTTTTTGCGGGACTGCGACTTTGCGGCGGACAGATCGGACCCTTGACTGACATTTTTTACACTTTTGGGGGTACCAGTGACATTACTACAGTAATCAGTGCTATACATATGCACTGTTACTGTAAAAATGACACTGGCAGGGAAGGGGTTAACTTTATTGGAGAGGCAGGGGTTAAATGTGTCCCTAGGGGCATGCTTCTAACTGTAAAGGGGCGTGGCTTTTCATGTAACCACAGAGACATACGATCCTACATAGCAGGATCGTATGATCTCTGCAGTTACACAAGGGAGAATGACAGGCGGCTTTGTTTACATCAGCCGCCTGCCTTTCTCCCTCTGCAGTGGACGATCACAGGTGGCCGGCGGACATCTGAGCCGCCGGTCAATCGCACTGGGAACACAGTGAACGAGCGGGGGCGGGAGCGCGCCTCCGGCAGCGCGCACTCGCCCCCTATTGGCTCGCGGGCGAGTGACGTACCCCTACGTCACTTTGCCCAGGAGGGGCTGACCACCGCCGTAAATAGTCGTGCGGCGGTCTGCAAGTGGTTAAGGACTATTTATTTATAGTTGCACAGTCACTTTATGTTTTATTACTTGGGGTAACCCATAACCATTATTACTGTGTGTGGTTCTATGTATTGAATTGCACAGATAATATTGAGCGCTGTCCCCTTTGTTTCACAACCCACATTGCCGCAGAGTCACCAGAGCAGCAAGAAACGCTGAGATACCAATCCCAACTCCCAAGACTCATCATATGTGGATAGTCTCAATTCAGCATACAAATATACACACTCAATAAGATGTTCCTGGAGTGATCTATGTATATAGTAGTATAGTGGTGATAGGCTGAAGAGACAGGTTGAGTAGAGATGATAGGTGACAGACACTTGAGAGGAATGTTCTTGAGAATGAGATAGTAGCAGATGGGATGCAGATAGGTTAGCAATCATGTATGGTAGTAGATGATAGGATAGCAGATGAACATACAGGAGAGACTAACCCAGTGCAAGAGCAGATGATAGTAGGCTCAAGAGCTAGCAATCTAGATAGTGCAGATGTAGTAACAGTCTTAGTATGCAGAGCTAGATAGTGTAAGCTTTAGTATGAAGGTTATTGAGGATTCCCCTGTGGGGTACTTATCACTAGTAGCAAGTAGCAGAGGAGAGGTTCGGTAAGGGCGGATGATCCGGTAGCAGGATACAAGGATCAGCAGCGAGGTTCCGATAGTGAGGTATGCTTTCAAGCATGCGAGCTTCAAGGCAGGTTATGCGGTGGCACAAGACAAGGTAAGCATCAAGGCACATTGAACGAACACATGTGAGTGAAAGCTGGTGGTTTAAATAGCTGTTCAGTCCGGCGCCTCCTGATGATGTCAGCACTCTTAAAGGGAAACACACCTATATGTGCTTCATCTACCTAGGTAGATGGAACGCACCCGGAAATGATGTGATAGGAAGGCACTGAGAGTGCCAGAATCTTACAAATACCCACCTTTGAGTTACTCAGGCTGTTGTTACTCCATCATAAAGCATTCAGTGGTGAAGAGATAAGTTGGAAAGTCTGTATTTATGTATCATTGCTGGGGATCCTCTGGGGTATCAGTCATAATGTCCTCATGGGCAGGGCCTAAATGTAGGTGCTTGACTTTCTAACTACAAGAAATATATTATGTAGCACTGTCCCCGTAGGGCTTGCTGTGTGCTGACTTTTTGGGTCTCCCTCTGATCACCTGCAGACAGTCACTAGGGGATTTTTTTACACATCCATCCTTACTCCCAGTTGCTCGTTACTCAATGAACAGTCCAGGGGTTTTGGTTTTTATTTATTGTGGAACTTGGATGGGAGAAGGGAATAGTGGGATACTCCAACTGAACTATTCACATTAGATGAGGATAACTCTCAGTCTGCCTCACCAGGTTATTTGTGGAAGCAGACACACTGCTTTAACCATACTGCCACTTGTATGGAAGAATTAAGTCCTCTTGATCTCTTCAGCAGCAGACGTGATGCAAATACTTTCTCTTCAGAACACGCTCTCTAGCATCACCTGGACTGAAACTCATCCACTGACTCTTCTAGCTGAAGGGATGGCCCTCTAAGGACAGGCCCCATGACACAGATCTGTACTCACTGTAGGTAGAATCAGATCCTTTCCAGTGTCTTCCTTCCAGTAAGCTCTGCAGGACCTCTGGGTTCAGCTCTTCTCTGACTCTCAGGCCCTCAGGTCAACCACCTGAGGCCACATGGCAGCTTCTACAGAGGAGGGACAGATGCCCCCTCCTCCAAAACAATAAGGTGATACCACCCTTCTCCTGCACTTAGAATCCAAGCTCCCCGACCACACTCCCCACGGGACTCACAACTGGCATCTCAGATGGCTAAGGTCTTGCTGCCCAAAACGGACTGGGGTAGTCCAACGATACTAGAGGCAAAGAAAAACAAAGAAAGGGCGCACCGACCTAGCGCATTATCCTCATCAATAGGCTTTATTCATGCAACATATAAAATGGCTACTCACAAACATAGGCGAAAAAAGATCATATCAAGCTCAGTTGCTCCAATGTCAGGAGTAGTCCTTAAATTAGTCCATATCCGATGAGAGGACGGCTGACGCGTTTTGAGGCTCAGCCTCTTCCACAGATGCCCCCTCCCTCTGGGATCCTGCTCTCCAGCTGAAAGACTCCAAGCACATGTGCCCTTGGTATTTATACAGTATCCCAGCATGCACTGAGGCACTTTCCTTTGCCAATCACCAAGGCTGTAACAAAGCCTGTGCCCTCACTTGTCAGGTTTCCTCCCACTGTCCAATATGCCTCCCTATTGGACCAGTTTGAAACATTTCAGACAAGCTGAGCTGCACCTGAGCAGACCCTACCAATAGATCCTGCTCTCATAGGCAGAGAGCAATATAAATTTACTTGGCAATCTCTCTGGTAAGTAGAAAGACCCAAAAACTATACTCTGTCTTCTATCACCTACCAAGGAGGGTGCTACAATTACAATAATAAAAAGTAATTTGTTAGTAAACCTTTTGAGTAGTTGAGCAGCAACTAGAGACGCATCTTTCTGCAGCAACCAAACTTACCATAGCGAGAGCCTGGAAAACCCCCAGCCCTCAGTTTTGAGGCAGTAAAACGCTGAATGACTGATATTATATAAAAGGAAAAATGAACAGTTACTATACGAAAAATCTCTGAGTTTGGCAATCTTGGATTTCCCATGCTCAGCCATCGTGCTTTGAAGATCTTCTTTTCTCTGTCAATCTGATAACCTGAATCCACTGCTCCCTGAGACCTCTTTTGTTTATCTATTTTTTTTTTCTTTTTTATTTCTTTTCTGTTTCTACCTTTTTCTGGATCATTCTTTTGTTTTCAGCGCTTCTGCTTTTTTTTCCCTTATAACTTATGATGACCAAGAGCTTATCGTTTTTTTTGTTTTTTCTGTGTTTTCACTGTGAAATTGCAATTTTTTTATTTTGTTTTTGGCCTGTTATTTTAGGCAAAACTTTGAGTCAACACCCTAATCTGTTAGGTTGGAGTTTTGCTTTTCTGCAGAGATGTATAGTAACTAAGTAGAACTACTTCACTACTGTACTTAAGTACCAAAAGGCGGTATCTGTACTTTCCTGGAGTAGAATTTTTGTCTCCTACTTCCACTTTTACTTTACTACATTCTTTCGATGATTTCAATACTTCTACTCCGATATTTTTTTTTTGTGCTGCATAGTTACTCGTTACTATTATAAAAATTACCACTGCCAGAACAGTAGATGGCAGGTTTCATGAAGCTCAAAACATGCGTATTATCAGCGCATACGAAAATAAATGCTACTGTATGTATGAATAAAAGCTGCATTTGAAATAATAAAAAAAAATATGATGTTCAAACTTTTGACTTCTTTCTTTAATAACTACATAACACAGTACTTGTACTTTTACTTTCAGTACTTGAGTAGCAATTTTTTTTTTCAAAACTACTTGTACTTTTACTTTCAGTACTTGAGTAGCAAAATTTTTAAAAAAACTACTTGCAATACTTAAGTACAAAAATTTTTGAATACTTTAGTACTTCTACTCAAGTCACTTTTTGATCGAGCACTTCCACTTCTACTCAAGTCACTTTTTGATCGAGCACTTGTACTTTTACTCAAGTATGGGTTTCGAGTACTTTATACAACTCTGCTTTTCTGTGACATTGTGAAGTTTTGGATTCACTAATTATCTTTATTTTATGAAACTATGACAATGTAATGTTTCCAATTCCCATACGTGCTTACATATTGCATGTTTTGTAATTGTCATTTTCCCAGCTCCATTGTTTATGTTCTGAAGAAAGCCTTGACTGAGGTATAGCCGACATTCCGGCTGCTGTTACCTTACCAACCCAACCCCATCTACCCACCGAACAAAAGGACACCACCAACTTCTTGGGTTAGAAAAGGCCATAGCAGCCATTTTATTAAACCACATACATTTTGTTACATAATAAATTGTTTAAATTTAACTGAACAGTAAATGACCCAAAATCAGTACATTGACTAAACCATGTCAACTAACCTCGTCAACGTCTAGGGTCTTAGAAGGCAACTTATTAACCAACTGGCTGTATCTACCATCAAAATAGCCTCCGAGGCCCTCAGCCACAACTGCACCGGCTCGAGGACTATTACTATTAAGATACCCTCGATACAGCCAAATAACTCTTAGCCATTACCATCTTAAATTGCTACCAAGGTAGGTACACCCATGCCTGAGATGGGCCCCACCCTTCCTTTTACACCTTTTAACCACTTTACCACCAGAGGATTTTGCTGTCTTACGTCCAGGCCACTTTTTGCGATTCGGCACGGTGCGACTTTAACTGACAATTGCGCGGTCATACAACACCGTACCCAAATGAAATTGACGTCCTTTTTTTCCCACAAACAGAGTTTCTTTTGGTGGTATTTGATCACCTGTGCAATTTTTACTTTTTGCGCTTTTTTTTACATTTTTTTATATGAAATTCCCCCCCACAAAATGTAAAAAATCAAAATCTTTTATCATTTTTGGCCAATTTGTTTTCTGCTACATATTTTTGGTAAAAAAAAATCGCAATAAGCGTATTTTGATTGGTTTGCGCAAAAGTTATTGCGTTTACCAACTAAGGGAAAGATTTCTGTCATTTTTGGTGTTTTTTTTTTTAACGAGTAATGGCGGCGATCTGTGATTTTTTTTGCGGGACTGCGACATTGCGGCGGACAGATCGGACCCTTGACTGACATTTTTGACACTTTTGGGGTTACCAGTGACATCACTACAGTAATCAGTGCTATAAATATGCACTGTTACTGTAAAAATGACACTGGCAGGGAAGGGGTTAATTTTATTGGAGAGGGAGGGGTTAATGTATGCCTGGTGCTTACTGACGTGTGTGGGGGGAGGGGACTGAGTGACACAGGGACAGATCGGATGTCTAGCTATGCTGAACCCTGCAATCTGACCCTGCCTGTCACTTAGGAGATCTGCCCACTCTGTTTACACAAGCGGGCGGATCTCCAGACTCGATTCCCCGACGATCGGGGAAGAGCAGCGGCTCCTCCCCTGGCCCGACTCCAGCTGTGACTGAACACAGCGGGAGCGAGCCTCCGGCGGCGCGCGAGCGCCAGCCACAAGGGGAGGAGTCCAGCGACGTAGGTCTACGTCGCTGGACGATAACGAGCCACATTGCCGCAGTAGCAGCAATGTGAGCGGGGGTAAAGCGGTTAATAACCGTTACAGCCTTCCAAGACCCTAAGACCCCTGCCCACTGCTATGACAAAAATTCCCCGCAAACCGAAAATTCCCAGGCAACACACTCCTCTTCGTCCAGCCCCAACCTGGTCGACCCCTGGAACCACAGGCCCGAAAATGGGAAAAAACACTACAGAAGAAGCCCCCAAAAATCACATAACCACTAACAAGGGAGGGAGGGAGGGAGAAGTTATTACCACGCCGTCCTGCTCTGAATGACCTTAGGACCCCCAGCACCACCCTTCTCTCCCCCATTGACTCCACCCTGCCCCACCCTATCTATCTCCAATCAAAGCTGACCTTATGTTGACTCCAAATGTTGTTTAATTTTAACCCCATAAGTCCATACTAGCCTCTGCTGCTAACCTAGTCATGTCCGGCCTTCCGCCTACTGTCCCATCCATCTCCAGGCCTTTTCTTTCGTAAAAGCAAAAGTAATGGCTTAGTGTTAGATTAGTGTGTTAGTCCATCTAAAAGAGACATTTTTGTGTTTTATAGATAACTTTGCCCTCTTTATTTTATGCTTGCTGTGGATTCTGGTATTGGAGAGTTTCTCGTTCTCCTGTAATGGAACCCTTTAACTTGTTCCGGACCGCCCACCACATATATACTGTGGCAGGCTGGCCCTCCTGCGCGAACCGATGTAGGGCTACGTCGGTCGTGCGCCTGCAGCTAGGGGGCGAGTGCCACGCCGCCGGTGGCGCTCTCCCGCCCCCACTCGGCAGTGGGGACTCCGATGCACGGGGCAGGCGTCTCCGATTGCCGTCTGACACCCGCGATTGCTCCCCGCTGAAAGAGAAGAACGGTCAGCTGGAAACAAAGCTGACCGTTCTTCTCTCTGGAATGGTCACAGAGTGCCTGTGACCCTGCTATATAGGATCACATGTCTCTATGATCATTTCACAAGCCCCACCCCCATACAGTTAGAATCACTCCCCTAGGCTCACATTTAACCCCTTGATCACCCACAGTGTTAACCCCTTCCCTGCCAGTGTCATTAGTACAGTAACAGTGAATATTGTTAGCACTGATTACTGTAGTAATGTCACTGGTCCCCCCCAAAAGTGTCAAAAATGTCAGTTAGGGGTCCGATCTGTCCGCCGCAATGTCGCAGCCATGCTAAAAATCGCAGATCGCCGCCATTACTAGTAAAAAAAAAACAATAACAATTACATAAATCTTTCCCATAGTTAGTAGACACGACAACTTTTGCGCAAACCAATCAAAATACGTTATTTTTGTGATTTTTTTTTAACCAAAAATATGTAGCAGAAAACAAATTAGCCTAAAATGTTAAAAAATTTTGATTTTTCAATGTATTTTTTTTTGGGAATGTTATATAGAAGAATGTGAAAAATTTAGTTTTTTTTTTTCAGAATTGTCGCTCTTTTTTTGTTTGTAGCGCAATAATAAAAATCGCAGAGGTGATCAAATACCACCAAAAGAAAGCTCTATTTGTGGGGAAAAAAAAGAACATAAATTTTATTTAGGTACAGTGTCGCACATCCGCGCAATTGTCCGTTAAAGTAACGCAGAGCCGAATCGCAAAATATGGCCTGGTCATTAAGGGGGAAAATCTTCCGGTCCAGGAGTGGTTAGAGACACCCAAAGACCCCTTGTTGGTGGGCATTGTTAGAAGTTCATTGTTGAATTTTGTACTTATGGTAAATGTGATGTTATTTATTCTTTGGTTAATAAATTGGCTGCTGTGGCCGTATTAAACCCATGTCACGCAGTCTGTGTCTTTATTCTAGTGCTTAAGGACCCAAGATGACGAATTCTTTAGTCATGTTTGCAATTCCCATACAGGCTTACATATTGCATGCTTTGTAAATGTCTTTTTCCCAGCTCCGTTGTTTTCGTTCTGAAAGCATTAAAGCCTTTCGTAAAAGCAAAAGTAATGGCTTAGCATTAGATTAGTGTGTTAGTCCATCTAAAAGAGACATTTTTGTGTTTTATAGATAACTTTATCCTCTTTATATTATGCTTGCTGTGGATTCTGGTCCTGGAGAGTTTCTCATTCTCCTGTAATGGAAACCTTTAAAGTGTTATTAAAGCGGAGTTCCACCCAAAAGTGGAAGCTCCGATTATCTGCTTCTTCCCTCCTTCCGGTGCCACATTTGGCACCTTTTGGGGGGGAGGGGGGAGCAGATACCTGTCAAAAACAGGTACCCACTCATACTTCTATGTAAGGTCGCTGCGGTGATCTACGTTATTTATGGCCCCTCCTCCTTCCCCCCGCTGCCTTCTGGGAGACACACACAGTGCAACTCGCACATGTGCAGTAGGAAACAGGCTGTGAAGCCGCAAACCTTCACTTCCTGTTTCCCTTAGTGAAGATGCCAGTGCCTGCACCTGGAGAGGATGGACAGATCGGCTAGGGGTGCCGACGTTGTGGGGTCCTGTAGGGGCGTCACAGGGAGTGCGAGGGGGGCGGACCCAACCAGGATGTCCACCAGGGGGAGGGTGACACCATTTCTGTATTGAAAGGGGCCACGCTGGTCTCTCTGCATTGAAAGGGGGCACGCTGGTCTCTCTGCATTGAAAGGGGGCACACTATACCTTGATTACTGAAGGCCCCTTTTACACTTTTGTGACCTCAAAGTCACGCAATTTTTTACAGCATTTTTTGCCGCAAAGCAATGCCTATTACATTTTTCTGTTTGTGCCCCCCCAAAAATTTTGATCACCAGCCGCCACTGTGTGTATTGTCTGCTGCCTGGACTTCTCTCACTTGCTCCTCCTCCCGGGCCGCCCTGAGCCTCCCCTCCCTGCCCTTTGTGCTCACGTTCACGTGGACGGGGGCGGAGCCAGTCACGGTGACGGCAACGCTAGGTGAGGTGAGTAGTGAGGTGCGGGTGATGAATATATTGCAATTAAACATGCAGACAGATATGTGCTTCATAGTCCCTCAGTATGTTTTATTTAGCAGATGCATCATGCAGCAGTGCTTGTCTCACTCTCAGCAGTAAGTTTATTCACCCTCAGTGTCAGTGGTAATTTGCTATTCCTCCTCCTCTGTGTGCAAGGGCCACTCCCCAGACAGATTCGGGCCTGCAAGGACCCCCTGCGTTTTGAGTACAGTACAGATGTCCTTCTAGTGGGTCTCCCCTGTGTCATCTTTCATGCACTGGGGAGAGAAATATAAAAATTGCATCCAGACCGTCTCTCTGCGTTATTCCCAGCTCCTCTTTTGGGTATGTTTCTTTATGTCTGGATGCGATTTTTTATATTTCTCTCCCCAGTGCATGAAAGATGAAACAGGGGAGACCCACTAGAAGGACATCTGTACTGTACTCAAAACGCAGGGGGTCCTTGCAGGCCCAAATCTGTCTGGGGAGTGGCCCTTGCACACAGAGGAGGAGGAATAGCAAATTCCCACTGACACTAAGGGCCCTTTCACACTGTCCGTCCATCGGACGGACTCTGTTTATCTCAGCGGGGGATCGATCCGCCGATCCCCTGCTGAGCAGGAGGATGACAGCTGTTCTCCGCTGTGTGCGGAGACACAGCTGTCAGGTCCCTATGCATCTCTATGGGGGAATCGGATGGGAACGGACCGTCGGTCTGAGCCGATCTGAGCTGTCAGCCGCAGTTTCGCTGTGGAGGTGGGTGCAGAGGACAGAGCCAACAACGGAAGCCCCATAGTACCGGTAAGTCTATGGGTGACGTCACTTCCCATTAATTTCACAGCCATTGTTGGCTGTGTCCTCTGCAGAGCTTCCACTGCTGGATCAGCAAGGCTTCAAAAAAGGAATGCATACTGATTTCTTCTTTACAGGGTTAGATAGGTTAGTGTTAGATCCTGGATGTCTGCAGATGCAGGAATTTTAGTGTAAAGCTGGATACACACTATCCAACTTTTGTGATTAGATTTCCTTCAGATTTACCTTTTCTATGTAGTGCAAGGGCCTGCCAGATTGCATACAAATTGAAAGTGTTTAGGTTTGACCTCATATTATATGGTTTTGGTAAGTCTAAAGGAAAAAGTCTTCAGAAAATCTTATAGTGTGTATGGCCCATTAGGGTGGACTAAAGCCCCGTACACACGCATCGATTATTGGCCGTGAATTTTCGGCCAACGTCCGATCGGCCAATTTTCGGCTTGTTAGTATGATGCTTCCGACAACCAACTCCGACTTTTCGGCCAAAAAAAATCTGGTGTGCTGGCTATAAAATTTTTGTTTGCCGTCAACCCAACGGCCGATTTTCCGTCAGTCAGTACAGATTTCGGCAGACAAAAATCTGATGAGCAAGACTGGGCATGCTCAGAGAAGAAAAAACACACGGAAAGTAAACCAGCACATGACATCACTTCTGAAGTAGATTTTTGTTGGCCGAGAAAATTCGTGTGCAGTCTAGGAACCAACCAACAAAACACAACTCTGGACAAAAGTCGGACGATAATCGTTGCGTGTGTACGAGGCATTACACTTTAACAAAACCCAATGATTTGTTGGGATTTAATTTAAACCAGGCATCTGGTGGGCTGAGTTGTTGGCTTTCAAAACATTTTTTTGTCAGTTAGATCTCCTCCCATAGTTCCTGGTGCCATTCTTACTGACCTTGGGGTCTCAGTTTTCGCTGTTACATTTTTATATTATATATAATATATATTTTTTTATATTCTTATTATATAGGATAAAATTATTCAGAAACCCAACAGAGTGGAGACTCAACACAGGGGCTGCAACAGGTGTGAAGATCTTGGAGGGCGAACGCATAGACCATTATGATATTTTACCCCTTTCCTATGGAGGCCGTATGTGTAGTAGAGGAAGGGTTAATGACTGGGGCAGCTTCAGAACGTCATATTTGATTGCTATAATAATGGTGTTTTTTTCAGGCGCTGCTCCCTTTTATATAGAAGACCTTTTACCTGACAAACAAAGTGTTCTGAGTTCTTATCTGCTGGCCGGAGGCATAACATGCTGCAGTATATGTTGTTCTCATTATACAGTAAAACAGCTGCATTGTATGTCAGGGCATCTTCTACAGAAAATGATTGTCATAATGATCATTTCGGTATGGACTTTTTTGCATAGTTACATTGGGGAAAATAATTATTTGATCCCCTGCAGATTTTGTAGGTTTGCCCACTTACAAAGAAATGAAGATGGGTCGTGGATGGATATTCCAGCATGACAATGACCCAAAACATACCGCCACGGCAACAAAGGAGTGGCTCAAGAAAAAGCACATTATAGTTATGGAGTGGCCTAGCCAGTCTCCAGACCTTAACCACTTGCCGACCGCTCACTGAGTGGCTCGATACCGTCCAGCGACGTAGACCTACGTCGCTGGATCCCGCCCCTTCTCGGCGGCGCGCGCGCGCCGCCAGAGGCTCGCTCCCGCGGTATTCAGACACAGCGGGAGTCGGGCCAGGGGAGGAGAGGCGGTGATCACCGCCGCTCTTCCCCGATCATCGGGGATCGAGTGAGGAGATCCGCCCGCTTGTGTAAACAAAGCGGGCGGATCTCCTAAGTGACAGACCTGGTCAGATTGCAGGATTCAGCATAGCTGAACATGCGATCTGTCCCTGTGTCACACAATCCCCTCCCCCCACACACAACAGTAAGCATGAGGCACACATTTAACCCCTTGATCACCAATAAAGTTAACCCCTTCCCTGCCAGTGTCATTATTACAGTAACAGTGCATATTTATAGCACTGATTACTGTAGTAATGTCACTGGTACCCCCAAAAGTGTCAAAAATGTCAGTTAAGGGTCCGATCTGTCCGCCGCAAAAAAAAATCGCAGATCGCCGCCATTACTAGTAAAAAAAATAAACAATAAAAATGACAAATCTTTCCCGTAGTTAGTAAACGCGATAACTTTTGCGCAAACCAATCAAAATAAGCTTATTGTGATTTTTTTTTTACCAAAAATATGTAGCAAAAAACAAATTGGCCTAAAATTTTAAAAAATTTTGATTTTTAAATTTTTTTTTTGAGAATGTTATATATCAGAATGTAAAAAATATTGTTTTTTTTTTTTTCAAAATTGTCGCTCTTTTTTTCAAAAATTTAAAATCGGACAGGTGATCAAATACCACCAAAAGAAAGCTCTATTTGTGGGGAAAAAAAGGACATCAATTTTATTTGGGTACAGCGTCGCACGACCGCGCAATTGTCCATTAAAGTAACGCAGTGCCGAATCGCAAAATATAGCCTGGTCAGGAATCGGGTAAAATCTTCCGATCTAAAAGCGGTTAAAAATACGCTCATTGAGAATTTTTTTGTCAAAGACATGTAGCTAAATACATTTTGGCCTAAATATATGACAAAAATTGAATATATTGGATATTTTTTAACTGTCAAAGTAGAAAATGTCAATTCTTTTGCAACATTTTCGCTCTTTTTTTATTAATATCGCAAAAAATGAAAAGTGCAGAGGTGACCAAATACCACCAAAAGAAAGCTCTGTTTGTGGGAAAAAAGACATAAATTTCGTTTGGGTACGGCCTTGCATGACCGTGCAATTGTCAGTTAAAGTCGCGCAGTGCCAAGTTGCAAAAAGTGGCCTGGACGTTAAGCAGGAAAATCCTCCAGTGGTAAAGTGGTTAATCCTATAGAAACTTTATGGAGGGAGCTGAAACTTCGAGTTGCCAAGAGACAGCCAAAAACCTTAAGGATTTAGAGAAGATCTGTAAAGAAGAGTGGACCAAAATCCCTCCTGAGATGTGTGCAAACCTGGTAACCAACTGCAAGAAACGTCCTACCTCTGTGCTTGACAACAAAGGTTTCTCATCCAACTACTAAGTCATGTTTTACTTGGGGATCAAATACTTATTTTATTCACTAAACTGCAACTTAATTGATAGCGTTTTTTTATGAGTTTCCTCTGGATTTTTGGTTGATATTCTGTCTCTATCATATAAAATACATCTATGATAAAAATTATAGACCCTTCATTTCTTTGTTGTAAGTGGGCAAACTTACAAAATCTGCAGGGGATCAAATAGTTACATAGTAGTTGAGGTTGAATAAAGACAATAGTCCATCCAGTTCAACCTGTGTAGGTGTGTGTGGCCGTAATCATCTCACATACCCCTGAATGTTCTGATCCTTGAGATGTACGTCTAAGAGTCTTTTGAAAGCCACCATACTTCCCGCAGAAACCACCTCTTGTGGTACAGAATTCCACAATCTTGTAACCCTAACAGTAAAGAACCCCCCACGTTGCCTGCGGTTAAAACAATTCTCCTCTAATCGCATTGTGTGCCCTCAAGTCCTCATGCAATCCTTTGGACTGAATAGCTTTTTTTTCTATGCTGAGATCACCATTGAGGTATTTATAAATTGCTATCATGTCCCCTCTCAGGCGTCTCTTCTCCAAGGAGAATAAATCAAGCGATAATTATTTTCATCACTGTACATTGGTCCACTATAGACAGATGTAAGTATCCATGTGCCATGCCTGGCCGATCCCCATAGAAGCTGGAAATCTCTGTAGTAGGCACTGCTATTACAGTGATCGCCACTAGCTTCCAGGTCCTGTGTTAAGTGGCTGCCCTGCTGCTTAGTGAACACAGCTCAGCATGGGTGCCATTCAGAAAACAGTTTGCATTTACTCAATGAGTGCAAAGCAATTCGAAGATTGGATGAAGCTGAGATTGTATTGTTACTGCTTTGCAGTTCCACCTCATCCAGTCAAAGAACGATTTGCATTCATTAACCCCCTAACACAGGCACCTCCCTGCTCTTTAAGGGGCTTCTGATGCCGGAAGGCGGGATTGGGTTTATGGTCATGTGACCGTTGTGATTAACTGTCAAAGCGGTCACATGATCGGAAAGCTACTTGCAATCAGGAGCTTTCCTGTTAGGCACTGGTACCTGTGCCGGGAGCTCCCAGAGCTCTGAGGAAAGGGAGCATGTCTCCCGAAATGCGTCAACTTTCCAACTGAAGAGATGGTCCTCCCTGACATTGGAGTTGTGCATGACATGCGTATTTACTTCTCATGTTTCTGAGTATGTCTTTGGCATTTTTATTCAATTTCATTGGTGTTGAAGGTAATGCACTAGGTGTTTGCACCCTCCTCTTTTTCTTTGTGGTGATCTTGGAGCTTCCCCGCTCAGAGAGAGCAGCCCCGCGCTTAAGCTTCCCCGCTGGCGAGTGGGTGTGGGCGCGCGCCTCCGGTGACGCGTGCTCGCGCGAACACGATCGTTTACTCGAACCGCTGTACAGGTACGGCAATTCGCTGGAACCTGCCAACCTGACGCCATCGGCTGGTTGGCAAGTGGTTAAAGAACTGCACAATTTGTATTCCTTTGTGTAAAATGTATTAGCTAAGATTAAAAAAACGAAAAGGGTTTGTCTAGGTGTGAACCAGTTCATCTGTCGGGTTTTTCCTGAGTCAGGATGTTTGTGAATGACATTAAACCAGTTTGGATCGGACTGGCCTCTTATCGCCTCCTGCAATATATGTTTAATAGTTAATATTAACTGTACTCATAGACGTAGTATGGCACAATGTGAACTATGGAAAGGCCTCTTATTGTAAAGTGTAAAGTCTGAATTATATCACTTCTTCAGTATGTTGTGCACGGTTCCTTTGGGTGGAAGGGTCAGCTCTAAGCAACTTGGAATACAACTATGAGTGCCTCTTGTAATGGAACAACATGCAAACACCAGTTTGATGGAAGGTCTCTTCTCCAGGTTGCCTTGTAACAGAAATAGTAACAAGAGATTATTACGTAATGTTCAGAAGCAAACATCTTACTCAATGCAGGTAGATGAAGTTTTGACAGTCCGGGATTGATATCTAAAAAGGTGCCATAGGGTTGCCACCCGTCCAGGATTCACCTGGACAGTCCGGATTTTGAATTGTTTTTCTAGGTCAGTGTTTCCTAACCTTTTAAAATTCTGTACAATCTCGAAGCACCCCATTACAAAATTAAATAAAAATAAAATAAAAGTTTTACATAACGCAGCAACATCCACAAATATAGGGCACCAAAGCCAATGTTAGAGGTGATTTATTCTTCCAAAGCAAATACATCTTTGCACCCTGGTACTGACTAGTACTCCAAAGTTTCTCTTCTCCTTCAGTTTTTCTCCCTTCGTCATCTAATGTGACCCCAGTGTTGACAGAAAGATGCTGTGCAGGCGCCTGATGTCCTCCTTAATGTAGCACCCTACAGGTAGGTGCTAGGTAAATGTACAGTGGGCCTTGTCTGCCTAACAGCAGGGCTGTGATTTATTTAGTTAGGGTGTCAGGGCTTCCAGATGTGCCTGCTGAGGGGAGAAGTGTGCCCACTGGCTCCTGTGAGAGGCTTCCCATAGGGCAGTGTGGGAAGCCCAATCAGTGGACACATCCCAGCTTGTAACTACCCCAGAAGGCAGATTATGCTGCAAAGGATTCTGGGAGTGGGTATAAGTTTGGGGGGAAGTGCGTGGCACGGTGTCTTTGGCGGGAGCAGAGTCCCAGGAAGGAGAGTGCGGCTGTCTCTCCTCCTGTCAGAGGAAGGTGGATGTCTCGGGATGTTGCCTGAGTATCCAGAGAGAGTGCTGAGTTGAGCTGAGCAGATCCGGTGTGCAGAGAGCCTGCCGAGGGCGAGAGAGGGGTCCAGTCCCAGGAAAGCCTACACAGGTTGTGAGTACTGAGGATTGCCCCTGGGGATTCGCCTGAAGTTAGAGGGGACAACTCCAGAAGAGGTTCTGGGATCCAGTGTCAGCTAGCCGTAAAGGGGATACCTGGGTTGAGGACGCTGAAGTTACAAAGGGGGCACCTGCAGTTGGGCCCTGAATTGTACAGAGAGTGTCAGTTAAAGTTACAGCCATACAGAATTCTACATCAGACAACCTCAAGCCTAGGCAAGGCAGGGGAAAGTATTCATTGACTTTTGCAGTACAGCAGTGTCAGAAGTTCTACAGTTCTCAGTCCTGGATCTTCTGGACTACAAGTCGAGGATTCAGCACTTCCATTGCTTTACAGAGTGTTCTCAGTGTTAGTGAGCATTGGCTGCTGTCAAGGAGGCGCCAACAGGCATTTTCCAGAAACAAAGTCCCAAAAGTATTAGTTGGAGCTGAAAAGAGTACCCCACTCATTCCCTTCTCCCATCCCCTTAAATCCAATAAAAAAATACAAACAGAAATGCCGGAGTTGTCGCTGCTTCAGTTTTCACACCCAGGGTCACAGCTCACATGGGCTGGAGAGGTTACCGGTATTGATGGCAGACCCACATCAGGCCATAGGCCTGGAAAACTTGCTACATTAACCACTTGCCGACCGCCGCCCGACTATATACGGCGGCGGTCAGCCCCTCCCAGGCAAAGTGACGTACCGGTACGTCACTAGCCTGGGAGCCAATAGGGGGAGTGCGCGCGCCGCCGGAGGCACGCTCCCATCCCCGCTCGTACCCGAAGAAGCCGGCACGTGTGACCGGCGGACCCGAGGTCCGCCGGTCACTCGCAATCATCGGGTAGAGAGGGAGAAAGGCAGGCGGCTGATGTAAACAAAGCCGCCTGTCATTCTCCCCTGTGTAAAAGCACAGATCACTCGGTCCTGCTATGTAGGACCATAGATCTGTGCTGTTACACAAACAGCCACATCCAATGACAGTAAGAAACACGCCCCTAGGGACACACTTAACCCCTCCCTCTCCAATAAAGTTAACCCCTTCCCTCCGAGTGTCATTTTTACAGTAACAGTGCATATGTATAGCACTGATTACTGCAGTAATGTCACTGGTACCCCCAAAAGTGTCAAAAACGTCAGTCAAGGGTCCGATCTGTCCGCCGCAATGTCGCAGTCCCGCAAAAGAAAAATCGCAGATCGCCGCCATTACTCGTTAAAAAAAAAAAACACAACAAAAATGACAAAAATCTTTCCCTTAGTAAACCGAATAACTTTTGCGCAAACCAATCAAAATACGTTTATTGTGATTTTTTTTTACCAAACATATGTAGCAGAAAACAAATTGGCCAAAAATTTAAAAAAAATTTGATTTTTACATTTTTTTGGGGAATTTCATATAAAAAAATGTAAAAAATATTGTTATTTTTGAAAGTTGTCGATATTTTTTTGTTTATAGCGCATGATCAAAAAATCACACAGGTGATCAAATACCACCAAAAGAAAGCTCTGTTTGTGGGGAAAAAAAGGACGTCAAATTCATTTGGGTACGGCGTCGCACGACCGCGCAATTGTCCGTTAAAGTCACACAGTGCCGAATCGCAAAATACCCCCTGGTCAGGAAGGGGGTAAAATCTTCCGGGGCTTAAGTGGTTTACAACCGATGATGTCAATGTTGTTAGGACCAGGTGGCTAGAAGGTTGGAATGGTGCTCAATGAAAACCTGTGGCTTTGTTTAACTAAAAGGTGGGCTTGTTCCACCAGCTGGTCTGTATACAGTTTTTGGGCAATTTCAAGGCACCCCTGAAGAAACTTGAAGGCACCCTGGTTTAAAAAGACTGGTATAGGTTTTAGACCACCTGAAGCCCGGACACAGTGTTCAGAATGGACTGTGGCTCCCCAAGTAACCAAGTACCACAACTGCCGAGTGCAAAGGTGTGCAAATGGGTCCCACCCCCATACACGGACAGGAGAGGAGAGAGGGCTTCATCTGCTTCTCCTCCTCCTGCCTCTACCCCTTTGTCTGCCCACCCACACTCCAATCCCCAGCGTTCTGTGCCTCAGAAAAAGGGATGTGTGGGCTGGACGTTTGAAGCTCAGCAACCTGTAGATACATTGTGGATGAAAGATGTCGATGGTTGAGCCTCCATCCTTGGGTGATTGAGCTCACCATCCAATGTATGTGAATGAAGTCTCTGCCCTCCCTCCCTTCTCTCTCCTGCCCAGGGCTGGTGCCAGGACTTTTACCACCCTAGGCGAAACCTCATTTTGCCGCCCCCCTTCGCCTCCGCCCCTGACTCCACCCAGTTTGCACTGCCCATGTATACCTTACCTTTTTAAAGACTGCTACAATTTCGGTGGTGAAGTCAGTTACCGGCCCGGCGCATGATATGCATGCAGTGTATGTAGGATCATGGAGGTGAAAGAGTTTTTTGCGGCTCCTCTCCACCTATTTCTTCAGCCGTGGTCTGCATGCCCGCTCCTGTGTGCCTCTGGACCCGGAAGAAGTGGCGTCAATAGGATTGGTGTCACCTGGTGCGAGAAAACATGGTGTCAACAACGCCCGCTGGCCTGCCACAGTGCTTTGTCCTGCCGCTGCAGACTTAATAAAACATAAAAGTATCAATGCATACAGAGAAATGGTGGATTATTTCATACACAATACAATGAAACAACAACCATGCTGCCATATAGATCCATTATATTGTATATACATATACACCTTTGTTCACAACAAACCAGCTACGAATAATTATAATAATATTAATTATTATTATTAATATTGATAGCTGGTTAGCTGAGTTTGATTGTACATACAATATAATAGATTTGTAATAAACAGCATAAAATAATATTAATAATACTGTGTGCATTTGATTATTTTAAGAGTATCAAGATTTTTTTTCTTAGATCCTGATAAATGACATGTCTGTGGCCCCTGATAAATTACATGTTTGTGGCCCCTGATAAATTACATGTTTGTGGCCCCTGATAAATGACATGTCTTTGGCCCCTGATAAATGACATGTCTGCGGCCCCTGATAACTGACATGTCTGCGGCCCCTGATAACTGACATGTCTGTGGCCCCCCGATAAATAACATGTCTGTGCCCCCCCCCCCTGATAAATTACATGTCTGTAGCCCCTGATAACTGACATGTGTCTGTGTCAGAATGAACACATGGAGCTGCAGCTTGGCTCGGGTGCCCCTATAGCAAGCTGCTTGCTGTGGGGGCACTCAATAGGAGGGAGTGACCTGGAGCATAGAAGAGAGACCCGAGAAGAGGAGGATCCAGGCTGCTCTGTGCAAAACCAAATACACGGAGGAGGTAAGTATAACATGTTTGTTATTAAAAAAAAAAAAAAAAAAAAAAAAAACGAGACTTTACAATTAGTTAAAGGCGTCAGCACACAAGGCCGGCGCTACCTGTAAGGCGACATAGGCAGCCACCTAGGGCACAATTTAGCAGGGGTTGCTGGCATCCTGCACCCGGAATCAGGATGAGGACCTCCAGCGTCGCCGAAATCCCCATAGGAAAGCATTGAATAATGCTTTCCTATAGAGAGATCTAATGCGTGTGCGCGGGCATTGCCGCGCATGTGCATTAGGTCTACCCCCCGACAGCTGACGTCGGCGGGGGAGGAGAGTAGGCGGAGCCTGACCCAGGGCCGAGGTAAGTCACTGAAGGGGTTTTAACCCCTTCAGCAACTTGGGATGGGGGGTGGGAGGGAGAGGAGCACTACAGGGTCCTGCAGTGCCAGGAAAACTAATATGCTTTCTAGGGGGGCGGCAATTTTTATTTTGCCTTGGGGTGGAGGAACTTCACTGGCCTGCACAGATTTCTGACCTCAACCCAATAGAACACCATTGAGATGAACTAGCAGAGACTGTAAGCCAGACCTTCTCGTCCAAATTCAGTGCCTGACCTCACAAACGCGCTTCTGGAAGAATGGTCAAACATTCCCATAGACACTCCTAAACCTTGTGGACAGCCTTCCCAGAAGAGTTGAAGCTGTTATAGCTGCAAAGGGTGGGCCAACTCAATATTGAACCCTACGGACTAAGACTGGGATGCCATTAACCTCCCTGGTGGTATGAATATGTCAGGAATTCTGTACCAAAAGCGGTACAATTTTTTGCATGGAAATTTGGCTTTCTGTATTATAGGCCTACAATTCTTAGTAATTACTTACTTAAACCTGACCAAAACAAGACTCTAGTAGACATCCCAGATGTGATAAATTTGAAACACAAACGCATGAATTATAATCTATATTTGTAATTATAATTATAAATATTTGTAATAATTTATAATATTTATAATTATAATAAGTATAATAAGTATAATTTATAATTATAATCTATATTCTATAATTATAATTGTATCACCTGCTTTTTATGTGTTTGTGCAACATTTGAATTTCCCTCCCAGTTCCGCTCCCATGCACCATTGCTGCTGCAGGGAACGGAACCAGGAAGTCATCAGAGCGACGGACGGCGCGGTGGGGATCTCTGCGGCGATCACAGCAATGGGAGATCATCGCTTGATCGTCAGGAGAAGGTAAGGAACCCCGCTGCAGGCTCTGCACATCTACCCTGAGCGTGACTCGGGGATACCGATCCTAGCATGAAAAAACCACCCCGAGTCACGCTCGGGGTTACCGCTAAGGGGGTTAAATTTCATGTGCGTGTAAAGGCAGGCGTCCCAATACTTTTAGTAATATAGTGTATATTGAGATGAGATGATTGTCAACTGATTTAGTCAAAACCCACTAAAATAGAGCAAAAGGAAAAAAAATTGGACCACCCCTGACCTATTGAAGATGCTACCTAAACTGGTTCCCCTCAGGGACAATCGGTCAGCGCAGCGTGATCAGGAGCTGATCACATTTTCCGACTGCCATCTCCATTCTCTAACAAGCCTTGTTGTTGACAGTTTCTGCTTTTAAAGCCCCGAGGAACTTGAACATAAAAGGAACTGGTCAACATGTTGCAAATTAACTCTGAAAAACAAAATAGCCATGCAGCCCCGAGGCCGAACGCATCCACGCACGTACGGAAGGACATACCAGGCAGAATTTGACGTTGCTATGTCAGTCTAAAATGTAGATGTTCTAGGAGGAGACAACAGCTGAACAACACTACCTTTTACCTGATCAGTTTCCGAGAGTTCTTCAGCAGAGAGAAAAACATATCAATCAGTGGATGAATATGAATGTGAAAGTTCCTCCAGCCTAACCTTATCTGTGTGGGCAATCTGAAGCCTTGAGAACAAGCACAATATATACAGCAAGTAAAAGAAGTATTGAACTTGGCACTATTTTTCTAGGTAAATATAGTTCTAAGGGTGCTATTGACATGAAATGTACACCACATGTTGGTAACAACCCATGCAATCCATACATACAAAGACACCAAAACAAATACGTTCGGACAGAACGGAGAAAGTATTTAAAGCGGAGTTCCGGCCACGAAAAAATGTATTCAATAAAAATACCCCCGGGACAGTCAGGGCTAGTACATTCCACAATGGATAGCCTCTGATCTGTCCCGGGTCGCACTTACCTTTTAGAAGAAATACTTACCTTGAAAATTTAATCTCCAGCGTTGCCATCTCGGATGTGGGCAGCTGAAGCCAGCGCGATCCTCTTCTGCGTCCTCTTCCGTGTCCTCTTCTCCCAGAATGCACCTGCACCGGTCCCGCCGTCACTTCCGGTGCGGCGCCGCATTCCTCCACAGCTTCTAGGCATGCCCAGAAGCTGTTTAGCAAGGAATGCGGCGCCGCACCGGAAATGACGAGCGGGGCCGGTGCAGGCGCATTGATTCCTGGGAGCGATGACGTTCAGCTCCCAGGAATCATTGCAAACCGGAAGTGACGGCGCGGGCCGCAGCCGCCGAGGGAGGAAGTGGAAGAAAGGCGAGTATATTTTTCTTCAATAACAAGGTAAAAAAAAAAAAAAAAATCGTACCTATCCATTTCTTTTTCAGGTGACAAATAGGAAGCGGATGGCCACAAAATCGACTATGTCGATTTTGTGGCTGGAACTCCGCTTTAACACACAAGCTGAAATTTATTTAATACTTCATACAAAATCCTTTGTTGGTAATGACAGCTTCAAGACGCCTCCTGTATGGAGAAAGTAGTGGCATGCATTGCTCAGGTGTGATTTTGGCCCATTCTTCCACACAAACAGCCTTCAAATCTTGAAAGATCCGTGGGCCTCTTCTATGAACTCTGATCTTCAGTTCTTTCCATAGATTTTCTATTGGATTCAAGTCCGGTGATTGGCTGGGCCATTCTAGCAGCTTTATTTTCTTTCTTTGAAACCAATTTAGAGTTTTACTTGGCTTTGTGTTTGGGGTCATTGTCTTGCTGAAATGTCCATCCTCGTTTAATCTTCATCATCCTGGTAGATGGCCACAGATTTTTATTAACCACTTTAAGATCGGAAAGGATTTGCCCCCTTAATGACCAGACCCTATTTTGCTATTCGGCACTGCGTTACTTTAACGGACAATTGCGCGGTCGTGCGACACTGTACCCAAATAAAATTGACATCCTTTTTTTCCCACAAATAGAGTTTTCTTTTGGTGGTATTTGATCACTTGATCTGGGCGATTTTTTTTTTTTTTTGCACTATAAACAAAAAAATAGCAACAATTTTGAAAAAAAAACAATATTTTTCACATTCTGCTATATGACATTCTCTAAAAAAAAAATTAAAAATCTATTTTTTTTTAACATTTTAGGCCAGTTTGTTTTTTGCTACATATTTTTGGTAAAAAAAAAAATCGCAATAGGCGTATTTTGATTGGTTTGTGCAAAAGCTATCGCGTCTAATAACTACGGGAAAGATTTATGTAATTTTTATTGTTTTTTTTTACTAGTAATGGCGGCAATCTGCGATTTTTAGTGGGACTGCGACATTGCGGCGGACAGATCGGACCCCTAACTGACATTTTTGACACTTTTGGGGGTACCAGTGACATTACTACAGTAATCAGTGCTATACATATACACTGTTACTGTAATAATGACACTGGCAGGGAAGGGGTTAACCCTGTGGGTGATCAAGGGGTTAAATGTGAGCTTAGGGGAGTGATTCTAACTGTGGGGGGGCATGGCTTGTAAAATGATCATAGAGACCTGTGTTCCTATATAGGAGGATCACATGGGCTCTATGACCATTCCAGAGAGAAGAACGGTCAGCTGTGTTTACAACAGCCAACCGTCCTTCTCTCTCAGCTGCCGCAGTATATATGCGGTAAGCGGTCGGCAAGTGGTTAAGATTGTCTTGGTAAATTTTTCCATTCATCCTTACTTCAATGATATGAAGGTTGCCAGTACTGTGTGCTGAAAAACAGCCCCACACCATGATGTTCCCACCTCCAAACTTCACTGTTGGTATGGGGGTGATTTTGGGGTGATGAGCCATTTGACCTCCAAACATGGTGTGTATTATGACATCCAAAAAGTTAAATGTTGGTCTTATATGACCATATTCCCCCAGTATTTCACAGGCTTGTCTAAATGTTGTGCAGCAAACTTTAGACAAGCCTTAACATGCTTTTCCTTCAGCAATGGAGTCTTGCGTGGTGAACGTGCATACAGGCCCTGGCAGTTGAGTTCATCACTTATTGTTTTCTTTGAAACAATTGTACCTGCTAGTTCCAGGTCTTTCTGAAGCTCTTAACAAGTAGTCCTTGGCTCATGGGCAACTCTTCTGTCAATTCTTTTCACTCCAGAGAAATCTTGCACGGAGCACCTGGTCATGGCTGGTTTATGGTGAAATGATGTTCTTTCAACTTCCGGATTATGGCCCCATCAGTGCTCACTGGAACATTCAGAAGTTTAGATATCCTTCTGTAACCAATGGCATCAGTATGTTTTGCAACAATAAGGTTGTGAAGGTCTTGAGAGAGCTCTTTGCTTTAATGCATCATGAGATGTTTTCTGTGTGACACCATGGTAATGAGACGCCTTTTTATTGGCCATCAGTTGAGGATTTTAGTTGGGATCTTGGCTTTCCATGCCTTTTGCACCTCTCTTTCTTCATGTGTTCAATACATTTTCCCTGTGCCATTCCATTTTATTACATTTCTGAATGTATTTGTTTTGGTGTCTTTGTTTGTATGGATTGCATGGGTTGGTACCAACATGATGAGAATTTCACGTCAATTGCACCTTTAGTACTATATTTACCTAGAATGGTATATAACTGTATATAACTTCTTAATAATCATCTCACTGCAGGAATGATAAGAGGCCAAAGATGGTTTAGTGCAGAATGGGGCCATATGCAAGGTGGTATCTTTGGCCTCCCCCATTTCATTGAATAAAAGGATTGCAAAATGGTACAGAGAAGCCACCATTTGTTTTGTTTGTACAGGAATGGCCTCATGAGACCCCAACTGAAAACAAGGGTATTCTCACTTGTGAAATGACAAATGGGTTCCCAGCTTTGACCAATCCTTCTAGACTACTGTTGGAGCCTAAAGGTTGTAGCTGGCCCCCTGGACATCCATTTGTTGATGGGGATCAGGGCTTGATGCCCACAAGGGAAGAGAACTCACCTGAAGACCAGTTGTTGCATACATGGCCAGTCTGCATACATGGCCACAACAGCACTTACAATAAACCCTAAAGAAGATTTCAATGCACACAGTTGACACCAGATAGCTTTGGACAAAGGAGGCAGGCTGGAAGGTGGACCAGCAATGGGGCACCTACCTGTAGGCGGACCAGCAGCTGCGCACCAGGAAAAGGAAGGGCTGCTGCCCGAGCCACAGAGACAGTCCCTACTCTGTCCCACCTCCAAGGCGACCTCTTCCTATGATGGACCACCTGTCTCTAGCCAGCAGGGGTTCTATACCTGACCCGACCACTCGCAAAATGCATGCAAAAGGGGGACAGTGCTATATATTAGCAATGCCCACACTAAAGATGGCAGCAGAGGTCAGTCAGTGCAGCAGCATCCACTGAGGCAGCTGCTCCCCTGATAATACCTACGGAGCAGGGGAGGACTGGGCCAGGGGGTAGGAGGGCAACTGCCCCCCCCCCCCCCCGGGCCTCTCTGATGCCCCCTAAAACGGCTGCACTGCTTCTGCCACAGACATGCCTAAAGAATTCCTGGTAAAGAGAAGTAAAATGTTCCCGCCACATACCTACTGAGTGCGGGATGAAGACAAGGACAGAGCACAGACCCCCCCCCCCCCTCCAGCAGGGATGGTGTAAACTGTGTCTGAGCAGAGGCCGGTTCTATGCCCCACTGGAGACTCTCCTTCCCCAGGCAGCTCCCCCCAACTGCCCGCTGCTGGCCAGGTCGGGAACCCAGATTCAGCCAGTGAGTAGAGTACCCAGGGCGGAGCTTCAGCCTGGAATGGGGGTCAGGAGGAGGTCGGGAAGAGGGAGAGTGGGAGGGGGGGCCGAGTCACAGCACCATGGGCCTCTGGTTTATACTTGCCCCCTGGGCCAAAAGTTGCCAGTCAGCCCCTGCTATGGAGGCCTCAGGAGGAACATGGGTTCCCCCTTGTTCTTCGCTCTCTTTTTGCATGGCAGGCGCAAGGGCCAAGAAAAGGGGTGGGCAGGAGGGACGGCTGCCCTGGGCGCTGTGGTATCATTTAAAGAGGAAGGGCATCAAAAGGAGATTAGGGAGAAGGGGATTTGTTGGAAGGGGGAATTTGGGGGACAGCAGGGGGTATGTATTGTTCTAGTTGGGGAAATTTTGGGGAGGGGGAGTGGATTTTTTTTTGGGGGGGGGCAAAGATTTGTCCTTAGAGAGGGGATTTTAACAGGGGGCAGATTTGTACTGGAAAGGGAGGGAATTCATGCTTACAGTCATCACTGACTGTAGAAAATGTTGCATTTCATTTGAAAATCAAGGTCCCAGAGTCTGGAGGAAGAATGGAGAGGCACAGAATCCAAGTTGCATGAGGTCCAGTTTCTACAGTCAGTGATGATTTGAAGAGCCATGTCATCTGCTGGTGTTGGTCCACTGTGTTTTATCAAGTCCAAAGTCAGCACAGCCCTCTAGCAGGAAATTCTAGAGCACTTCATGCTTCCCTCTGCTGACCAGCTTTATGGAGATGCTGATTTCATTTTCCAGCAGAACTTGGCACCGCCCACACTGCCAAAACTACCAATACCTGGTCACATGATCATGGGATCACTGTGCTTGATTGGCCAGAAAACTCACCTGACATAAACCCCATAGAGAATCTGTGGGGGTATTATCAATAGGAAGACGAGAGACACCAGACCCAACAATGCAGACAAGCTGAAGGCCGCTATGAAAGCAACCTGGGCTTCCATAACACCTCAGCAGTGCCACAGGCTGATTGCCTCCATGCCGCGCCGCATTGATGCAGTAATTCATGCAAAAGGAACCCCGACCAAGTATTGAGTGCATACTATACTGTGCATGGACATACTTTTCAGTAGGCCAACATTTCTGTATTAAAAATTCTTTTTTTTTTTTATATTTTGATTGGTCTTATGTAATATTCAAATTTTCTGAGATACTGAATTTTGGGTTTTCACTAGCTGTAAGCCATAATCCTTAAAATGAAAAGAAAGAAATGCTTAAAATATATCACTCTGTGTGTAACGCTTCAATATACTGTAAAATATAGGAGTTGCACTTTTCGAATTAAATTACTGAAATGAATTAACTTTTTGGTGATATTCTAATTTTTATGAGATGCACCTGAACTTTGCTTTAATTAAGTACATTATTAGTAGCAGTGGAATTCTTTATTGTGGAGTCACATTTAGACCTCATTATTGGTGAACCCCAAAATACACTTGGCAAGCAGCTCTTCTTGCACTATGAACTAGTAGGTAAGACATGGAAGAAAAAATGTTAGATTGCTCTAATCAATAAATGACCTATAAGGTAACATTTTAGAGATCAATGGGAGACATTGCCCTCCGGTTATCAGGACAAAGTTTAAACTCTACTTTACTGGTGAAAGGACAAAGGGTCCCATTGAATTTCAATAATGTTTTATTTATTACTGTTGTAATTTGTTCACTTTTCACCTAGGCTTTGATGAGTCGTGTCCGGGCTGGAAGCTCGGGGCTGATAGTTTTTAGCACAGAGTTCCTGGTGCAGCGAACAGAGTCCCACATACACAAACCAATCCAGCCTGTAACCTCACATCAACACCAACCCTCTAACTCCAACCCTTACAGTAACCTTGCCTGTAACTCCTTCCCCAGGGGAGGACTTAGCCAGGGGGCAGGGGGGCAATTGCCCCCCGGCTGCTCTGATGTCCTATAAAAAGGCTGCACTACTTCTGCCGCAGACGTGCTTAAAGGATTCCCGGTGAAGAGGTGAAGAGAAGTAAAAAGTCCCCACCGCTGACCTACTGAGTGCAGGATGAAGACAAGGACAGATCGCAGGCCTCCCTCCCCCCAGCATGGAGGGTGTAAACTTGTCAGGTCACCTGTGGCCAGGTGACAACTGCACCCTGTTGGAGGCAGGGGTGCAGCGCAAGGTAGTGAACCCAATAGCAGACTGCTGCGGATGGACCGGAACGCGAGCCCAAGATTCCCCAGGGCGCGGAGTCTAAGACCCAGCAGGTGTTCACCAGAGCCTCTAGTGGTGAGGATGGACTTGGCTGCAGCTGGGCCCTGGGGTCCCCCGGGTCACGCTCCATAGGAAGAGAAGGGAAGCAGCCACTCAGGACACACGGAATGGTGATGGGTAATTCGAGGTCGAGGTAACAGGCAGACGAGGGTAACCAAGGGACAGGCCAAAGGTCAGGGTAACAGGCAAACAGGAATAGTCAGAGACAAGCCAAAGTTGGTACACAGAAAGGTAGATCAAGCACACGGCAAACAGGAAACAAGAAACAAACACTGTTGAACAGCAAAGCAGACCTGCAGTGCACTGGTTAATATAGACTTCCTGTGATGACCTGGGGTGGGGCAGGAACAGGAAGGAGAGATGATAAAAAGGAACCAGAAGTGAAGTCTGATCTCTAATACAGACATGAAGGAACAGGTAAGCTACCAAACACTATTGCAAGTCCATGACAAAACTGTGTCCTAGCAGAGGCTGGTTCCATGCCCCACTGGAGACTCTCCTCCCCCAGGCAGCCCCGATCTAGCTGTCCCAGCTCCCCCCAACTGCCAACTGGTGGCCAGGTCGGGAACCCGGATTCGTTGAGTAGAGAGTACCTGGAGTGGCGCTTCAGCCTGGAATGGGGGTCAAGATGAGGCGGGGGAGAGTGGGAAGGGGGCGGAGTTGCTGCACCATGCGCCTCTGGTATGTACTTGGCCCCTGGGCCGAAAGTTGCCAGTCAGCCCCTGTCCAGCCCTAAACCTGAGTATACACTAAAATAATTTTGTTTCACATTTTTTGTTGCAAGAACATTCATTTGTTTTTTTCTAATCATTAGTGGGGTCAGACCGACATTCATTTTTGACTGCAGTGATGAGAAAATTCAAAAGAGCAGGATGGAAAATTGTTCTCAAATGTACAAATTTCTTAGTGTGTGTGGTTTTCATTCAGTAAAGTTTATTCATTCCAAAATCAAATGTTTTTAAGGAATGATATCTTTCAAATGGCATTCAAATGTTTTGAGAGTTTTCTTTCAAAATACTACTAGTGAATACCTAGCTTAAAAATATTCATTTCTGTAACTCCTTGACTGAGGGACCTGCAGAATGCCGAGGCTCCGGTTATCTATAAAACATTAAACACTTGACCTATCCCCCCTTTCAAAATGATCAGACGACATATTTTATTTGGATTTGAATGGCCATAGCAACCTTTCTTTTAGAAACCATTAAATACAACATTCACAAGAAAAACAAGTTTAATGCATATATAATACAGTCAATGCATACCAAAAAACCAACCTCTGCTTATGCCCAGTCTAAGGTCTTTGAAGGCCTATATACTCACGATTACCAGTTTTATCTGCCACTCAATCAAAGGCCCCCAGCCGCAACTACACCGGCTCAGGGACAATTAACTACTTACGTACTAACATATACAACCTAACTACCAGAAGCAATGGCCCCGGAGTAAGGAGCAGCAGCCCTACCATCTACCTCCTAAGTTAAGGAGGCCTCTCAATTGCCTCCTTCCCATCCGTCTCCGGCTGCTGGCAACCCTAACACTAATCCTCCTTGTAACCCTGACATGGACCTTCCCGGCAACCAGTGGCAGCCCGTTCCATATGGGGCGCAGGGGCGCCACCCCCCTAATCCATGTGCCAAACCCCTAATCTACAAGCAGGGGGCAGGATGCATGGATTTCAATGGGTTGTTTTTTTTTAAG
This sequence comes from Pelophylax lessonae, assembly GCF_965119305.1. Taxonomy (NCBI): domain Eukaryota; kingdom Metazoa; phylum Chordata; class Amphibia; order Anura; family Ranidae; genus Pelophylax; species Pelophylax lessonae. The sequence goes on from NC_138778.1 coordinate 215,081,290, forward strand.
CACATGTTTAGATCCTTCCCGAGAAACCCTAACACTAACCCTCCTTGTAACCCCGACATCGACCTTCCCGGCAACCTTAACACTAACCCTCCTTGCAACCCAGACACCGACCTTTCCGGCAACCCTAACAGTAACCTTCTTTGTAACCCTGACATCGACCTTCCCGGTAACCCTAACACTAACCCTCCTTGTAACCCTGACATTGAGCTTCCCGGTAACCCTAACACTAACCCTCCTTATAACCCTGACATTGACCTTCCCGGTAACACTAACCCTCCTTGTAACCCTGATATCGACCTTCCCGGCAACCCTAACACTAACCCTCCTTGTAACCCTGAGCCCCTAATCTACATGCCAGACGCATGGATTTTTAATGGGTTTTTTTTTTTTAAGCACGTTTAGATCCTTCCCGGCAACCCTAACACTAGCCCTCTTGTAAGCCCGACATCGACCTTCCCGGCAACCTTAACACTAACCCTCCTTGTAACCCAGACACCGACCTTTCCGGGAACCCTAACACTAACCCTCCTTGTAACCCTGACATTGACCTTCCCGGTAACCCTAACACTAACCCTCCTTATAACCCTGACATTGACCTTCCCGGTAACACTAACACTAACCATCCTTGTAACCCTGACATCGACCTTTCCGGCAACCCTAACAGTAACCCTCTTTGTAACCCTGACATCGACCTTCTCGGCAACCCTAACACTAACCCTCCTTGTAACCCCGACATCGACCTTCCCAGCAACCTTAACACTAACCCTCCTTGTAACCCCGACATCGACCTTCCCAGCAACCTTAACACTAACCCTCCTTGTAACCCAGACACCGACCTTTCCGGCAACCCTAACACTAACCCTCTTTGTAATCCTGACATTGACCTTCCCAGCAACCCTAACACTAACCCTCCTTGTAACCCTGACATCGACCTTCCCGGCATGCCTAACACTAACCCTCCTTGTAATCCTGACATCGACCGTTCTGGCAACCCTAAGACTAACCCTCATTGTAACTCCAATGCTGCACCTCCAACTAATCCAATCACTGACCAATCCCTTACACTAGCCCCACACTGTAACTTTTACCCAAACACTTTCTTGAAAATCTGGCCATACATTATACATTTTTCTTATTCAATTTCCTTTAGATTTACCTTTAACTATGTAGTACAAGGGCCTCCCTGATTGCATACAAAAATAAATTGTTTAGGTTTGACCTCATATTATATGGTTTTGGTAAATCTAAAGGAAAATTGTATACTGTATGGCCAGCCTAACTCTAACCTTCATTTAACTCTCACACTAAGGCTGGCCACACATTATACAATTTCTGCACAATAGTCTTTACATTTACCTTCAGCTATGTAGTGCAAGGGCCTGCCTGGTTGGATACAAATTGAAAGTGTTGTTTAGGTTTGAGCTCATATTATTGGGTTTTTGGTAAAACTAAAGGAAAGTGGTATAATAAGATTATATAATGTTTGGCCAGCTTAACCCTCCCTTTAACTCTTACAGTAACCCTCCCTGTAATTCTTACACTGACCCTCCCTGTAGCTGTAACCCTATAACTAATCTTCCCTTTAACCCTTACCCCCCCATAACACTAACTTTTTCTGTAACGCTAATAATAACTTCCTGGTGATCCTAACACCCCCCTCCCCCGTAACCCTAACACTGACCTCCCTCTTATCCTAACACAAACCTCCCTGTCATTCTAACACTAAACTGCCCTCCCTGTCCCTAACCCTAACACTTACCCTTGGTTTAGCCCTAGCACTGACCCTCCATGTTATCCTAACACTTACCCTTCCTGTAACTCGGAGCCTTAAAAGTAACCTTCTCTTTAACACAAACCCTCCCTATAACACTAACTTTTTCTGTAACCCTAACACTCATTTCTTTGTTTTCCTAAAACTAACCCTCCCTGTAACACTAACACTGACCCCCCTGTTATCCTAACACCAACTCTCACTTTAACCCCAACACTAAACCCCATGTCCCTAACACCGGCTGTCCCTGTAACCCTAACCCTCCCTGTAACACTAACTCTTTCTGTCCCTGACACTAACCCTCCCTGTAACACTAACCCTCCCTGTAACCCTAACACTGACATCCCTGTTGTCCTAACACTAACTCTCACTTTAACCCCAACACTAAACCCCACGTCCCCAGCACCAGTTCTCCCTGTAACCCTAACCTTCCCTGTACCACTGACCCTTCCTGTCCCAGACATTAACCCTCCCTGTGACACTAACCCTTCCTGTCCCCAACACTAACTCTCCCTATAACCGTAACACTGACCTCCCTTTTATCCTAACACTAACCCTCCCTGTGACACTAACCCTTCATTCCTGTCCCCAACACTAACTCTCCCTATAACCATAACACTGACCTCCCTGTTATCCTAACACTAACACTAACCCTCCCTGTCACACTAACCTTTCCTTCCTGTCCCCAACACTAACCCTCCCTGTGACACTAACCCTTTCTGTCCCCAACACTAACTCTCCCTATAACCCTAACACTGACCTCCCTGTTATCCTAACACTAACCCTCCCTGTGACACTAACTCTTCCTTCCTGTCCCCAAAACAAACCTTCCCTGTAACACTGACCCTTCCTGTCCCCAACACTATTCCTGCCTGTAATACTAACCCTTCCTTCCTGTTTGCAACACTAACCCTCCCTGTGACACTAACCCTCCCTGTAACCCTAACACTGACATCCCTGTTGTCCTAACACTAACTCTCACTTTAACCCCAACACTAAACCCCACGTCCCCAGCACCAGTTCTCCCTGTAACCCTAACCCTCCCTGTACCACTGACCCTTCCTGTCCCAGACATTAACCCTCCCTGTGACACTAACCCTTCCTGTCCCCAACACTAACCCTCCCTATAACCGTAACACTGACCTCCCTTTTATCCTAACACTAACCCTCCCTGTGACACTAACCCTTCATTCCTGTCCCCAACACTAACTCTCCCTATAACCATAACACTGACCTCCCTGTTATCCTAACACTAACACTAACCCTCCCTGTCACACTAACCTTTCCTTCCTGTCCCCAACACTAACCCTCCCTGTGACACTAACCCTTTCTGTCCCCAACACTAACTCTCCCTATAACCCTAACACTGACCTCCCTGTTATCCTAACACTAACCCTCCCTGTGACACTAACTCTTCCTTCCTGTCCCCAAAACAAACCTTCCCTGTAACACTGACCCTTCCTGTCCCCAACACTATTCCTGCCTGTAATACTAACCCTTCCTTCCTGTTTGCAACACTAACCCTCCCTGTGACACTAACCCTTCCTGTCCCCAACACTAACCCTTCCTGTGACACTAACCCTTCCTGTCCCCAACACTAACCCTCCTTGTAACACTAACCCTTCCTATCTCCAACACTAACCCACCCTGTAACACTAACCCTCCCTGTAATTCTAATCCTTCCTTCCTGTCCCCAACACTAACTGTCCCTGTGACACCAACCCTTCCTTCCTGTCCCCAACACTAACCCACCCTGTAACACTAACCCTTCCTGTCCCCAACATTAACTGTCCCTGTGACACTAACCCTTCCTTCCTGTCCCCAACACCAACCTTCCCTGTAATGCTAAACCTTCCTGTACCCAACACTAACCCTACCTGCAGGGCAGCCATCAGAAATTTTGGGGCCCCTAACACAGTTTTAGGCCCCCCCCCGGGCCTGACCACCAACATTCCCCAGGGCCCGCCAACTATGTCGTCATCCTCCTCCAGTCCTATGTCCTACTTCTCCTCCATTCCCATGTCCTCTTTCATCCCATGTTCTCCTCTTCCTCCAGTTCCATCGGCTCCATCCCAGGAAAAAAAAGGTGAATGGTTTTAATAAATGCTGCCCCTCCTGTCCAGGTGTGAACAGCTGGAGAACAGGGGAGGGCAGGGTCTACAGCTGTGTGTGAGGGCTAGTGAGGGGCAGGACCCCCTACATAGTGCCAGTCTGCAAGGGATTGGCAGAGCTTACAATTGAATGGTATTGCAAGGACAGATGGCAACCCTACCCTGTTTGGGGCCCCCCGGGATGCCCGGGCCCCCTACATGTGTATGGGCTGTACCCCCCTGATGGCAGCCCTGCCTACCTGTAACACTAACCCTTCCTTCCTGTCCCCAACACTAACTGTCCCCGGGAGACTAACCCTTCCTTCCTGTCCCCAAAACTAACCTTCCCTGTAACACTAACCCTTCCTGTCCCCAACACTAACTGTCCCTGTAACACTAACCCTTCCTTCCTGTCCCCAACACTAACCTTCCCTGTAATGCTAACCCTTCCTTCCTGTACCCAACACTAACCCTACCTGTAACACTAACCCTTCCTTCCTGTCCCCAACACTGACCCTACCTGTAACACTAACCCTTCCTATAATGCTAACCCTTCCTGTCCCCAACACCAACCCTACCTGTAACACTAACCCTTCCTGTAATGCTAACCCTTCCTTCCTGTCCCCAACACTAACCCTACCTGTAACACTAACCCTTCCTTCCTGTCCCCAACACTGACCCTACCTGTAACACTAACCCTTCCTATAATGCTAACCCTTCCTGTCCCCAACAACAACCCTACCTGTAACACTAACCCTTCCTGTAATGCTAACCCTTCCTTGCTGTCCCCAACACTAACCCTACCTGTAACACTAACCCTTCCTTCCTGTCCCCAACACTGACCCTACCTGTAACACTAACCCTTCCTATAATGCTAACCCTTCCTGTCCCCAACAACAACCCTACCTGTAACACTAACCCTTCCTGTAATGCTAACCCTTCCTTCCTGTACCCAACACTAACCCTACCTGTAACACTAACCCCTCCTATAATGCTAACCCTTCCTGTCCCCAACACTAACCCTACCTGTAACACTAACCTCTCCTATAATGCTAACCCTTCCTGTCCCCAACACTAACCCTCCCTGTAATGCTAACCCTTCCTTCCTGTACCCAACACTAACCCTACCTGTAACTTACCATCTCAAATGTAAACTTGACCCTTTGTCTGCATACTTTACACCAAAGACCAAACTTAACATCGCCTGTCCACGTTTGCAATTGCACCAGAACAACATCAGGAATCATTATTTTTCTTGCCTTTCCCCGATATGGTGCCTTAGGTCCATTATGTGCCAGTATTGCCAAAACTTTGTCTAGAAGGAATGAGTACTTGCTTTTACTAATGTTCTGCTATAAAATAAACTAACTGAAAGCCCACTGGTCAGTATTGGAAAAGTCAGCAAATGAACAAATTGAAATGGCGTCCCAGTTCACCAAGATCTGATTGGATGACGTTTATTACATTCTGAATATTGAGGAATTCCATTCAGGGATGTTGCAGAATATGTAAAAATGCCTTTTATTCAAGGTTTTAGTACCTCTGATGCAAATAAAAATAAATGAAAGCAGACGTTATTAGGTTTTAGTGTTGTGCTGCAGTGTTTAGACTTGCACAGTTCTTCGTTCCAGGGACAATGGTTTAAACTGTGAAGATATTACACCATACACGGCTCCTCTGTCCTCTACTGACACTGCACTTCTCTATGATAGCTCTGCATTTTTACTAAACTGCAATCTACTTTACAAAGCTTAATGGATAACTCCAGCATAAATAGAGTTATCGGCACACTCACAATAAAGTGATATTAAACTGTTACTTTTTTAGGCACTTTCAGCAGCAGATTTAATCACTTACTGAGTATACAGCTTCTTTATCTTTCAATCTTTGCCTATATTCCAGTTCATGCTGGAACAATGACCACTGCCCCGGGGATCTTGTTTCAGGCTGTTCTTCTTCAGCATCCTATGCAGCCACTCTTGTATGCAGGGGCTAGAGTTGTGTCTCCCTACTCTGTGTACATCAATAGAAACACACAGTACCATAGCCTAGGATGGGAAGGCACTGCTCCTCTCTTCTCTTCCTCCCTTTCTTTCTACAAGCTAACACTAACCAGAGACTGCACTTGTTAACTCTTTTAAAAGTTTTAAACTTCAAATGCTGGGGCAAGAATTAGTTACTGGGGAATGTTTTTTATTCTGCTTAATGTGTTAAGCTAAAATAAATTCTGAGGGTTTAACAGTGGGACAACAGTCTCAGGGGCGCCGCCCTCCCCATCCATGCATCTGGCCCCCTAATCTACATGCAGGGCGCCGGATGCATGGATTCCAATGGAGCTTTTTTTTTTTTTTTTTAAGCACGTGATTAGAGCCAAAGGCTCTAATAGGCTTCAAAAAAGGGTGGACTGGGGGCGCAGAGCACTGCGCCCTGAGCCCACCCAGTTGTATGACAATAGCAAATAAATATTTGCTATTATCACACTGATTCTCCTCCCAGCCATCCAGGAAGCGGGTCGTGGGACCCCTTCTTTTCCGATTGGCTGGAAAGAGAAACGATTTTACTGGCCATTGGCCAGGAAGGGGAAGGAGACGCACAGCCAGTGGAGAATCACAGTCATCTGGGAAGAAAGAGGTAAGAATGCCGGGGGGGGGGGTTGCTTACCGGCCTTCCAACAGGGGGTGTGGGTTTTGCTCCCCCAAATTATCATGCACCAGCCGCCACTGGGGTTTAATAATACTTGAAATACAGTTATGTACACTTAATAAAATTCATTTTTTTATTATTATTTACATTTTATTGAATTTCAAAATAGTTTAAAAGCGTACAAAAAACTGCAAATCAAACAATATATTGAAAAAATACATATCTCCCCTCCCATAGTCCCTCCCTCCTCCATTCTATTATGTGTCTACAACTTTATTGTACCCCCTCCCCTTTTTCTATATCCATCTTTACTTTCCCTCTTCCTCCCCTAATCAACCCAAATTTCTGAACATTTATTAGACTTTTTGAATTCTACCCATTTCTTCCATTTGTTAACGAAATACTCTGCCTGATCTTCCTCTCTACTACCCAAATATTCCATGTTGTGTGTGTATATATATATATATATATATATATATATATATATATTTGATTCTTTTAACCACTTTACCACTAGAGCATTTTGCTGTCTTACGTCTGGGCCACTTTTTGCGATTCTGCGCTGTGTGACTTTAACTGACAATTGCGCGGTCATGTGACGCCGTACCCAAACGAAATTTACGTCCTTTTTTTCCCACAAACAGAGCTTTCTTTTGGTGGTATTTAATCACCTGTGCGATTTTTACTTTTTGCGCTATAAACAAAAAAAGAGCGTTTATTTTGAAAAAATAACAATATTTTTAACATTTTTTTATATTAAATTCCCCCCAAAAAAGATGTAAAAACCAATTTATTTTTAAATTTTTGGCCAATTTGTTTTCTGTTACCCATGTTTGGTAAAAAAAATCGCAATAAGCGTATTTTGATTGGTTTGCGCAAAAGTTATTGCGTTTACTAACTAAGGGAAAGATTTCTGTCATTTTTGGTGTTTTTTTTTTTAACGAGTAATGGCGCCGATCTGCGATTTTGTTTGCAGGACTGCGACATTGCGGCGGACAGATCGGACCCTTGACTGACATTTTTTACACTTTTGGGGGTACCAGTGACAATACTGCAGTAATCAGTGCTATAAATATGCACTGTTACTGTAAAAATGACACTGGCAGGGAAGGGGTTAATTTTATTGGAGAGGGAGGGGTTAATGTATGCCTGGTGCTTACTAACGTGTGGGGGGGGGAGATGACTGAGTGAGCCAGGGACAGATCACATGTTCAGCTATGCTGAACACTCTGATCTGTCAGTCCCTGTCACTTAGGAGATCCGCCCGCTCTGTTTACACAGGCGGGCGGATCTCCAAACTAGATTCCCCGACGATCGGGGCAGAGCAGCGGCGATCGCCGCCGCTCCTCCCCTGGCCCGACTCCCGCTGTGAATGAAAACAGCGGGAGCGCGACTCCGGCGGCGCGCGAGCGCCGCCTACAGGGGGAGGAGTCTGGCGACGTAGGTCTACGTCGTCAGACCTACAAGAGACACTTTGCCGCAGTAGTACTACGGTACTCAGCGGTAAAGTGGTTAAACCATGGGTGTCCAACCTTTTGGCTTCCCTGGGCCACATTAAGTGTAGATAAATTTTCTCGGGCCGCATATAAAATATATACTACAGTTAAGGTATATAAGTAATAAAACGCTGCTGCGCCCTTCCCACGCTGCCGCCCCCCCCCCCCCCCAGCACTAGTTTAACACAACTAGAGAATATTCCCTTCCGAGGCAGCCTCTGCCTACAGTTAGTTGGAAGCCGCTGTGGCCGTGCCCCCGACCCGCTTCTTTCTTCCCCATCAAAAAAAAAAATTGTCAGGGGGCAGTGGGCCGCATTGCCTGCGGCTCTGGGCCGCAGGTTGGACATGCCTGTTTTAAACCAATCTCTGAGAGTGGGGCTTTCTGATTCTAACCATTTTTTTGGGATTGCCCCCTTTGCTGCATTTAATAAATTTGGTACAAATGTACTTTTATAATATTTTTTAGATTTATCAGTTTTATGAAATAGACAGGCCCATGGGTAATCAGTAATGTTTACTCCATGTTGTTGCACCTTCTGCCAGTAAACACGTATCCTAGGGCAATCCCACCAAATGTGGGTTATTCATATTACAACCCCTCCAACATAGTGGGGATTTCTCTGGTTGACATTTTTGTGCTTTTCACCAATGTTATATAATATCTCGATAGACATTTAGCCCCCATTCACACTGGGGCGACGCTACTTCGCACCGCGACCTCCGAGGTCGCGGTGCGAGCAGCGCGCCGCTACCTCGGAGCGGCCGCCACGGACTTCGTAACATTGAAGTCTATGGCGGTCGCCTCCTGGTCGCCCCAAAGAAGCTCCGGACCCTTTTTCTGAGTCGGAGCGACTTGTGTCGCTCCTATCAGAACGGGTCCGCAGCTTCCCTATGGGAGGCGACCTGCGGCGACCTGTGAGGCGACCAGGTCGCCTCACAGGTCGCCCCAGTGTGAATGGGGGCTTACAGTTCATTTCAATAGTGTTTACATTATTCGCATGGTTGTAGACAGCATTGTCCACAGCAGTGAGTATTGTCCTCACTTCCTGCTCTTTTAATCATGATCCCATCTCTTTTTCTCATGTCTCTATGAGGGAAGGCCTTCTCAGACCCGCCATTTCAGTCAACATTCTGTATTTCTATATATAGTGTATTTTTCTTTTGTTTGTGGATTACATCGTTTTTCCACTAGGTTCAAGTCCTTCTCAGATCTAATGGGTTGTGGTAGGGATCTTACAAAATGCTTCAACTGAAAATATCTCCATTCATTCAGAGACATGTTTTCCCCCCTAGTTTTGATATCCCAGTGGTGGGTGTTATGAGTAAGATTAGGATAAGGTAAGGAGCAGAGTATATCCTATCATATGGAGGGTCGTGTTGTAGGTCATGATATCCTAACAGTGATGAGTGTAATCAGAAAGGTAGAGAGACAATCAGGAGTATAGTATTTTCTATGGAATTGAGGGTCATGTTGGAGAATGTGATATCTCGGTGGTGTGTAACCATGAAGGTAGAGAGAAGATCAGGAGCAGAGTGTTTTCTACCCTATGGATGGTCATGTTGAAGGTGTGATATCGCGGTGGTGAGTGTAACAATGAATGTAGAGAAAAAGGTAGCATGACCGCCGCACACCTCACCTGGCCCAAGTAGCAAGCAAGTAAAAGCAGCCTCAGCTCGAATCATCCAGACCACAACTCCAAAATGTTTTGAAATCCCTCCAGGGCTTCATCATATAGATCTCTATGATGAAGCCCTGGGGGTGGGGTGAAACATGTTGGAGTTGTGGTCAGGATAAATCGAGCTGAGGCTGCTTTTACTTGCTTACTGCTTGGACCAGGTAAGGTGTGCGGCGGTCAGGCTACCTTTTTCTGCTTTTGCAGCATGCTTTGGGTCTGGACGGACCTTTCCTTAGCCTGCACTCTTACTGGTAAGCGGTATTCAGCTAACCAGACTTTGACAGCCTGAGGGGGAACCCTCAAGCATTTATCATGGGTCGCATAAAGGTAGCAAGACCATCAGGAGCAGATTATTTTCTACCCTATGGAGGATCATGTTGGCGGTGTGATATCTCAGTGATGGGTATAACCAGATATGTATAAAGAAGCTCAGAAGCAGATTATTTTCTAGAGCAGGGGTCTTCAAACTATGGCCCTCCAGTTGTTCAGGGATTACAATTTCCATCATGCCTGGTCATGTCTGTGAATTCAGAGTTTTACAATGCCTCATATGATGTGTAGTTCTGCAACAGCTGGAGGGCCGTAGTTTGAGGTTTCCTTGTTCTAGAGCAGGGGTGGGGAACCTTTTTTCTGCCAAGGGCCATTTGGGTATTTATAAAATCATTCGGGGGCCGTACAAACTTATCAACTTAAAAATGTGCCTGTTATATTTGGTCAAAAATTTAATTAACTCACCCCTAATGTGATGGCTGCAACTGCTTCTCTTTGGTGAAGTGTGTGATGTTAGCTGGGGTATTGTTTATGTTGCTACTTGCAACTGGTTTTCCAGGTTTGCGTCGGTCAGTCTGGAGCGCAGTCGACTTTGTGGTGGTAAGTTTTGAAAAGAACTGCTGGTGGGTATAGCTGGCTGGTACTGCTGGTGGGTACAGCTGGCTGGTACTGCTGTGGGTACTGCTGGCTCAGGCTGGTACTGCTGGCTTGTACTATGCTGTGGGTACTGCTGGCTGGTACTGCTGGCTCAGGCTGGTACTGATGTGGGTATTGCTGATTCAGGCTGGTACTGTGCTGTAAGTACTGCCTTGGGTACTGCTGGCTCAGGCTGGTACTGCTGGCTGGTACTGCTGTGGGTACTGCGCTGTAGGTACTGCTGGCTGGTACTGTTGTGGGTACTGCTGACTCTGGCTGGTACTGCTGTGGGTACTACTGGCTCTGGCTGGTACTGCTGTGGGTACTGCTGGTTCTGCTGTGGGTACTGCTGGCTCTGGCTGATACTGCTCGCTCTGGCAGGTACTGCTGTGTGTGCTGCTGGCGGTAAATGCTGGCTAGCAGCGGCGCCGCGCTGGAGGAAGAGGCAATGTTTCCTGTATTGGTCACAGTCGGATAGCATTTGATAGAACTATACAGGAACTATACAGGAAGCATTGGCGCCGTTCTGACAGATCAGCTGAGAGACACAGACTCAGCTGCACGGTGGGGCCGGACCAAATGACTTCGAGGGCCGCATACGGCCCCCGGGACGTAGGTTCCCCACCCCTGTTCTAGAGGATAATTTCTGGAGGGTCATGCTGGAAGGTGTGATATACTAGCGGTGGTAACTGTAATCAGAAAAGTACAAACCCAAAATTCCAAAAAAATTGGGACACTGTACAAATTGTGAGTAAAAAAGGAATGGACTAATTCACAAATCTCATAAACTTATATTTTATTCACAATATAATATAGATAACATATCAAATGTTAATAGTGAGACATTTTGAAATGTCATGCCAAATATTGGCACATTTTGGATTTCATGAGAGCTACACATTCCAAAAAAGTGGGGACAGGTAGCAATAGGAGGCTGGAAAAGTTAAATGTACATATAAGAAACAGCTGGAGGACCAATTTGCAACTTATTAGGTCAATTGGCAACATGATTGGGTATAAAAAGAGCCTCTCAGAGTGGCAGTGTCCCTCAGAAGTCAAGATGGGCAGAGGATCACCAATTCCCCCAATACTGCGGTGAAAAATAGTGGAGCAATATCAGAAAGGAGTTTCTCAGAGAAAAATTGCAAAGAGTTTGAAGTTATCATCATCTACAGTACATAATATCATCCAAAGATTCAGAGAATCTGGAACAATCTCTGTGTGTAAGGGTCAAGGCCGAAAAACCATACTGGATGGCGGTGATCTTTGGGCCCTTAGACGGCACTGCATCACATACAGGAATGTTACTGTAATGGAAATCACAACATGGGCTCAGGAATACTTCCAGAAAACATTGTCGGTGAACACAATCCACCGTGCCATTCGCCGTTGCCGACTAAAACTCTATAAGCCAAAAAAGAAGCCATATCTAAACATGATCCAGAAGCGCAGGCGTTTTCTCTGGGCCAAGGCTCATTTAAAATGGACTGTGGCAAAGTGGAAAACTGTTCTGTGGTCAGACAAATCAAAATTTGAAGTTCTTTTTGGAAAACTAGGACGCCATGTCATCTGGACTAAAGAGGACAAGGACAACCCAGGTTGTTATTAGCGCTCAGTTCAGAAGCCGGCATCTCTGATGGTATGGGGTTGCATGAGTGCGTGTGGCATGGGCAGCTTACACATCTGGAAAGGCACCATCAATGCTGAAAGGTACATCCAAGTTCTAGAACAACATATTCTCCCATCCAGACGTCGTCTCTTTCAGGGAAGACCTTGCATTTTCCAGCATGACAATGCCAGGCCACATACTGCATCAATTACAACATCATGGCTGCGTAGAAGAAGGATCCGGGTACTGAAATGGCCAGCCTGCAGTCCAGATCTTTCACCCATAGAAAACATTTGGCGCATCATAAAGAGGAAGATGCAACAAAGAAGACCTAAGACAGTTGAGCAACTAGAAGCCTGTATTAGACAAGAATGGGAAAACATTCCTATTCCTAAACTTAAGCAACTTGTCTCCTCAGTCCCCAGATGTTTGCAGACTGTTATAAAAAGAAGAGGGGATGCCACACAGTGGTAAACATGGCCTTGTCCCAACTTTTTTGAGATGTGTTGATGCCATGAAATTTAAAATCAATTATTTTTCCCTTAAAATTATACATTTTCTCAGTTTAAACATTTGATATGTCATCTATGTTGTATTCTGAATAAAATTTTGAAATTTGAAACGTCCACATCATTGCATTCTGTTTTTATTCACAATTTGTACAGTGTCACAACTTTTTTGGAATCGGGTTTGTAGATAGAAGGTCAGGAGCAGAGTATATCTATCCATATGGAGGGTCATGTTGGTGGATGTGATATCCTGGTGGTGAGTGTAACCATGAAGTCAGAGCAAAGGTCAGGAGCAGAGTATATCTTTCCATATGGAGGATCATGTTGGACGATATGATATCTTGGTGGTGAGTGTAATCAGAAAGGTAGATAGAAGGTCAGGAGCAGAGTATATTCTTCCATATGAAGCGTCATGTTGGTGGATTTGATATCCTGGTGGTGAGTGTAACCATGAAGGCAGAGCAAAGGTCAGGAGCAGAGTATATCCTTCCGTATGGAGGTTCATGTTGGTGGATGTGATATCCTGGTGGTGAGTGTAACCATGAAGGCAGAACAAAGGTCAGGAGCAAAGTATATCCTTCCGTATGGAGGGTCATGTTGGTGGATGTGATATCCTGGTGGTGAGTGTAACCATGAAGGCAGAGCAAAGGTCAGGAGCAGAGTATATCTATCCGTATGGAGGGTCATGTAGGAGGATGCGATATCCTAGTGGTTGTAAATAATCAGAAAGGTAGATAGAAGGTCAGTTGCAGAATATATCCTTCCGTATGGAGGTTCATGTTGGTGGATGTGATATCCTGGTGGTGAGTGTAACCATGAAGGCATAACAAAGGTCAGGAGCAAAGTATATCCTTCCGTATGGAGGGTCATGTTGGTGGATGTGATATCCTGGTGGTGAGTGTAACCATGAAGGCAGAGCAAAGGTCAGGAGCAAAGTATATCCTTCCGTATGGAGGGTCATGTTGGTGGATGTGATATCCTGGTGGTGAGTGTAACCATGAAGGCAGAGCAAAGGTCAGGAGCAGAGTATATCTATCCGTATGGAGGGTCATGTAGGAGGATGCGATATCCTAGTGGTTGTAAATAATCAGAAAGGTAGATAGAAGGTCAGTTGCAGAATATATCCTTCCGTATGGAGGTTCATGTTGGTGGATGTGATATCCTGGTGGTGAGTGTAACCATGAAGGCATAACAAAGGTCAGGAGCAAAGTATATCCTTCCGTATGGAGGGTCATGTTGGTGGATGTGATATCCTGGTGGTGAGTGTAACCATGAAGGCAGAGCAAAGGTCAGGAGCAGAGCATATCTATCCCTATGGAGGGTCATGTTGGAGGATGTGATATCCTAGTGGTGGTAAATAATCAGAAAGGTAGATAGAAGGTCAGGAGCAGAGCATATCTATCCGTATGGAGGGTCATGTTGGAGGATGTGATATCCTAGTGGTGGTAAATAATCAGAAAGGTAGATAGAAGGTCAGGAGCAGAGTATATCCTTCTGTATGGAGGGTCATGTTGGTGGATGTGATATCCTGGTGGTGAGTGTAACCATGAAGGCAGAGCAATGGTCAGGAGCAGAGTATATCCTTCCATATGGAGGGTCATGTTGGGCGATATGATATTCTGGTGGTGGTAAATAATCAGAAAAGTAGATAGAAAGTCAGGAGCAGAGCATATCTATCCGTATGGAGGGTCATGTAGGAGGATGTGATATCCTGGTGGTGGTAAATAATTAGAAAGGTAGATAGAAGGTCAGGGCAGAGTATATCCTTCCATATGGAGGGTCATGTTGGGTCATGTTGGACGATATGGTGAGTGAATTCAGAAAGGTAGAGCGAAGTTCAGGAGAAGAGTACTTTCTACATATGGAGGGTCATGTTGGAGGATGTAATATCCTTGTGGCGATAGTAATCAGAAGGGTAGAGCAAAGGTTATGAGCAGAGTATTTTCAACATATTGAGGGTCATGTTGGAGGATGTAATAGCCCGGTGGGGAATTTCAGAACCTCAGCTTACAGGTGATTACCAGAATGTGATTTCTACATCCTTTGATAACACATTGCGGCACTTTAAACCACCTTCACATCCAGCCAAACACTTTAATATCATTATGGTGTGTGAAACCCAAAGCTTTGTAGATGTGAGTAGAGGATTCATAAACAACAAAAAAAAAAAAAAGTTTCACATATTGGCATTTACATGCCTGGCAGCTCACACGGATGCTGATGAATTTTTTATTCCCTCAGCATGAGCGGCAATTGAGGCGACATCCGTGACAGCCTGTTCTTTTATCAGCTCCAGACCTCCAGAACAGAAATAAACAGCTTTTGCCTGTGCAGTACGGTGTGGCTTTTAAAGCTGTCGGCAGGAATTTGAAGAATATGGATATTTTGCAAATTCTTCAAATAGTGCAGCTGAGTATGTCAGTAGAAAAACACAACAATTACTGCAAGTATCTGTTTACGGCATCCGATGACACGGGAACTGGGTCACACCCAGAGGAGGTACAGTGCATTGGGAAACCATTTTGTATGGCTCTCCAACTTGGAGACTCCAAGGTACTAAGGAAATGCGCCTCCATTGCAGCATGCCGCAATGCATGGTAGTAATGTGTTGTGCATCGCGTTAGAAATAAAAGAATAGCATGCAATGTCTTAATCACTGGGACCCATTCTGATTACTTGGAGCACTGCTCTAGGTATTGCCACCCAGGTGGTCCACTACTTGAATGGATGCTGGGGTCTAGAATGCTTATCTAGGAAACATAATGATTATGCGATATGAAGGTGCCACCGCCGCACTCCCAACAGCCCAGTGTGTGATAATAGTGAGAAGCGGCCCCAGCCTCGGCTCCTCCTAAGCCACGCCAACTGACACATTTCGCCCAGGCCCCCCTGAGGCTTTGTCATAGAGGTGATTATGACTCGCACCGATACCAAAACATTTTCTGCAGATTGAAAGTTATTCAGTAAAAAAAAAAAAAACTGTGTGAATCAGTGGCGGCTGGTGCTGGAGGAGTTTTGGGGGGTGCGGGAGGGCCCCTCCAGGTCTGCACTCACCCTATGGGCAGAACCCTCCAGCAGTCATGGCCCCCTTGGTGCTCTGAGCCGTGGCTTCTGTGTTGACCCGGTCTTCTTTCTGTGTTCTGGGTCTTTGGCCTCCTGTTCTGATTGGCTGGGACAGGAAGGCGGAAGCCGATGGTGAGTGCTGATTTGCTGGTTTTGCAGAGTGGGAGGGTTTGGGGTGCAGTGCTCTGTGCCCCCCAAGGACAACATAAGACAGGCCAATTGAGGCCTTGGCCTCTGGTCACGTGCTTGTGAGGGGGTGAGGAACCTAGTGGGGACCTTTTCCAGTGCGGACTGGGGGGAACGGTGACCCTGCACCACTTGTGGACCAGCCACCACTGGTGTGAATAGAAAAAGTAGTTCATTATGGCCACTAGTTGGCGCTAAAGGGCATACTTAGTTCCAATAATGCTCAGCGCCATCTAGTGGCCATAATGCTGTTTTTTTTTCTCCTTACACAGTTAGGCAAACATTTTATAGATACACCCCTTAACCTTTTAGGCTTTTACATTCAATCCTAACACAACCTTTTATCATCATTGTAATCCTAAAAATGGACAGTTAACCTTAAACGTATCCTTACCGTTCCCTAGGATAGAAACTAAAATCATTTTGATTGTTTTATGTTTATAAATTAATTTTTATTTATTTTTTACTAAACATACAATATTTGTTCTACAAAGAAACATTCTCTACATGGCAAAGGATTCCTGCGACAATATAGGCTAGCAAAAAAGACATCACAGTCCCAGCTGCCTTCTTTTTGTCTCCCTTTATCTGATTGAATCTGAGATGGAGCTGTCCCATAAGAAGTCATTGCAATGAGATGTTCGCCCGTGTGTGTAAATTTATTTTGTAGAGCTGCACAATGCTTGTGTACGACCTTCAACACGCCAAAGTCTGATGCTGTATATCTTGCCACTCCGCAATCAGACTGTTGCGGTGAATTATTTCTTTCCCTATCCTCAATTCTTGCTGAAGTGTCACATTGGGCCGTCAGATCGAGGCAGAATCTGGCTACCTATGGTCACCTCTTCTGTTCTTCTCCCTCTATGCATTGTTTGACAAACTAATAATACATCCATCAGTCCCTCTGCTCATGCCAGGGTGCTAGGTGTAAACCCTGGACTCTGACCTGTCTTTTCAGTCCCAAATCCAATCGCTGTCCAAATCTTGCAAACTTCACCTCCATACCATCTCCAAAATAGGCCCCTTTTTAACTAATGAAACCACCAAGCTCCTCATTCACTCCCTTGTTATCTCTTGCCTTGATTATTGTAACTACCTCCTCATTGGCCTACTTATCCCTAGGCTATCCCCTGCATGCAGAATAACTGGGACTATCATTAAGTGCAAAGATGCTCTTAAAGGGCCCCAACTATAGCCAGCAGAAAAACATCTCAAAGGACTGCCCTCCTGTGATCATTATTCTGCAAGCCCTCTTTGTTCCCCTGCCCTTTCCAATACCATCCTCCTTTTCTTTTGGACAGTGCCGACCAATCTTATCTAGTTCCATCTTTGGGTAGTTTAAACTCTACTACTGCTTACTGAGGCACTTGAGGTGGCCTTGCTACTGTTTATGCGGATCTGGATGCCAAATGTCATCTTAAGCCTAAGGCTGGCCATAATTGGTTTGCATCTCTGCCGGTTTCTGCTGAACCAGCTGAAATTCAAACCGTGTGTGGACAGGCTGAATGTATCAAGGTGATTGATCGATCAACTTGGGTATAACCAACCTGCTGGATTCACTTGCGATTATCGTTAGTGGCTGATCTCTTAAAGTGGTACGTCACCCAAGGGTCATAGAAAGAATTGAAGGGATTTGAGGAGCTCAGTCTTGAAAGACAAACAAAGACAAAGGCAGAAGTGAGAATAACACAGCTCCATGAATCCAGATCTTATCGCTCTACATCTACCAGACGCTCCACAAGATTTTCCAAAGCCCTACAATCAAGATCTTCTACACTCAGCAACTCATAAAAACCCGTGCAGATGCTGAAGCTTCTAAACTTCAAGCAGCTTTCACCCCAAAATAAATCAGAGATGGAAGCTGAAGCTGCACACCAGAAAGCAGAGAAGGAAGCTGAAGCTGCACGCCAGAAAGCAGAGAAGAAGGCTTAAGCTGCACGCCAGAAAGCAGAAATGGACGTTTTGGAAAAACAATGGGAGCATGCCACAGCCATAGCAATAGCAAGGGTAAGGGTCTTAGAACAAGCCACTAGTGAAAGCAAAAGAGACAACAGTTTCAGATACTCAGGTGTATCTTATGCCCCAGCGAGGCCTGTTCAGAGTGAAACCTGTCCTGTTAAACCGCTGTATGGTCTTGGCCACCCTGCTGCAGCTCAGTTTCAGGGTCGTGGCAATCTTCTTATAGCTTAGGCCATCATTATGTACAGCAACAATTCTTTTTTTTCAGATCCTCAGAGAGTTCTTTGCCATGAACTTCCAGTGACCAGTATGAGAGAGTGAGAGCGATAACACCAAATCTAACACACCTGCTCCCCAGTCACAGCTGAGACCTTGTAACACTAACGAGTCACATGACACCGGTGAGGGAAAATGGCTAATTGGGCCCAGTTTGGACATTTTCACTTAGAGGTGTACTCACTTTTGTTGCCAGCGGTTTAGACATTAATGGCTGTGTGTTGAGTTATTTTGAGGAGACAGCAAATTTACACTGTTATACAAGCTGTACACTCACTACTTTACATTGTAGCAAAGTGTCATTTCTTCAGTGTTGTCACATGAAAAGATATAATAAAATATTTACAAAAATGTGAGGGGTGTACTCACTTTTGTGAGATACTGTATCTTATGCCAAGTGTGTTTACAGTGTAATTGGTGTTTATCGCTGTATTCTCTTCAGGAAATGATGGGTTGTTAAACTATAAATAGGCGATACCAAAACTCCTAGCTAGCTAAACAAATCCATAAATACTTTTATTGATGAACTGCTCTGTCCTGGCTGTTTCTGTCCGTATCTTCCAGTGCCAGCTGGGATTCTTATCAAAGCTGTTGCCGGTATACCTTTAACACTTGTGCGACTTGTCATGCAACTTTAGACATCAAAAATCGCATGACAAGTCACTCCCGATGTTTTCCAATGATAACCATTCAAATATACATGACAGTTGCAGCGACTTCAAAGTAGTTCATGGACTACATTGGTCCGACTTTCATGCAACTTGAGTTCTATAGAGTTCAATGTTAACCCTCAAAAGTTACATAAAATTTGCTCCTGAATGTTAAACAATGCAACAGTTGTCCATTATTACTGGCCAAAGCCAAAGTCATTTCCAAGTTGCACCCATCCAAAGTTGCATCAAACGCAACTTTGGAGTCGTACAAGTGTGACGCTCACATGGTCGCAACCTCTTTCTGCTGGCCACTTCCACTTTTTTCCCCCCTTTACAAATGTTCCCTCTTTGACAAGTTCAAACGCTTGGAGGTCTGTGCTGATTATGGGGAGGGAGAAACCAAGGAAGGCAAAATCTACTCGGCTCCATTCACATTTGTGCAACTTTTGGACATCAAAGTCGCATGACAAATCGTTCCCAATGTTTTCCAATAATAAAAATTCATATATGTGCGACTTAAAGTTGCAACAACTTTAGAGTAGTTCCTGCACTACTTTGGTCTGATTTTCATGCAACTTAAGGCCAATAGACTTCAAATGTTAACCCTCAAAAGTTGCATGAAAGTTGTACCTGAATGTTATACAATGCAACAGTTGTCCATTATCACTGGGTCAAAGCCAAAGTCATATCCCAGTTGCACCCATCCAAAGTTACATAGTAGTTGAGGTTGAATAAAAACATCAGTCCATCCAGTTCAGCCTGTACAGGTGTGTGTGTGTCAGTGGCCTGATCATTTCCCATAACCCTGAATGTTGTGATCTGTGAGATGTACATCCAAGAGTCTTTTAAAAGTAGCCATACTCCCCGCAGCTACCACCAATTGTGGAAGAGAGTTCCACATTCTCACCACCCTTTCAGTGAAGAACCTCTTATGCAGCTTAAGGTTAAACTGCCTCTCCTCTAATCTTATAAAACTGTGTGGCCACGTGCCTTCTTGCACTCCTTGAGACTGAATAGTTTTTTTTGTATGCTGGGATCGCCATTGAGGTATTTGTAAATTGCTATCATGTCCCCTCTCAGGCGTCTCCTCTCCAAGGAGAATAAATTAAGCGCTTGTAATCGCTCCTCGTAATTAAGGTCCTAATTAGGTTGCGTCAAAGTTGCACTCCAAAGTCGGCACAACTTTGGAGTTGTACAATTCGTACCAAGTGTGACGCTCACCTGGTCACAACCACTTTCGGTGCAACTTTGGAGTCCTACAAGTGCGAATGTAGCTAAAAAGATGATATGAGATTTTAGTGGTTGGGTTTACATCCGCTTTAAAAAAAAACATTACAGTGATAGCTTCAATATATGTGCTCACTAAAGCTACATCTGAATTTCTCTTTATGGCAGAAGTGTTATGAACATTCCAATAGTACAAGTCTTGTTGGCTTGTTCATAAAATGAAAACCGTTCCTAAAACCAAAAATTTAATATATTGGAGCTTACCAATTCTTAGATGAAATGGCTTGTAGGCGGTTGTAGTTTACCCTCCCCTCTGTAGGTGGCGCTGTATTGCTGACCGCTGAACACAGGGAAAGGAGGCTGAAAGCAACATTGTTCCTCTGCATCCTCTGCAGGTGTCAACAGGGGAACAGGGGTCCGATTGGACACTGCAACACTGGATGACCTCAGCAGCCATCTTTAGTGTGGGCAATGCTAATAAATAAGTGTCCCACTGTAGTTGTCACGCAGTTGCAGGGTGGATGGAGTATGGACAGGTTATGTTGCCCTAGCTAAAGGTTCCT
Organism: Pelophylax lessonae; assembly: GCF_965119305.1. Classification (NCBI taxonomy): domain Eukaryota; kingdom Metazoa; phylum Chordata; class Amphibia; order Anura; family Ranidae; genus Pelophylax; species Pelophylax lessonae. The sequence goes on from NC_138778.1 coordinate 215,101,917, forward strand.
GAAAGGCAGGGACAGACTAGGGGCACTGCTGCCTGTTATTCTATTTTCAGGACTCCAATGCTGTGGCATAGGACTGGTACTATTCTTCTAAGTGCCTGTGGGCAGGTGCAGCGTGGTACAGCAGCAATACACAACAAGCCTGGCCCGGGAAAGTAACCCGACCGGCATGCCCAGAAGCTGTGCAGGGATGACGCTGCAGACCCGGAAGTGACGGCGGGGCCGGCGCAGTGCATTGTGGGACCGAAGAGGACGTAAGAGGACGCAGAAGAGGATCGCGCTGGCTTCAAGCTGCCCACACCTGAGATGGCAGCGCTGGAGAAGACATTTTCAAGGTAAGTATTTCTTCTAAAAGGTAAGTGCAACCCGGGACAGATCAGAGGCTATCCATTGTGGAATGCACTAGCCCTGACTGTCCCGGGGGTATTTTTATGTATTTTTTTTGTTTTTTAGCTGGAACTCAGCTTTAATGTAGGAGAGAATTGTCAGAACTGGCCCAGACTGGAACTGGTTAAAGATTGGTAAGCAGCAATATGTTTGTTACATTTATTTTGGTTTGGGGTTTAACGCCGCTTTGAATTACTGGAAAAAAATAAAAAGGTCCACATCACTACTTTATTAACCTGGGATGACGTAAGTGTTCCTGTCTTCCGCGTCCTGTTACCCTTAGTTGACAATTTTGGATTAAACTTTGCTGTTTTCTAGCATTTCTGTGAAACAAACACACGGCGGAGTGTTGACTCTTTGATGCGTTTACCATGTCGGGTTATAAATTAAACCCGCGCATGTCCCTGGTGAGAAATTTGCACAGTTGCTGAGTACATTCCACATGTCTGCCCTCTTACGTAGACATGTGAACATGGAGTGACCAGCAACTCCGCACAACTGGACGGCCAGCATTCCTGAACACAGAACATTTGACATTTCCTTCTAAAATAAAGTAATATACAGAGCATCCGGAAAGTATTCACAGCGCTTCACTTTTTCCACCTTTTTTGTATTACATCCTTATTTCAAAATGGATTCAATTCATTATTTTCCTCAAAATTCTACAAGAAAGAAGTTTGTTTGAAATCTTTGCATAAAAATAAAAAACGGAAAAAATCCCCATGTACATAAATATTCACAGCCTTCGCCATGACACTCAAAATGGAGCTCAGGTGCATCCTGTTTCCAATGATCATGCTTGAGATGTTTCTACAACTTGATTGGAGTCCACCTGTGGTAAATTCAGTTGATTGGACATGATTTGGAAAGGCACACACCTGTCTATATAAGGGATCGTCCGATTATCGGGGGCCGATATGCACTTTCCCCGATATATCGGAATCGGCCCCGGAGGTTACTGACATTACCGATATTTCGGGAAAGTGCTTGTACCGGAGTGATGCCTGCAGCTAGAGGCATCAAACAAAAACAAGGTGGATAAACCACCTATCTCCTGCGCTCAGAAAAGCCGACTCCTTGACTGCTCTGTCCACGGGACTTTCAAAATGGCGTCTTGGATGGATAGGATCCTGCTGCCTAAAAGGACTGGGGCAGTCCAACAATACTGCAAACAAGAAACACAAAGAAAGGCGCATCTGGGGAAAGGAAAGGGCTCTGAGGAAGAGGCGTATGCCTTGAAATGCGTCAGCCATCATCCTAATAGGACAAGGGACATTTGTATGGACTACTCTCGATACTCAAGATTTTGAGTCCAATGTGATTGATGTATACCTTTGTTTGTGAGTAGCCATTTTTATGTTTTAACAATAAAGCCTATATTGAGGATAATGCGCTAGGTCGATGCGCCTTTCTTTGTGTTTCTTGTTTGCAGCTAAAGGCATCACCCCGGTACCGGCGTCCATAGCCGACGGTCTTCTGTCTTGTAATGACAACTGATGTGGCTGAGAAGCCGCTCGGCTGTCATTACAAGGAGTGGGAGGGGACGTCCCCCCCCTCCCGCCTCCTTCCGCGGCTCGCCCCGGTCTCCCGTCCCACCGGGAGACCCGGGCAACCAGCCTGCACGGCCGCCAAAGAGAAGACCCGATTAAAGCCGCATTCGGCTCTGATCGGGTCTCCATGTAAAAACCCGGAAGTGATGTCATTGACATCACGTTCGGGTACTCAGCACTAGATTCAAAATAATAACAGCATTCAAAACAGCCAAACTTGGCGTTTTGAATGCTTTTAAGTGCAAAGGAGGGGTTTGGGGTCTTTTAGACCCTCAGATCCCTCCACAATAGTACCTGTCAAAAAAAAATATATATCGGCCGATACTGATATGCTGTGATCAAAATATCGGTATCGGCAATAAAAAAACGATATTGGTCAATCACCAGTCTATATAAAGGTCCCACAGTTACCAGTGCATGTCAGAGCACAAACCAAGCCATGAAGTCCAAGGAATTGTCTGTAGACCTCCGAGACAGGATTGTATAGAGGTGCAGATCTGGGGAAGGGTACAGAAAAATGTCTGCAGCATTGAAGGTCCCAATGAGCACAGTGGCCTCCATCATCCGTAAATGGAAGAAGTTTGGAACCACCAGGACTCTTCATAGAGTGGGCTGCCCGGCCAAACTAAGCAATTGATGGGGAAGGGCCTTAGTCAGGGAGGTGACCAAGAACCCAATAGTCACTCTGACATAACTCAAGCCTTTCTTTGTGGAGAGAGGAGAACCTTCCGGAAGAACAACCATCTCTGCAGCACTCCACCAATCAGGCCTGTATGGTAGAGTGGCCAGACGGAAGACACTTCTCAGTAAAAGGCACATGACTGCCCACCTGGAGTTTGCCAAAAGGCACCTGAAGGACTCTCAGACCATGAGAAACAAAATTCTCTGGTCTGATGAAACAAAGATTGAACTCTTTGGCCTGAACGGCCAGCGTCATGTCTGGAGTAAACCAGGGTCTGCTCATCACCTTCCTAATATCATCCCTACAGTGAAGCATGGTGGTGGCAGCATCATGCTGTGGGGATGTTTTTCAGCGGCAAGAACTGGGAGACTAGTCAGGATTGAGGGAAAGATGAATGCAGCAATGTACAGAGACATCCTTGATGAAAACCTTCTCCAGAGCGCTCTGGACCTCAGACTGGGGCGAAGGTTCATCTTCCAACAGGACAACGACCCTAAGCACACAGCCAAGATAAGAAAGGAGTATATGGGACAACTCTGTAAATGTCCTTGAGTGGCCCAGCCAGAGCCCAGACTTGAACCCAATTGCACATCTCTGGAGAGATCTGAAAATGGCTGTGCACCGACACTTCCCATCCAACCTGATGGAGCTTGAGAAGTCCTGCAAAGAAGAATGGGAGAAACTGCCCAAACATAGGTGTGCCAAGCTTGTAGCATCATACTCAAAAATACTGGAGGCTGTAATTGGTGCCAAAGGTGCTTCAACAAAGTATTGAGCAAAGGCTGTGACACTTATGTACATGGGATTTTTTGATTTTTTAATAAATTTGCAAAGATTTCAAACAAACTTCTTTCACATTGTCATTATGGAGTATTGATTGTAGAACTTTGGAGGAAAATAATGAATTTTATCCATTTTGGAAAAAGGCTGTAACATAACAAAAATGTGGAAAAAGTGAAGTGCTGTGAATACTTTCCAGGATGCTCTGTATGAATATGTAGAGAGATGAACAAGTCCTCTCCATCTTTACAGGCTGGGGAGTAAGACCATATCATTGTAAAATTAGAATTCCTTTCACACAGTGGAAGTCTATCAGTCAACGCTGACTGATAGAAAACAATGGGATCTCTATGAAGCTAAGATTTTATCTCAGCAGTGGTTGATCTGGAGTGATCCATACAGAAAGTCAAGGAGCATCTAAAAGTCTGTGTCCAGAATACAGCAATGGCAGGATCCGGTGTCAGTAGCTGAAAACAATGGACTGATAATTCACAGCAGAAGCTGATCTGCAGGTCCCAAGGACTTGATGTCCTCCGGCACCCGATGATTGTTAGTAAAACACACAGAACTGAGATCTGCCTATGTAAAACAAGGCTTATCTCAATTCAGAGAGGGGGGGAAGGGATGTATTCTATGTCTCTGCAAAGCAAGGACTAGAATCAATCTCTTCCCTTAGTAAAAGCAGCACACAGTGTACACAAAAACACTGGCTAGGCACACAGTTAACCCTTTGATCGCCCTAGAGCACAGGTGTCAAACACAAGGCCCATGGGCCGAATGTGGCTCCCCAGGCCGTTTCATGTTGCCCTCGCACCTCTCCTGCAGCTGTGGCACCCCCCCCCCCTTGTCTCTGCCCCCACCTTGTCTCTGTAGTCAACAGCAGAGAGGACATAACTCCTTTGCCAGATCCTGCACTCGTCTGTGCAGCTGCAGAGAGGCCCATCTTTGGCCACCCCCCCTCAGCATTCCGCAGTAGAGTGGAGGGCAGAACTCCTCCTGCAGATCCTGCACCACACCATCTTGCCTTTGCCTCCCCTGGTCTCAGCATTCAGCAGACTCTGGAAGCAGACTCCAGCCCTCCACTGGTTCTCCTCCAGACCCTGCACTTCTTCCCAGATCCACCCGCATCTTCTTCCTGGCAGCAGCACAAGGTAAGGGGGTGCATTGTGATGTAAGAAAGGATGGGTGTCTCTTGACTTCTGATGGTGGTGGGGGGGGGGGGGTTCTTGACATCCTATGAAAGGGTGTAAGGGGGGGTGGGGTGCTCTGGACATCTAATCTTACAGATATAACCGGCCCTTTGAGGGCAACCATAATGCTTATGCGGCCCGCGATGAAATTGAGTTTGACACCCCTGCACTAGAGGTTTAACCCCTTCCCAGCCAGTGTCATTATTACAGTGACAGTGCATATTTTTAGCTCTGATTAGTGCCACTAGTTCCCGCAAAGTGTAAAACGTGTCAGTTAGTGTCCGATAGTTCGCCGCAATACTGCACTCCCGCTCTCGTCGCTGATCGATGCCATTACTAGTATAAAAAAAAAAAAAAAAGAATTAATCAAAATTCCATAAATATATCCCATAAATATATCCCATAGTTTGTAGACGCTATAATGTTCGCATACACCAATCAATAAACACTTATTGGATTTTTTTTTACCAAAAACCTGTAGCAAAATACGTACTGGCTTAAATTTATGCAGATTTTTTTTATAAAAAAAATTGTATTGGATGTGTTTTATAGCAGAAAGTAATTTGAATTTTTTTTCAAAATTGACGTTTTTTTTTTTTTTTTTATAGAGCAAAAAATAAAAACTGCCAAGGTGATAAATTACTACAGAAAGAAAGCTCTATTTGTGGGGAACAATTTTTTTTTTGAGTACAGCGTTGCATGACCGCGCAATTATTGGTTAAAGTAGCACAGTGCCGTATCGCAAAAAACGGCCTGGTCATGAACGGGGGTAAATCTTCTGGAGGTCAAGTGGTTAAATAAGGACAGCGGTAATACAAAACTCATTAATGGGAGAATGCTGCCACCTGGTGTTGAACAATAAGTACTGCAGCAGTAAATTATAGATGATTTTTATAATGTTATAGTAGGACCCTTCCTTTTTATTTTATGATGTTAAACCTCTCTGCCTTTTGCTTGCAGTCTAATAAAGGTTTTTGTGGTAGATAGGGAGGTAAAATGGCGTTGCCAGGTGTGATGTCACAATCAGTAAAAGTGTGAATCAAGTGCGATATGTCATATAAAATTGAATATCATAAATCAATAGCTAAAACAGTATATGGTGCAATATATATATAAAAAAACACAATAATAAATATTATTAAATAAATAATGCACAGTCTTAATATGGTGGATAAGTGCAAATTAGTGGCAGTGACCGTATAACTTGTGAAATAAAATCTAATATAAAAAATTGATGTGACCATATAAATAGAAATCCAGTGATAAATATAAAATATAAAGATGTGACCATATAAATAAATAAAGATCCAGTGGTAAAAGTATCGAAGTAATTTACTTCTTTTATTGCAATGTTGCACAAAACGTGTAGAAAAAACACATCTACACCTATTAAAATCATGCAAGAACATACATTTAAATGTAACAAACTCCATGCATCATTAGCAATTGAGGTCATTTCTCTAAAGGTTTCACAACTGACAAGAAACGAAAATGGTATATCGGAAGGGGGGGAGGGGGGCAAGATATTTTCAAACACGCAATTGACTTCCTGTGTGGCAAAGTGTATTTTTGTTACCATCTAAAATCAGCTAAAAGTGCACCTGTCAGCCATTTTTAAGATTTAAAACTAAAAGTTAGGTAAGAAGAGGAGAAAAAATAAAAAAATAAAAAATCAGACTGCGCAGGCCAAACAGAGGGATGTTTATCGTTCAATACAATCCATATTTTATTTGTATCAAAAAATAAAAACAATACAAAATGAGCAGGTAATATAAAAAGAATCCCTGAAATGGAAAGAAGTATATGGTGACTACTTTGATGGGCACTTTGACTACTTTGATGGGGGGTCTTCAGTGCCAACGTGTTTCACTAATCGCTTCCTCAGGACTACACAGACCCCAAAGTGCTCATCTATAGATAAAAACAACATCATTTACACACAAGTGTTTATAAATATATTACATACATTGCATATTCAAATATTGTATAGGCTCCATTCAAATGTCAGCGTAGAGATCGCAGGCAGAATCACCGCGATTCTGCCCGCGATCCGGAAATCATTGCAAATCGCGGGACGCCTGTGCGTTGCCCGTGATTTGCAATAGCACCCCAAACGCTGTGCCGTGATTTACGCCTGCCGAATCGCGGAACCATCGCGAAAAAAAAGTCGCGGGACGCATGACGCCCCAAAGAAGCTCTTGTACCTTTTTTGCGGTGCTGAAAGACAAATGAAAACGACTCTCCGGTGCTACAAATACAAGAAATGCTCCCTGGGTGGGCGCCGGGACCATAATATAGGACAATCATCCGATAAAAGGTAATAAAATAATTGTCAAATCATTTGGGGGGCTCAATAATTCATAGGGCCCTCCCAAATATAAACTTACTAATATTGGAATTTTGATGTTCTACTATGAGTGTTCACAGGATATATATAACAAAGTATATGTGAGAGGGTCTCCATACACAAAAGAAAGAAAGTTCCCTGAAAAATTAGATTTTATATTAGGTATTAAAAAAAAATATTTTTATATATATATATATATATATATATATATATATATATATATATATATATATATTTTTTTTTTTTTTTTTATCTATTAAGTACATATTCAAGAGGAACAATGTATTACCTCAAGGGGATCTGTCCTAAACGAAAAGTTCTGCCTAAGTACAGATTCCACGTTTATTGACCACACCCTCCTCTGTGTGCCCTCTCTGATTTTGCTTCCCTTTGTGGCCATGGCTTGAAGTCAAGGCTAACTTCTGCCCAGCCGCCTACCTACAGATGACAGGTCTTTAGTGGCTGGGTAGAGAAAGGTTGACAAGGCTTAGGATAGGATTTGGGGGAAGGCAAGTCCCTATTAGAAAAACAAAAAAAAAAACAGAAGCCGACCAACATCAGAGGGGCACACAGAGGACAATTGGCTATAAAAGGCAATCAAGGTGCTCTCATGACTTACATTTTTAGAATACACACAGAAATTTCTCTTCAGCATCTGACATTATTTTGATGATGGATGTGGACTGCAGTGCTCATCATGCTATTGCAATTTTAAAACTTTACACATATGTGTAAAAATCTGTGCATTTTTCTGCTAGAAAATTACTTTGAACCCCCCAAACATTATTATCTATTTTCTGAAAGAAGAAGCACTGGAGAATAAAATGGTGGTCTTTGCAACTTTGTTATGCCGAACGATATTCGTGTAGCTATTTTTGAAACAGCAAATTGAAGTGGGGTGTTATCTAACTGTATACTTTTATAACAGTGTATTTTTGTCCTGCAAAAATATTGCCTCTTTTGCTGCGTTAACTCTGCTACACACAGTGACAACAGTTACTGGCCAATTTTATGTATAACTGGTGTGATAAACCAGTGGTCCCCCAATACCACAGATTGAAGTGGGGTGTTATCTAACAGTATACTTTTATAACAGTGTATTTTTGTCCGGCAAAAATGTTGCCTCTTTTGCTGCGTTAACTCTGCTACACACAGTGACAACAGTTACTGGCCAATTTTTTGTAGAACTGGTGTGATAAACCTGTGGCCCACCCAATACCACAGATTGAAGCGGGTTGTTATATACCTTCTTCCACATATACTGCGCTTCTCTAGAGACTTTTGTCACAGGGTAATTAAAAAAATGACAGGCAGAGCAAGAGGCAGGCCCTTACGCAGGGGTGGTAGGGGTAGGGCAGGAGCAGTAGGCCAGAGCCAAAGTGTGAAGTTTCAGAAGGTGCGTTCGATTACGTCAAAGGATGCACCAGACTTGGTTGAGTGGCTCACTCAGCCTTCCTCTTCTGCACCCTCCTCATCCTCTCTATCTGCACCCTCTTCACTCTCTGCTGTGTGCACCCCCAAAGACACCACCACCAACACCACCACCACCATATACCCTCCGCTTGAGTCACTGGAATTATTTTCTGATCCATCACAAGACTTTTGCGATGCGCAGCCATTCTTGGCATCGGATCAGGAAGAGGAGGTAGCAACAGCCGCCACTCAGCAGTCTGACGACAGTACCGAGATCAGCCCAAGGAGGTTGGTCCCCGCTGCTGCTGCCTACTCCGAGATCTCGAATGTTAGTGGTGGGGGAAGGTGACGTCGAGGATGACGTGTCTATGGACGTCACGTGGGTGCCCACAAGAGAGGAAGAGGAGGGGAGTTCAGAGGGAGAGATGGACCAGCAGATAGGGAGGAGAAGCAGGCGGAATTTACATTTTACAAGAGGGACAAAGCAGACTGCTAATGTATCAGGAGCGAGCAATCAACCATGTACAGTCACATTTGGTGCTCCCAGGACACCGGCACATGGCTCCGCAGTGTGGGCTTTTTTTAATGTGTCTGCTGCTGACAATAGTGTTGCCATCTGCAGCCTTTGCAGTCAACGCATAAGTCACGGTAAACCAAACACTCACCTAGGGACGACAGCCTTAAGAAGGCACCTGGACTCCCATCACCGAGCCCAGTGGGAGCAACACCGTCAGAACCCACAAAGCTACATTCCAGGCTCTCTCCGTCCAGCCTCTTCTCCTTCTCCTCACAATTTTCCTTCACTCCACCTTCCATCATGCCGTCCTCACGTTGTTCTGGAAAAAGGCAGGCTTCCATGGCCCAAATGTTGGCCCTTTGTGTACTCATACATCAAAGAAGTGATTAAAGTGATGATCCATAAACAGTGACAACCATCAACGTGCCAATATATACGACCACCATAGATAGCGAGGGTTCCCTTACCAGAAAGTGTCGACCCAAGTACCATTTGGCAAAGATTCACCCAAACAGGGGTTAATAGACCTCATGAAAGGAACCAGGTATTCCATGCTTTCTCTTTGGATGAATCACTCCAATCCCCAGAGTTCTGGTATGCGTGGACTACATTCACATTAGCTGTCCCTCCCAGATCGTGCATGTGTATGGAAAAACACCAAACAATCGTACATAGTGTAAAACCATCATAAAACTAATTTATTAAAAAGTACACTTCCAGGAAAAAGAAGTAAACAGCGCTGTTAAAAATGTAAGTCCAAATGGCATGCAGTGACCTCGATAGGAGGTGAAACCGATGCGTTTCGTCAAAACTGACATTCTCTTAGGTGGTGGATATTGGCATGTTGGTGGTTGTCACTGTTTATGGACTATTACTTTAACCACTTATGAAAATTCTTCGATGTATGGGTACACTGCTGGTGGACACTTCATCCCTAATTTTGCAACACCAAATTTTTGGGACTGAACATTTATCACTTTTTACTATTTTCATGTTTGTTTGAATCATATTTCACTATATGGACTATTTTAGCGCAACACATTTTTATGTATGATCCATTACACAATATTTGTCAATTGTGATGCTAGCAGCTCTTTTATAGTTTATTAATGCGGTAATATCTTTTTGTATATCATCCTGGTATAGTTTTTAAAGCCAACAGCCGGCTTTCTTGTAAAAGTCATCCTAGCGGCTAATTGGCCACTGGATTGCTTTTACAGGGGGTTAGAGGTGTTTCCTCCTGCCCCCAGAGTTCCAGGTGCCTCTCTGAAGCCTCCTGTCCTGGCGGTAAGCCGGGAATGAAAGCCGGCAATTCCACCGGCTTACCACAGAGATTGTGAAAGACTCAAAGGTCCCCGATGATCTCTGTGGTATCGGATCCCGGAGGTAACTTCACTTCCAGTTTATCGGATGTAAACAGCACCATATAGAAATAGAAAATAAAAAAAAAATGAAAGAAGCCATGTAAAAATAAATAATGACATTTTTTTTTAAAGCACCCCAGCACCCATGCTCACGCACAAAGGCGAACGCACGTGTTGGTCCCGCACGAATACGTAAACAGCGATTGTATCACATGTGAGGTTTTTTCTCACGAAGGTTACAGCAAGAGCCATAATTTTAACGAAAGACCTTCTGTGCAGCTCTCCACTGGTAACCTGTAAAGGCTTTTAAATCATCGCCTATCGTGGCGTAGTTTGTCACCATTCCATAAGTGTGCAGAATTTTAAAGCATGCCATGTTAGTGACCTATTTACTCGGCGTAACACCATATTTTATGTTTTACCAAAAAAGTGTTTATTATATTGTGTGCATTAAAATTCATTAAAAATGTATTTTCCCCCAAAAATCTGAATTCGAACAACCGCTGCACAAGTATCGCGTGACATAAAAAATTGCAAAACCCCCCATTTTAATCTCTAGGGTCCCTGCTAATATTATATATATATATATATATATATATATATATATATATATATATATAAAAATAAAAGACTAAAGAACCAGGAAAGCATTAGCTCCTACCCTTCCATCTGGGACAGCACCTACAGTGGGTATAGAGAAGAATACCCCCAGTAAAATAATCACATTTTGCTGCTAAAATTAAGACAGTTTTTGTTTTACCCAGCTGTATTTACTGAGTGAAACTTATAACACCGGAGTGAGAGATATAACACCAACATGTCAGAAAAAAATTACAAAAGTTTAAAAACAGAATCACCGAGTTGGAAAAAGGATCACCCCCTCCTAAAAATGACTTGTAAAATCAATCAGAAGTAGCTAATCACCTTCTCAATGGCACACAAAGCCATTTTTCAAACTTTAAATAGCTGTGGTCATTTTGATTAGCTCAGCATGAAAGAGCTTTCCTGGAGCATCTCAGTACCTGGTAGTGCAACTGAAGCAAACAATAAACTATAGGTGGCAAGGCACTGTCACCGGGATCTCCGGAATAAAGTTGTGGACACGCACAAGTCAGGAGATGGATACAGAAACAATTTAAAAGGCTTTATTAATGGCTAGGAGCACAGTGAAGTTGATTATTATGAGGTGGAAAGTATTTGGTAGAACACAGACCCTCCCTGTATCAGGATATAGCTCCAAACTGGATGAAAGAGCCTGGAGGAAACTGGTCAGAGAGGCGACCAAAAGAGGCCTACAGCAACTCTGAACCAAGAGTGGTCATTGTGTGCATGTGAACAAATTCTCCACAAATGTGGCTTGTATGGGAGGGTTGCAAGAAAAAAAGCCACTCCTCAAAAAAGGCGACATACAGTCACCACTGAGATTTGCCAAAATGCACCTTGAAGATTCTGAGGCCACATGGAAAAAGGTGTTCTGGTCAGATGAGACTAAAATTGGATTATTTTGCCTCAACACAAAACTATATGTCTGGCGGAAATCCAATACAGCGCACCATCCAAGGTGGTAATATCCTGTTATGGGGGGGAGGTGGTAATATCCTGTTATGGGTGGTAGTATCCTGTTGGTGGGGGGGGGGTAATATCTTGTTATGGGGGGAGGTGGTACTATCCTGTTATGGGGGGAGGTGGTAATATCCTGTCATGGGGGGAGGTGGTAATATCCTGTTATGGGGGGGGGGTTGTAATATCCTGTTATGGGGGGTAGTATCCTGTTGGTGGGGGGGGGGTAATATCTTGTTATGGGGGGAGGTGGTACTCTCCTGTTATGGGGGGAGGTGGTAATATCCTGTTATGGGGGGGGGTTGTAATATCCTGTTATGGGGGGGGAGTGGTAATATCCTGTTATGGGGGGGAGGTGGTAATATTCTGTTATGGGGGGAGGTGGTAATCTCCTGTTATGGGGGGAGGTGGTAATCTCCTGTTATGGGGGGGAGGTGGTGATCTCCTGTTATGGGGGGAGGTGGTAATCTCCTGTTATGGGGGGGGAGGTGGTAATATCCTTTTATGGGGGGGGTGGTAATATCCTGTTATGGAGGGGAGGTGGTAATATTCTGTTATGGGGGAGGTGGTAATCTCCTGTTATGGGGGGGGGGGTGGTAATCTCCTGTTATGGGGGGGAGGTGGTAATATCCTTTTATGGAGGGGGGGGAGGTAGTAATATCCAGGTATGGAGGTGTTTCTCTGCAGCAGGGACTGGAGCACATGTCAGGGTAGAAGGAAAAATGGATGGGACAAAGTACCCTCAAATTCTTGAGGAACATCTGCTGCCCTCTACCAGAAAGTTGTCAGTGGAAAGAAAGTTTACCTTCCAACATAACAATGACCCAAAAGCACACAGCAACAATGAGCATAGAGTGGTTGAAGGAGAAAAAGGTGAATGTCCTCGCATGGCCTAGTCAGACCCCAGACTTAAACCCCATTGAAAATCTGTGGAATGAAGACTGAAGACTGAAGTCCACAAACAGTCACCATCAAATTTAACTGAACCTGAGCAGTTCTGCAAAGAAGAGCGGGCAAATATTGCTAAGTCTAGATGTGAAAAGTTGAGAGAAAAACCAACAGACTAAAGGCTGGCATTAAAGCAAAAGCTGGTTCAACGAACACTGACACAAGGGGGGTGATCCTTTTTCCAACTCAGGGATTCTGTTTTTGAATTTTTTTTATTTTTTTCCTGACATGTTGGTGGTATATCTTTCATTTGGATGTTATAATATGTTAAATACTGCTGGGTAAAAACAAAAACTATGTCTGTTTTCATTTCAGGCTGCAAAGTAACAACATGTGATTATTTTAAAGCAAGGTGATTCTTTTCTATACTCGCTGTAACTAGCTATTTTCAACCTGCTTACAGGTCAGTAACAGAGCTCTTTTCTAGATGTTGTTCTGTTGGTGGAAAGACCTCAAGATAGCATGTTTCAGGTATGTGGATGATGTACATGCATTACTCATATACTACCACTAGGTGGGGATAGCCATTTACAGATGGTTTCTAATCTGCCTGTACAATGGAGAGATAAAACTCCACCATTCCATTTTATGAAGCTGCCTGTAAAACTATCAACATAGTAGATGCTTCATTCATAAGTATCAAAAGTTCAAATACAAATATAAAACAAGTTCCTTTTTAGGCAATAATAAATCTAGAAATCTGCAACAAAGTAACAAACTAGTAACAGCAAAAGAAATATAATTTGCAAACAAGAAACGTAGTAATAGTTCCTTGCCTCTTCCTTTTGCCAGATGCACACCAGTGCGGCTTTGAAGACGCCAATCAGTGCAATTATAAGGTGTGATTTAATTGCGGCTTGCGACTTCATTTAACTGAAGTCAACGTAAGTCGCAATGAAATCGCAGAAGAGTAGTGCAGGAAAACTTTTTCAAAGTCGCTGCAACTTGAGTTGCAACAATTTGAACTGTTCCATTACGGCAAATAGGGTACGACTTGTCATGCGATGTGTGATTTAATTGCGGCTTGCAACTTCATTTAACAGAAGTCAACGAATCAGCAAATGGGTGTGACTTGTCATGCAATTTTGAACTGTCACCTTGCATGACTCATTGCATTGCTGTGAACCAGGGCTTTGTGTGTTCTGCAGTCTCTGCGGCCTGTTTTTTCCCCTAAGGCAGGGGTCTCAAACTGGTGGCCCTCCAGCTGTTGCAGAACTACAATTTCCAGGAGGGATTGCAAGGCTGACAGTTACAAGCAGTGTCGGGACAAGGTCATCCAGCGCCCAGGGCAAAGATGACAAACTGCGCCCCCCCTTCCCTTAGGGTTAGGGTCAAGGCACCCCATCCCTGCAATAAACCATTGCGCCCAGGGCAGCCGTCCCTCCTGCCCACCCCTAGTCCCGACCCTGGCTGTTACTGAAGGCATCACACTTGTTTGGCTACTTCTAGGCCACCCACCATGTATATATTTCGGTACATTGATGTTAAATAGCGGAGTTATGGCAGCAGATAGCTGCCATAACCCCGGTATTTTTATTTTTTTACACAGCTGGCGATCTAGAATCTGATAAAAGTGGTCCTGGTGGGAGATATGCCACAAGATCACTTTTATGGGCAGCGGGCAGCGTGCCCCCCTCCCGCCGCTTCCTGTAGTTTTCCCCATTTACCGGAGCTGTTGGTAGCGGCAAAAACTATCCGATTCTGTGCACAGATGGGCAGGAAGTCGAGTGAGGGCAGGATGGCCCCCACATGACTCTACGCCCCTGGAGAACCAGAGCAACGTCAAACCTCATTTCCGCCCTACGGCCTTAAAGAGACAATTTTTTTTTATTGGCAAAAGTAAAATTACATTTTTTTTTTTTTTTGCTTTTACAGTATCTCACAAAAGTAAGTACACCCCTCACATTTTTGTAAATATTTTATTATATCTTTTCATGTGACAACACTGAAGAAATGACACTTTGCTACAATGTAAAGTAGTGAGTGTACATCTTGCATTGTTACATAGTTACATAGTTAGTCAGGTTCAAAGAAGATAGTCCATCTGGCTCAACCAATAAAATAAAAAAAAAAAAAAAAAAACAGTATTGAAAACCCAACCATACAATCCCATATACACAATCCTATACCCGCAGTTGATCCAGAGGAAGGCGAAAAAACCCCAGGAAAGCATGATCCAATTTGCTACAGCAGGGGAAAAAATTCCTTCCTGATCCCCTGAGAGGCAATCTGATATTCCCTGAATCAACCTTACCTAAAAATATTAGTACCCATTTATATTATGTACACCGAGGAAAGAATCCAGGCCTTTTTTAAAGCAATCTAGTGAGCTGGCCAGAACCACCTCTGGAGGGAGTCTATTCCACATTTTCACAGCTCTTACGGTGAAGAAACCTTTCTGTATTTGGAGACGAAATCTCTTTTCCTCTAGGGGTAAAGAGTGCCCCCTTGTCCTCTTTGTTGCCCTTAAAGTGAACAACTCAACACCAAGTTCACTACATGGACCCCTTATGTATTTATACATTCTGATCATATCCTCCCTTGATCTCCTCTTCTCAAGAGAGAATAAATTCAGTTCCTCTAATCTTTCCTCATAGCGGAGCTCCTCCATGCCTCTTATCAGTTTGGTTGCCCTTCTCTGCACTTTCTCCAGTTTCCCGATATCCTTTTTAAGAACCGTTGCCGAAAACTGAACTGCATATTTCAGAAGAGGTCTTACTAATGATCTGTACAGGGACAAATGATATCTCTCTCTCTCTGGAGTCCATGCCTCTCCTAATACAAGAAAGGACTTTGCTTGCTTTAGAAACAGCAGCTTGGCATTGCATGCTATTAAGCTTATGATCTACCAGAACTCCCAGATCCTTCTCCGCTATGTATTCCCACAGTTCTACTCTACCTAGTATGTACGATGCATGTATATATATATATGGAGTTGTAAGCCCTGTTGATGGCTAGTCTATGGAAGGAATTCCAAGTAAGAGGATATGCCAGGAAACTGATTTTGAAGCTCATGATAAAACTGTAAAGTGTACAGAGGTGTTTTATCTTCTTAGAGAGCGTGAACCTTTTAGCAGTACAGCTCATACTCAGTTTGCTAAAGAAATTGCCACAGCCTGTGGAGCTCCCCTGTTCCCACATATAAAGACCTTGAAGAACAGAGGAATGAACAAGATAGGGCTGCGAGTCTCTATGGATATTGACATGGTGGAGTATCGTGCAGGATCAGGAGGTCAGCTTCTCCCTCAAGTTTACCTAAATGACCTAGACAGTGCTTTGATTCCCGTCATCCACAACAGGACATCAGAGAGCAGCATATTGCCTTTGGTGATAGAACTCATTTTTTACCTAATAGAAAGCCTCAGTTAGCATAAACATCTATACGTGGCTTGTGTTTTATGGCACAAATCGGTCGAATCAGCCATCTCAGACATAATATTTCCTTCACCAGCTTCTTAGTCAATTAGCCTCCCCATACAGGAGAGCAGAATTTTGATGTGGCGACTGTGCATTGCTATACATTTAATAGCAAACTTGCACCTTCAAGGCCAATCCATGCAGTTTGTGTTATCACATTCACGATCATTACAAGGTAAAATGTTGTATACTTTGGACTAGGGATGATCGAATGGTTCGGGGCGACCATCGGTTCGACCCGAACATTGACTGTTCAAAATTCGGCCAAATTCCGAACTTTATGCTGAAAAAGTTCGGAATTCGGCAACCAGAACCTACCAAAATGCAATGGGACAGGAACTGGGCTTTAAAAGCCTGTGATTGGACCAGAAACATCAGTAAAAGCCAATTGAGGGGGCAGGAGGATGCTAGGAATGTGATTGGAGTGACTAGGGGGTCCAGAGGCCAATCAGTAGTGAATACGCCCCCCAGTATATAAGATAGCCCCGCCAAATCTCTAGCACTTTAATACAGGGATGTGGAAGAGAGTGGAAGCAGTTCTGTTACTCCTGCTTCAAAAGTGTCATTTAGCAATTATTAGTGTGAGGAAAGGGATATCTAGTGTAGTCAGGGTACTATTTTCCACTATAGTTAGATTCAATAATCTAGTTTCTGTAGGGAAAGTGTTAGGTGTCATGGGGACCATAGTGTAGTGTAGGGTGAACTGACTCTGACTGCTATGGCAGGGTGACCAAACCCTTCCATGTCAGGGTGACCGCCATAGAAAAAAGATTGTTTGTATTAGAATTGAAGTAGGGCAGGATAGTGGCTCCGCTACTTTTACACCTGGCCGTTTTTGTTGCAGGCGTTTTTTGGGCATTTTTTGGGCGTCTTTGGAGGCAGGCATAACATCTGAACTGCTGCATAGGGGTATCTATACACAGGGCTGGTGCTAGACTATTTTACCCCCTAGGCAAGACAAGCTACCTGCGCCCCCCCCCCCCCAAAAAAAAAATAATTTAAAAGGGAAGGGGTTAAAAACTCCTCTATGTCATACCCAGTGACCCTGATCTGATAGCTCCTCTATGTTATGCTGTCATACCCAGTGACCCCCATATTCCTCCATGTCACACCTGGGGACCCTAATGTCCCTCTATGCCACACCAAGGGACCCCGATGATCCTCCATGTCACACCAGGGGCACCTGATGTTCCTCCATGTCATACCCAGAGACCCTGATGTTCCTCCATGTCACACCTGGGGACCTCAATCCCCCATGGCACACCCAGGGAACCCAATTCCTCATGGCACACCTGGTGACCCCGAAACCCGGTTACACCCGGTGACCCCTCTCCCCATGGCACACCTGGTGACCCTGATTCCCTTTCACACCAGGGAACCTCCATGTCACACCCAGGGACCCTGATCCCCCGTTCTGGGGACACTCACTGGGCGGTATGAAGAGAGTGGCCCGCACTCTGCCCTCCTTCACCATGATCCTGCTGATTCCTTCTCCTAGGATGCTCCTCTCCTGGACCACAGTGCTCACCACAGGCTCCTGGTGCAGCAGTCAGAGAGCTCCGCACGTCCCTAATCCCCAACCTCCTCAGACCATTCCGATGCCTCGTCGTTTCTACTCCAGTAAAGGTGCCGCCCTCCAGTGCCAAGCTTGGGGTCAGGTTCAGCCTTTCTCCGCTCCCTGCTTAATACCGACCCAGGGAAATGAACGGCTGCCTACCAGCTCAGTGCTTAGAGTCTCTTCCTGCCCAGGGTTTACACCACTCAGCTCCAGCCAAAGAGGATCATCATGCAGGCAGCACTCCTATGGGCTCCCTTCCTGCCTCTTGCCCCCCCCCCCCCACCAACAGTGGTGGAAAGCCAGGGCCTGGTATTTCAGCCACTGCCCCAGACACCTGGCATCTTCCTCTGTCCATGCTTCCTCCCCCACTGCCGCCCCCTGTCCCTCAGCTCACAAGGATCATTCATGATGGACAGAGAGTGCCAACTCATGGCTGCGCCCCTAGGTTGCAATGCGCCCTAGGCGGCTGCCTAGTTTGCCTAGTGGAAGCACCGGCCCAGCATATACACACACCCATATATGTATTTATACACATACACACATATAGGTGTGATAGGAGCGGAGCCCTATGCCTGCAAATTATTTCATTAGCGCAGGCATAGGGCTCCGCTCCTATCACACCTATATGTGTGTATGTGTATAAATACATATATATATGTGTGTGTGTGTATATATATATACCCCTATGCAGAAGTTCAGATGTTATGCCTGCCTCCAAAGACCCCCAGAAAATGCCCAAAAAAACGCCTGCAACAAAAAACGCCCAGGTGTGCTGTTGCAGGCTTTTTTTTTGGGCATTTTTTAAGCGTCTTTGGAGGCAGGCATAACATCTGAACTTATGTATAGGGGTATATATACAAACACACATATATGTATTTATACACACACACACATATAGGTGTGATAGGAGCGGAGCCCTATGCCTGCAAATAATTTCATTAGCGCAGGCATAGGGTTCTGCTACTTTCACACCTTTATATGTGTATGTGTATATATATATATATGTGTGTGTGTGTGTGTATATATACCCCTACACAGAAGTTCAGATGTCATGCGTGCCTCCAAAAACGTCCACAAAAAAGCCCAATAAACGCCTGAAACAAAAACGGCCAGGTGTGAAAATAGCGGAGCCCTATGCCTGCTCTACTGTAATTCTAATACAAATAACTTTTTTTTCTGGTTCTGGACATGCTACAGAGCTGAAACGTCACAGGTACACTTTTAGACCCCCCCCCCCCCCCCAGACACTAAATCAAACGAAATCTCATTTTTTTTTTTTTTCAATAATTTTTTCAATAATTGTCTCTCTATAAAAAATGACAATTTTTAAGAACTTTTTTTTGTGTGATTAATAGTCCCTGGGGCATGACCCAGAACCCTAGGCACTTTATAGGGGCATTTATTGGGTTTTAGGGCTTCAAAATGGTGTTTTTTGATTACCGAAGTTCGGATCCCATTGATTTCAATGGGGTTCTGAAATCCGGGCCGAACTTTCGGGAAGTTCGGGTGTTCTGGTCGAACCGAACTTTTCAAAAGTTCGATCATCCCTACTTTGGACACCATTCTAGCCACAAATGAAGCAAAGACCAAATGTTTATATTAAAATGCTCTGTTAAAAATCTGAGCTCAGTACAATATTAGCTGAAGGTTAGAATGACATTTATTGTGCACCCCATTCACTGCCAGGCAGTGTAAACATATAAGCACACTTAAATATGTAATCCCCTGTTCATTAGCAATTTGTACACTGTACGGGTGTTTATATTCCTGTATTTTGCTTCCAGCGGAGTGACTACAATTTTGTGGTATTGATCATTTAATCAATCAAGCAAAATCTGGCAGCATTTGGTTCAGGGGTTGATTTGCCAAACTCTAGTGCAGCTCTGCATAGAAACCAATCGGCTTCCAGGTTTTTTTTTTTTTTGTCAAAGATTAATTGAACATACTGAAGTTAGAAGCTGATTGGCTATCATGCACAGCTGGATCAGATCACCAGTTTTAGTAAATCAACCATAATGATTTCTGTGTTGGATACACTGAACCCTGTAAATGGACAAACACGATTTTGTTTAAAGCGGTTGTAAACCCGAAAATGAAAAAAAAAAAAAAAACCTGCAAGACAAAGCCATAATGAGCTAGTATGCATCGCATACTAGCTCATTATGCATTACTTACCTTAGAACGAAGCCCCGACGCGGACCCCCGGACATCGCTGCTGGCGCCGCCATGATCCGGAAGCGTCTCTTCCGGGTTCGGCGGCTCCGGCTCTGTGATTGGCCGGAGCCGCGATGACGTCACTCCCGCGCATGCGCGCGGGAGTGATTTTCCGGCAAGCTGCCGGCTAGGAAAACTGAAGGTCCCCCCGGACCTTCAGAGCGCATGCGCCGCTCGCGTGAGCGGCTGCATGCACTGCAAATATCTCCTAAACCGTGCCGGTTTAGGAGATATTAATTATACCTACAGGTAAGCCTTATTATAGGCTTACCTGTAGGTAAAAGTGTCAAAAAGCGGGATACTACCGCTTTAAACATTTACCAATGACCATTTAAAGAGGAAGTAAACCCTCCTCTGACACTTGTACCTATAGGTGATCCTATGATAAGGCTTACCTATAGGTACTGTAAATATCTCTTAAACATGTACCGTTTAGGAGATATTTACCTTACATGCAGCCAGTGACGTCAATGGCGCATGCGCTTTGAAGGAACGGCCGCTCGTGCCGTTCCTTCAGAGTCCCGTGCCGTGACCGTCGGCTCTCGCGCACCAATCAGATGGCCTGATGCCGCGATCCCGGAAGACGGGCGACTGGACATGTCGCCCGTCATAGAGGTGAGTGAGCGGCACGGCGGGGGCTCGTTCTAAGGTAAGTATTGCATAATGAGCTAGTATGCGATGCATACTAGCTCATTATGTCTTTCTCTTGCAGGGTGAAAAAAAAAAATGCGAGTTTACAACCTCTTTAAGGCAAGCAGGATAAATCATCTTATAACTGATGTGCTAATTTGTCGCAGTTAGTAACCAATAGGCACTTGCCTTCATCGTCAACAACATTAAAGCGGAGTTCCACTTAAAAAACAAAAAAATACATAAAAATACCCCCGGGACAGTCAGGGCTAGTGCATCCCACAATGGATAGCCTCTGATCTGTCCCGGGTTGCACTTACCTGCAAGAAGAAATACTTACCTTGAAAATGTATTGTCCAGCGCTGCCATCTCAGGTGTGGGCAGCTTGAAGTCAGCGCGATCCTCTTCTGTGTCCTCTTCCATCCTCTTCGGTCCCACGATGCACTGCACCAGCCCCGCCGTCACTTCCGGTGCCTCAGCGTCATCCCTGCACAGCTTCTGGGCATGCCCAGAAGCTGTTTTGCAAGGTATAACGGCGCCTGCACCGGAACTGACATCGGGGCCGGTGCAGGCGCATTGATTCCTGGGAGCGATGACGTTCAGCTCCCAGGAATCATTGCAGAGCCAGGAAATGACGAATCGCTGTGGCCGCCGAGGGGAGGAAGAGGAAGTAAGGTAAGTATATTTTCTTCTAAAACAAGGTAAGTAAGAAAACAAAATTGCGATTATCCATTTGTTTTTCAGGTGACCCGGACCAAGAAGATGGAACGAACTTTCATTCAACTTCATTTTCGGGTGGAACTCCGCTTTAAAACCAAACCAAGCTTTCAATTTGAATTGTTTGAATACATTCTAGGTGCATCAAAGTGTGCATGGTTTTACAGTTTGTTTTCTTTGGAGAGTTTCCTCTGCTCTCTGTACTTAAAGTGGTTGTAAATGTCAGACATGAAAGATGAACAAACCCTATCACTCTAAATTGTGTACTCTCAATTAAGAGCACTAAGTGTCATTTTTGTCTGCTGTTTCGTTCCTCTGCTATCAGCATGAATCACTTCTGACATGTTTTCCTGACTCCAGGAGAAAAAATGGTGACAGGAGAGGGAGCTCCAGCAGATTGACAGCCTTAGCTCTGTTTCTGTGTGCTGTATGAAGGGGGTGTTTCCCTTCCCTCCCCTCCAATCAGCTCTCAGAGCTCTCCTCACTGAACTCTGCACAATGTAACTTCACCTCCCTGCCCACTTTTTTTTTCTGACATCTAAGACAAGACTTATACATTCTAAACTTTGAACGGATGTAGAGAAGAGAAGACAATCCTGCAGAAAAAAGGGTACAACTTATGTGGGAAGATTTGTTTCATCTCTGTGTATCACCTAATCCAGTCGCTTCACTGGGTAAATGTAAGGGTTTACAACCAATTTAGGTAGTGAACTCTCTGCAGAGGTCCAACTTCCCCCGTGCGGAGTTGGGACTAAAGGGCCATACACACTATAAGATTTTCTGAAGACTTTTTCCTTCAGATTTACCTTTTCTATGTAGTGCAAGGGCCTGCCAGACTGCATACAAATTGAAAGTGTTTAGGTTTGACCTCATATTATCTGGTTTTGGTCAATCTAAAGGAAAAAGTCTTCAGAAAATCTTATAGTGTGTATGGCCCATAAAGCTTTCCAGTCAGTAGGGAGCAGGGTGCTGGCAGGGGAGGGGCTTTTCTACTCGGGCTGTGGTGGCTTTCTTGAAAGAAAAATGTATGACTTTAATCCTCCTTGTGTTTATGCACCTGGGATTTGTTTAGATTATTTAAACAGAATGTTCAACTGGGCTGTAAAGTATTATAAGGTTCTGGCATTAATTTTTATTTTATTTTTACATAAACTATCTGGCTCCTGGGATTGTTCAGATGAGATTTAACAAAATAGCTAACACATCTATAGAAAATAATTTTGTTCATAGGGGAGCTCTAGAACTCTCACGTGCAGTAAGACTCCATTCACTGGTCGCCTGACAAGTCGCGGTCTGTCGCCTGCCATTGAATAGTACAGGAGCCGTTCTAATAGGAGCGACACAAGTCGTTCCGACTTAGAAAAAGGGTCCTGTACTACTTTGGGGCGACCTGGAGGCGACTTGCATTGACTTCAATTATATGAAGTCCGTGCATGTCGCTCCGAGGTCGCGGTGCACAATGTCCACCGCGACTTCACAGGTCGCCCCAGCAAGTCGTGTCGCCGCAGTCTGAACGGGGTCTTAAGGTTTCTGGGTTTGATAACAGGACGGTTTATTGAAACACTGGTGCAATTACCATTATATTCTATTTTGTTAATACGTAACTTATTCAGTTTAGCTTTACTGGTGCCCTTGCAATCACACTGCTGGATCAGTTTCTCCTTAACCACTTAAGCCCCGGAGGATTTGGCTGCTAAACGACCAGAGGGTATTTTGCGATTCGGCACTGCGTGACTTTAACGGACAATTGCGCGGTCGTGCGACGCTGTACCTAAACGAATTTGGCGTCCTTTTTTTCCCACAAACAGAGCTTTCTTTTGGCGGTATTTGATCACCTGTGCGATTTTTTGATCACGCGCTATAAACAAAAAAAGAGCGTCAATTTTACAAAAATAGCAATATTTTTCCCTTTTTTTTATATGAAATTCCCCCAAAAAAAAATGTAAAAATCAAAATTTTTTAATATTTTCGGCCAATTTGTTTTATGCTACCTATGTTTGGTAAAAAAAATCGCAAAAAGCGTATTTTGATTGGTTTGCGCAAAAGTTATTGCGTTTACTAACAAAGGGAAAGATTTTTGTCATTTTTGTTGTTTTTTTTTTTAACGCGTAATGGCGGCGATCTGCGATTTTTTTTTGCGGTACTGCGACATTGCGGCGGACAGATCGGACCCTTGACTGACATTTTTGACACTTTTGGGGTTACCAGTGACATTTCTACAGTAATCAGTGCTATATATATGCACTGTTACTGTAAAAATACACTGGTAGTGAAGGGGTTAACTTTATTTGAGAGGGAGGGGCTGTGTGTGTCCCTAGGGGCGTGATTCTAACTGTGATTGGCTGTGGCTTCAACTGTATGCAGAGTGATCAATGGATCTACATAGTAGATCCATGTGATCATCTCTCATACAGAGAGGAGAATGACAGGCAGCTTGTTTACACAAGCTGCCTGACTTTCTCCCTCTCCCCCGCCGATCGCAGAGTGGCCGGCGGCGATCGGGTCCGCCGGTCACACGCGCGGGGGGGTCCGTGACCACGCGGGAGCGGGAGCGCGCCTCCGGCGGCGCGCGCTCGCTCCCTAAACCCTCACAGGCGAGCGACGTAGACCTACGTCACTTTGCCTGTGAGGGGCTGACCGCCGCCGTAGATAGTCGTGCGGCGGTCGGCAAGTGGTTAATAGTCAAAATGTGCTTTCAGTCTGACCAGGACTTCACAGAGGTGCTTTGAATGCTGCATTTTTTTTTTAATTATTAAACCGAATCCACCTAAGCTCATAATTGCATTCTTTGCTTAGCAAAAAGAATGGATGGGGAAAGCTTTAGCCTGGATAGCAGCACCCTCTCCCCTATTTTTTTTTCATTGTTTCGAACTGATGTTGAAATTCTCTGCTTTGTGTTCATTTAAAAGAATGCTTATCTGCTGGGCCGGTGCTTCCACTAGGCAAACTAGGCAGCCGCCTAGGGCGCATTGCAACCTAGAGGCGCAGCCATAAGTTGGCACTCTCTGTCCATCATGAATGATCCTTGTGAGCTGAGGGACAGGGGGCGGCAGTGGGGGAGGAAGCATGGACAGAGGAAGATGCCAGGTGTCTGGGGCAGTGGCTGAACTACCAGGCCCTGGCTTTCCACCACTGTTGGCAGGGGGGGGCAAGAGGCAGGAAGGGAGCCCACAGGAGTGCTGCCTGCATGATGATCCTCTTTGGCTGGAGCTGAGTGGTGTAAACCCTGGGCGGGAAGTGACTGCACTGAGCTGGTGGGCAGCCGTTTATTTCCCTGGGTCGGTATTAAGCAGGGAGCAGAGAAAGGCTGAACCTGACCCCAAGCTTGGCACTGGAGGGCGGCACCTTTACTGGAGCAGAAACGACGAGGCACCGGAATGGTCTGAGGAGGTTGGGGATTAGGGACGTGCGGAGCTCTCTGACTGCTGCACCAGGAGCCTGTGGTGAGCACTGTGGTCCAGGAGAGGAGCGTCCTGGGAGAAGGAATCAGCAGGATCATGGTGTTCATACCGCCCAGTGAGTGTCCCCAGAACAGGGATCAGGGTCCCTGGGTGTGACATGGAGGTTCCCTGGTGTGAAAGGGAATCAGGGTCACCAGGTGTGCCATGGGGGATAGGGGTCACCGGGTGTAACAGGGTTTCGGGGTCACCAGGTGTGCCATGAGGAATTGGGTTCCTTGGGTGTGCCATGGGGGATTGAGGTCCCCAGGTGTGACATGGAGGAACATCAGGGTCTCTGGGTATGACATGGAGGAACATCAGGTGCCCCTGGTGTGACATGGAGGATCATCGGGGTCCCTTGGTGTGGCATAGAGGGACATTAGGGTCCCCAGGTGTGACATGGAGGAATATGGGGGTCACTGGGAATGACAGCATAACATAGAGGAGCCATCAAATCAGGGTCACTGGGTATGACATAGAGGAGTTTTTAACCCCTTCCCTTTTAAAAAAAAAATTTTTTGGGGGGGGGGGGAGGCAGGTAGCTTGTCTTGCCTAGGGCGTAAAATAGTCTAGCACCGGTCCTGCTTATCTGCAATAACATTTTTATAATGTCATTTAAAGGGTTTCCATGCTAGGCAAAACATGAATCCCTGCATCTGACCTCTCCATTGTTGACATGGTAGCTTCACCCCCATACACATTACAAGTACTAATATTCATGGTTTCCTTTGCTTGATGAACTAACACTACAATCATTTGGATGTTGCAGAACTCACAAAGCGCCGTGCTATCTAAATGCCTGGTTTTACCTGCTGCTAAATTTTGGGCACATGGGGCTTATTCCCACAGCATGTAAATTTTGCTTGTAGATTAGACCTTCTCTTACTACATGGGGGGCTCATGCAATTTAAGCACTTTAATTTGCTTTGTGGATTCCCCTTTAAAAGAAGTTTCTGATTCTAAATAGAAAAAGTTTTTTGTATTTACTGCTCGTAATGTTTGCAATATCAAAATCATAATTTAAATTGCAATTAATGTTTGAATAATTCCTGTTGTATGCATAAACCTTAATGTTGTTCTAGAAAAAAAAAAAAAAAAAAAAAACGCTGGCAACAAAAGTGAGTACACCCCTAAGTGAATATGTCCAAATCGTCCCGAATTAGCCATTTTCCCTTCCCTGGTGTCATGTGACTCGTTAGTGTTACAAGGTCTCAGGTGTGAATAGGGAGCAGGTGTGTTAAATGTGGTGTTATCGCTCTCACTCTCTCATACTGGTCACTGGAAGTTCAACATGGCACCTCATGGCAAAGAACTCTCTGAGGATCTGAAAAAAAGAATTGTTGCTCTACATAAAGATGGCCTAGGGTATAAGAAGATTGCCAAGACCCTGAAACTTAGCTACAGCACAGTGGCCAAGACCATA
Source organism: Pelophylax lessonae (assembly GCF_965119305.1). NCBI lineage: Eukaryota > Metazoa > Chordata > Amphibia > Anura > Ranidae > Pelophylax > Pelophylax lessonae. The sequence goes on from NC_138778.1 coordinate 215,128,051, forward strand.
CAGCGGTTTAACAGGCCAGGTTCCACTCAGAACATGCTTCGTCATGGTTGACCAAAGGGGTTAAGTGCACATGCTCAGCGTCATATCCAGAGGTTGTCTTTGGGAAATAGACGTATGAATGCTGCCAGCATTGCTGCAGAGATTGAAGGGGTGGGGGTCAGCCTGTCAGTGCTCAGACCATACGCCGCACACTGCATCAAATTGGTCTGCATGGCTGTCGTCCCAGAAGGAAGCCTCTTCTAAAGATGATGCACAGGAAAGCTGGCAAACAGTTTGCAAGGGCATGGATTACTGGAACCATGTCCTGTGGTCTGATGAGACCAAGATAAACTTATTTGGTTCAGATGGTGTCAATCATATGTGGCGGCAACCAGGTGAGGAGTACAAAGACAAGTGTGTCTTGCCTACAGTCAACCATGGTGGTGAAAGTGTCATGGTCCGGCATTGGGGAGCTAAAGTTTATTGAGGGAACCATGAATGCCAACATGTACTGTGACATACTGGAGCAGAGAATGATCCCCTCCCTTCAGAGACTGGGCTGCAGGGCAGTATTCAATCATGGTAATGACCCCAAACACACCTTCAAGATGGCCACTGCCTTGCTAAAGAAGTTAAGGGTAAAGGTGATGTCTCCAGACCTAAACCCTATTGAGCATCTGTGGGGCATCCTCAAACGGAAGGTGGAGGAGAGCAAGGTCTCTAACATCCACCAGCTCTGTGATGTCATCATGGAGGAGTGGAAGAGGACTCCAGTGGCAACCTGTGAAGCTCTGGTGAACTCCATGCCCAAGGGGGTTAAGGCAGTGCTGGAAAATAATGGTGGCCACACAAAATATTGACACTTTGGGCCCAATTTGGACATTTTCACTTAGGGGTGTACTCACTTTTGTTGCCAGCGGTTTAGACATTAATGGCTGTGTGTTGAGTTATTTTGAGGGGACAGCAAATTTACACTGTTATACAAGCTGTACACTCACTACTTTACATTGTAGCAAAGTGTCATTTCTTCAGTGTTGTCACATGAAAAGATAGAATAAAATATTTACAAAAATGTGAGGGGTGTACTCAATTTTGTGAGATACTGTAAGTGTAAATGAGAGATCTGAGGTCTTTTTGACCCCAGATCCCTCAATATCCACTTGCCGACCGCCACTCGGCTGCGCGAAACGACATAGTACTACGTTGGTCGCGCACGTGGTGTTGGGGGGCAAACTGGCTCCTGCTCCCACTAGCAGTGGGGGTGCCGACGGCCATAATTGCCGCTGGGCACCCGCCAACGCTCCCCGCTGAGAGAGAAGGATGGGCAGCCGTTGTAAACACAGCTGACTGTTCTTCTCTCTGAAATGGTCACAGAGCACATGTGATCCTTCTATATAGGATCACATGTCTCTATGGTCATTTAACAAGCCCCCCCGCCCCCACAGTTAGTAAACACTCCCCTAGGCTCACCATTTAACCCTTTGATCACCTTGCCAGTGTCATTATTACAGTAACAGTGCATATTTTTAGCACTGATTACTGTAGTAGAGTCACTGGTCCCCCCTAAGAATGTCAGTTAGGGGTCCGATCTGTCCGCCGCAATGTCGCAGTCCCGCTAAAAATCGCAGATCGCCGCCATTACTAGTAAAATAAATAAATAAATAAAAATGACATAAATCTTTCCCCTAGTTTGTAGACGTTTGTTTATAGTGCAAAAAAAAAAAAAAAAAAAAAAAAAGAAATTGCAGAGGTGATCAAATACCACCAAAGGAAATCTCTATTTGTGGGGGGAAAAGGACATAGATTTTATTTGGGTACAGCGTCGCATGACCGCGCAATTGTCTGTTAAAGTAAAGCAGTGCCGAATCGCAAAAAAAATGGCATGGTCCAGAGGTGGTAAAAAGCCAAATTCTTTTTTATAGGCAAAAGTAAAATTACATTTTTTTTTTTTTTTTTTTTAAGGGTAAATGAGAGATGTGAGGTCTTTTTGATCCCCAGATCTCTCATTAAAGAGGACCTGTGATGCTTATCTATTCCAAGGGATGTTTACATTCCTTGTAATAGGAATAAAAGTGATCAAAACATTTTTTTTTTTTTTTTTATTAAGGGATGGTGTAAAAAAAACATAACAAGGAAAATAAATTGGAAAACAAAGAATTAAAGCTCCCTGTTCCTTCAAGCTTGCGTGCAGAAGCGAATGTATACACAAGACGCGCCCACATAGGTAAACAGTGTTCAAACCACACATGGGAGGTATCACAGCGATCGTTAGAAAAAAAGTTTTAAAGCTTCACCTATGGAGGTTTTTAGGTACCGTAGTTTGTCGCCATTCCATGAGCATGTGCAATTTTGAAGCTTGACATGTTAGGTATCAATTTACTTGGCGTAACATTATCTTTCACATTATATAAAAAAATGTTGCTAACTTCTGTTTTTTAATTTTTTAATTAAAAAAAAGTGCATTTTTCTTACGTCCTCTGACAGTCGCCGCCGATCCATATAAGCCTTCACCCAATAGTGACTGTCAGAGGACTCAGAGAACAGAATTTTACGGTAAGTTCTTACAAAAATTCAATTTTTTTTCCAAAAATAAATTGCGTTTGTATTGTATTGCAATGATCTCCATTTTATTCTCTAGGGTCTCTGCTAAAATATATATATATATTGTTTGGGGGTTTTAATTAGTTTTCTAGCAAAAAATACTGACAACAAATGTCAGAAATCGGTTTGGTCCTCAAGTGGTTAGCTAACGGCGTTCCTTTCTCATGAGCGGACAGTCTGCTGGTTTTTGATTTGTTTGTGCCTGTTTACAACTTATCGAAAGTACTTTTATTTTTTTAAATAAATAATATATATATATCAAAAATAAATAACTTTTAAATAATTTTTAAATATTTTTCCCCACAAGCACTTAATTTATAAAATAAGGTCTGCAGGCATCGACCGCACGGTTTGCTCTTGGATACGGAACTGGCTAAAGGGGCGTGTCCAAAGGGTGGTAATAAACAGCGCATACTCAGACTGGTCTGAGGTGGTAAGCGGGGTCCCCCAGGGCTCTGTCCTGGGACCAACCTTGTTTGATTTATTCATAAACAGCATTGAGGACGGGATCAGTAGTTCTATATCAGTTTTTGCAGATGACACAAAATTGGCCAGGGCAATAACTACACAGCATGAAGCAGATATCCTACAGCAGTGGTTCTTAACCTGGGTTCGATCGAACCCCAGGGGCTCGGTGGGTCAGTCTCGAGGGTTCGGCACACCCTCCGCTAGTACCACTTCGCTGTCAGGGACTATTTCTCCAGTTTCGGGCATGTCCTTCCGCTCCCGCTCCGTGCCGTCATCATGGAAATACATAACATCCAGTGGCGTAGCGTGGAGGGTGCAGGGGGGCTGGCCGCAACACCTGGGGGGCGCATCCGCTCCGCAGTGTCATGTCACACACTCTGTCATGATAGGCTGCCCGCCGCCGCCCGCTGAGTCTGCTTGCACTCGCAGCTCTTTCTGCCCCCGGCTCACTCTCACTGCTGGCTGTGCAGCTCGGCTCCCGGCCGAATCCGATCCAGCTGGAGCCGGCGTTGCCCACTGTGGAGTGGTGAGGGGGGGGGATATGCCAGGCATGCGGTGCGGAGAGGGACTGTCTGGAGGAGGTACTAACCCACGCAGCGGCCGCCCAGCGCAGCGCGGGAGAGAACCACCAGGCCAGGCAGCAGCAGAAGAAGCCGGCAGGTGAGAGGCCAGAGAGCCAGTGGTGACAGTGGTGCTGCAGCCTGCAGGAGGAAAACCTAGCCTGTGATCGGGAGTCGGGACACAGGTGAAAAAAAGGTAGGACTGGAGTAGTACTGGCTGTACTAGTCTAGTGACTGACTGACTGTCTGACTGACTGTGTGAGAACACTGAGAAGACTATGTAAAGGGGATCTATTTTATGGGGAACCTGGCCTGCTGTAAGGGGGGAGATCTAAATGGGGGACGGGACCTCACCTCACCCTGGCCTGCTGTAAGGGGGATCTATATGGGGGACATGATCCCCCATATAGATCCCCCCTTACAGTAGGCCAGGGTGAGGTGAGGTCCCCCATATAGATCCCCCCTACAGCAGGCCAGGGTGAGGTTAGGTCACTCTGGGGTCCCCCATATAGATCCCCCCCCTACAGCAGGCCAGGGTCCGGACCTCACCTCACCCTGTCCTGCTGTAAGGGGGGAGATCTATATGGGGAACGGGACCTCACCTCACTCTGGCCTGCTGTAAGGGGGGATCTATATGGGGGACCTGGGATCTATATGGGGGGCCTCACCCTGGCCTGCTGTAAGGGGGGATCTACTGTATATGGGGGACCAGGTCCCCCATATAGATCCCCCCTTACAGCAGGCCAGGGTGAGGAGAGGTCCGGGGTCCCCCATATAGATACCCCTCACCCTGGCCTACTGTAAAGGGGGTGATCTATATGGGGGACGGGACCTCACCTCACCCTAGCCTGCTGTAAGGGGAGATGCTGGACATAAAAATAAAGAAAAGGAACAGACTTTGTTGCGAAAATGACATGAGAGTGGCACTTGCCAAGATAAGGCCGCGCATTTCTGAACTGGTCTCTGAAAGACAACAGCAGAAGTCACACTAATTTGCAGTAAATATTCATTATTATGTTTTTGTTTTTGTGTGAAAATCATGTTTTAATGGTTTTGTTCTTTGTTCTTAATGGTTTTGTTCATTTTGTGCACCTATATATAAATATATACCTAAAATAATATATACCTATGATTTGAATTTGAAAAAATCATATTTTATTTTTCCAATTAAGAAGGGTTCGGTGAATGCGCATATGAAACTGGTGGGGTTCAGTACCTCCAACAAGGTTAAGAGCCACTGTCCTACAGAATGACCCGAACAAAATAACGGAGTGGGCAACGACATGGCAAATGAGGTTTAACGTGGAGAAGTGTAAGGTTTTGCACTTGGGGACTAAAAACATAAAAGCACAATACACGTTAGGAGGGGAACCCTTGGGGGAATCAAAAATGGAGAAAGATCTGGGAGTCTTGGTAGAGGATAGACTAGGCAATAGCATGCAATGTCAAGCGGCAGCTGCCAAAGGCAGCAGAATATTAGCATGCATAAAGAAAGGGATGTATTCCAGAGATAAAACTATAATCCTTCCACTTTATAAAACTCTGGTCCGACCGCATCTGGAGTATTCTGTCCAGTTCTGGTCGCCAGTCCTCAGGAGGGATGTGTTGGAGCTGGAGAGAGTCCAGAGAAGGGCAACTAAACTAATTAGGGGAATTATGAAGAGCGTCTGCAATCGCTTGATTTAGTCTCCCTGGAGAAAAGACGCCTGAGAGGGGACATGATAGCAATTTATAAATATCTCAATGGTGATCTCAGCATAGAAAAACAGCTATTCAGTCGAAGGGATTGCATGAGGACTCGAGGGAATACAATGCGATTAGAGGAGAAGCGTTTTAACCTCAGGCGATGCGGGGGGTTCTTTACTGTTAGGGCTACAAGATTGTGGAATTCTCTACCACAATTGGTGGTTTCTGCGGGAAGTATGGTGGCTTTCAAAAGACTCTTAGATGTACATCTCAAGGATCAGAACATTCAGGGGTATGTAAGATGATTACGGCCACACACACCTACACAGGTTGAACTGGATGGACTATTGTCTTTATTCAACCTCACCTACTATGTAACTATGTAAATCAGGCATTACTATGCTTGTTCATTTTTTTTTATTCCTCATCCATTTGGAGCTGCTGCTGAGCAGCCACCGCCTATCTCGTATGCAGGGTTATTTTATGCTTTTATGACCATTATAATTCATGGTCCACGCTATCTGGTAAGAAGCTAAGTCTTGGTGCTTGGTGGTGGATTTCATCAATCAATGTTACTGCCACTTTATGGACACTCTTGTTTATTATTGAAAAGGACTTCTTCGGGATTGCCAAATTGCCCAAAAATTCTGGAACGCAGTTTTCGACTTAGCCTCCAAAATCGTATATACACCTATACAGCCCAATCCTACTACAGTCCTATTAAACCTGAAACCTGATGGGATGACACAGAATCAATTTTTCCTTCTTTTTGCAGTTTACTAACAGCCGCAAAACAAACCATTGCTAAGGCATGAAAAACTCAATATATAATTCAAGCTCAAACCATACACAGAACTAATAAAGTTCTTATTCATGCAAAAATGGAAGCAATCGAAAGAGATCAAATTGGTCAATTTGAGAAACTCTGGCTTCTATGGGTTAAGCATGGTTTACCTCCAGATTTTGATGACACTATTATTTCGTTAATAATTTTACTCTTTGCTTTGACTATTCTTTCTATTAATTTGGGATCGCATCACCACTTGTAAACCACTTCCTAATCCCCATTTTTTCTACCCTTTTCTCTCTATCTACTCTTTTTTTTTTTTTCTACCTTTCTTTTAAATACTTCAGCCCCGGAGGATTTTTCTGCTCAAAGACCAGGGCCTATTTTGCGATTCGGCACTGCGTGATTTTAACGGACAATTGCGCGGTCGTGCAACGCTGTACCCAAATGAAATTGACGCCCTTTTTTCCCCACAAATAGAGCTTTCTTTTGGTGGTATTTGATCACCTCTGCGGTTTTTATTTTTTGCGCTATAAAAAAAAAGTGCGACAATTCTTAAAAAAAAAATAATAATAATATTTTTTTACTTTCGGTTATATAAAATTTTTTTTTTTTTTCTAAATCTAAATTTTTTTCATCAATTTAGGCCTATATGTATTCTGCCACATGTTTTTGGGTAAAAAAAAAATCCCAACGAATGTATATTGATTGGTTTATGCAAAAGTTATAGCATCTACAAACTAGGGGATAGATTTTTAGCAGGACTGCAACATTGCGGCGGACAGATCGGACACCTAATTAACACTTTTGAGTGGGATCAGGGACACTAATACAGTGATCAGTGCTAAAAATATGCACTGTTACTGTACCAATGACACTGGCAGGGAAGGAGTTAACACCAGGGGGGGATCAAAGGGTTAAGTGTGTTCCTAGGGGGTGCTTTCTAAGTGTGTCCGTAGGGGATGGATTTACTAGATGAACACATAGAACTTCTCTCCTAAAACTTACAAATGACTTACTAACAGCAAAAACCAATGGTCACTACTCGATACTCTTACTCTTGGACCTCTCGGCTGCCTTTGATACTGTTGACCACCCCCTCCTTCTCAAAAAACTCAGTTTGCTCGGTCTCCGTGACTGTGCTCTCCACTGGTTCGAATCTTACCTATCTCACCGCACCTTCAGTGTCACTTACAATTCCACTTACTCCCCTGCAACTCCTCTTACTGTTGGGGTCCCCCAAGGTTCTGTCCTTGGACCACTACTATTCTCAATCTATACCTCCTCCCTGGGTCAGCTAATAGCCTCCCATGGCTTCCACTACCATTTCTATGCTGATGACACCCAAATCTACCTCTCTACCCCTCAGCTCACCCCATCAGTCTCCTCCCGCATCACTGATCTACTAACAGACATATCAGCCTGGATGTCTCACCACTTCCTCAAACTGAATCTATCTAAAACCGAGCTCATAATATTTCCTCCTCTACGTGCCTCTTCCCCAGAATTCTCTGTCAAGATCAATGGAATAACTATTAGTCCTTCCACACATGCCAGGGTGCTAGGGGTAACCCTGGACTCTGCACTGTCCTTTCAGGCTCACATCCAATCCCTGTCCAAATCATGCCGCCTTAACCTCCGCAACATCGCTAGAATACGGCCCTTCTTAACCAATGACACCACCAAGCTCTTAATTCACGCCCTGGTTATCTCTCGCCTCGACTATTGCAACTCCCTCCTCATTGGATTACCCTTACATAGATTATCCCCCCTTCAATCCATAATGAATGCAGCTGCAAGACTTATCCACCTTACCAACCGTTCAGTGTCCTCCACCCCTCTCTGCCAATCCCTTCATTGGCTTCCACTCACCCAACGAATAAAATTCAAAGTGCTAACAACAGTTTACAAAGCCATCCACAACTCTGCCCCCAGCTACATCACTAACCTGATCTCAAAATATCAACCTAGCCGCTCTCTTCGGTCCTCCCAAGACCTCCTGCTCTCTAGCTCCCTTGTCACCTCTTCCCATGCTCGCCTCCAGGATTTCTCCAGAGCTTCTCCCATTCTTTGGAACTCTCTACCCCAATCTGTCCGACTGTCCCCTAATCTATCCATCTTTAGACGATCCCTGAAAACCCTTCTCTTTAAAGAAGCCTACCCGGCCACTAACTAATAACACTGTTTCTCTTGCTCCATCAGCGCATCCCCCACAGCTATTGCCTTTTGTATCAATTGACCCTCCCTTTTAGATTGTAAGCTCTAACGAGCAGGGCCCTCTGATTCCTTTTGTTCCAAATTGTAGTGTAACTGTAATGTCTGCCCTCATTTTGTTAAGCGCTGCGCAAACTGTTGGCGCTATATAAATCCTGTATAATAATAATAATAATCCGTGTTCCTAAATAGCAGGAACACAAGATCCCTGTGTTCATCGGTGACAGAACAGCGTTCTGCCTTGTTTACATAGCTAGACCGCAGTTATTTCACTATGGGGAGCGATCATGGGTGGCTGGTGGACATTGCATCCACTAAACCCGCTGATGTGCTGCCCCTCTCTCGTCCCCACTGGCTATTACACCAAACGACATCCCAATGGTCAAGAAGATAAGGAGTTCAATGAACGAAAGAGAAAATGGGATTTTTGACTTACTGTCAGGGCCGTCTTTAACACAGGGCAAAAGGGGCAGCTGCCCTGGGCCCAGTCATTGTTGTGGGACCCAAAGCAGCTGCCACTTGAGCCCGCACTGCCTTCAAATAGGTAATAAGTGAATTGTGGAGGGCCCAAGAAAATATTTGCCCAGAGTCCAATCAATATTAAAGACGGCCCTGCTTACTGTAAAAACCATTTCTCTGATGTTCATTGACGGACACAGCTCCTGATCTTCTTCACCATTGGGTTATACTGCCCCCTACAGGAGTAGGACACTAGGCAGGAAAAAGCTTGACTACGCCTATGGGCAGTCCCAGGGGGTATACTCCCACTCTCAGCTATAGGCCCTCAGTTCTGTTACAAGCAGTGTCAGAAGAAAGTCAACTCCACAGAGGGGTGGGTGCTGTGTCCGCCAATGAACATCAGAGAAATGGATTTTACGGTAAGTCAAAAATCCAATTTTCTCATTCGTTCATTGAAAGGACACAGCTCCTAATCTTCTTGACCATTGGGATGTCCCAAAGCAGTGTCAAACATGAGGGGTGGGAACAGCCAGAAAAAAATTCCCAAGGCTAAACCGTAGCCAGCCAGGTAATATGGAGCACAGGGATGATGTTACTGCTGCTTTCACAAGGTAATATCTAGGTTTGCAAAGGCATTTGCTGCAAACAAAGTGGATTTATATACTTTGTGGCTGTTGAGGAATATATTTATTTAAAGTTTTTTGTGCCCAGAGCTCAGCTTTAGGTTGTTTTTTTTTTTCTGTCCGCCCCATCCCTGTACTGTGGGAATACATCTGGTCCAGCTGTGAGACTTGTAGACAATGACGGCAGTCCTGAGTCACTCCACCCAAAACACACCCTGCAGCTATTACCCTCCGAAAAAAACAATGCTGTCACTGCTGAAGCAGTGCCAGATACAGGACCTCTACAACAGATCAAATTGAATGGTATCGTTTCTCCGACTTCTTTACAACCTGATTATGATGAATAGCAAGAAAAAACAGTGACATCATCACCACACGTACATGAAATATCGCACATTAAAGCAGAGTTCTGCACCCCCCCCCCCCCTCAAAATTAAAAGTCAGCAGCTACACATACTGTAACTGCCAGTGGCGGCTGGTGCTCAAAATTTTGGGGGGGGGGGGGAACCAAACAGAAAAATGTAATAGGCATTGCTTTGCGGCAAAAAAGGCTGTAAAAAATTGCGTGACTTTGAGGTCACAAAAGTGTGAAAGGGGCCTTCAGTAATTAAGACATAGCTTGCCTCCTTTCAATGCACAGGGACCAGCGTGCCCCCTTTCAATGCAGAGATACCAGCGTGCCCCCTTTCAATGCAGAGATACCAGCGTGCCCCCTTTCAATGCAGAAATACCAGCGTGCCCCCATCAATGCTGAGATGCCAGCATACCCCCTTTCAATGCAGAGATGCCAGCGTGCCCGCATTCAATGCAGAGATGCCAGCATGCCCCCTTTCAATGCAGAGATGCCAGCGTGCCCCATTTCAATGCAGAGATGCCAGCGTGCCCCATTTCAATGCAGAGAGACCAGCGTGCCCCCTTTCAATGCAGAGATGCCAGCGTGCCCCCTTTCAATGCAGAGATACCAGCGTGCCCCTATTCAATGCAGATATGCCAGCGTGCCCCCTTTCAATGCAGAGATGCCAGCGTGCCCCCTTTCAATGCAGAGATACCAGCGTGCCCCTATTCAATGCAGAGATACCAGCATGCCCCCTTTCAATGCAGAGATGCCAGTGTGCCCCATTTCAATACAGAGATGCCAGCGTGCCCCATTTCAATGCAGAGAGACCAGCGTGCCCCCTTTCAATGCAGAGATGCCAGCGTGCCCCCTTTCAATGCAGAGATACCAGCGTGCCCCTATTCAATGCAGATATGCCAGCGTGCCCCCTTTCATTCGCTATTGTCACACAATGGGTGGGCTCGGGGGGGGGAACTGATCTGCGCCCCGGGTCCACCCTTTGCTGAAGCCTATTAATCAGGTGACTAGGAAAAAAAAAAAGCCCAATTGAATCCGGCCCCGCATGCAGATTAGGGGGCCGGACGCATGGATAGGGGGGGCAGCGCCCCTGCGCCCCAACGCACCGGCCGCCACTGGTAACCGCTGACTTTTAATATTAGGACACTTACCTGTCTTGGAGTCCAGCGATGTCGGCACCGCAGCCGATGTTTCCATCAGCTGTCGGGTGCTGCCACCGCCATTGCCGGTAAGGGAACCCGGCAGTGAAGTCTTGCGGCTTCACGGGCGGGTCCCTACTGCGCATGCGCGAAGAGCGCTGCGCATTCCTATTGGCTCCGCGGCGGGGGAGGGAGAAGGGGGCCGAACTTCCGAGGGACGGCGCCGCGGCACTGTATCCCGGAAGTGGGGAAGGGTGCCTGTCAAAAACAGGTACCCGTTCCCCCCTTACCCCTGAAAGGAGGGGGGGAGCAAAAGAGTGGAAGTTCCACTTTTGGGTGGAACTCCGCTTTAACATGCATGCAGTAACATGCTGTACATGTGTAATGGGGACCTTAAAAGTTTCAGAAGTTTTCCAGAACTTGAGATATTTAACATGAAGTTTTTATCCTGAGTGGAAGATGATTTTCAATGCACACCTGCGGAAAGTAAAGGACCCTACAGTCCCTCTATCTCTGTAAATATCTCATCAAAACTACCTGGAAGAGTTAGATCAAAATGCATGGTGCAGCAACGCATAGATCCCGACTGTCCAGGATTTGGAAGGACTGTCCCAAATTTTTTAGGTCTGTCCCTGATTTAGAGGGTTTGTCCATGACTTTGAGGGTCTGTCCCTGATTTGCAGGGTCTGTCCCTGATGTGCTGAGCCTGTCCCTAAATTGCAGGGTCTCTCCCTGATTTGGAGCATTTGTCCCTGATTTGGGGGGACTGTACAAGATTTAGAGGATCTGTCCTGGATTTGGAGGGGCTGTCCCTGATTTGGAGGGACTGTACCAGATTTAGAGGATCTGTCCCTGATTTGGAGGGTCTGTCCCTGATTTGGAGAGGCTGTCCCTGATTTGGAGGGACTGTACAAGATTTAGAGGATCAGTCCCTGATTTGGAGGGTCTGTCCCTGATTTGGAGGGAGTGTCCCTGATTTGGAGAGTTTGTCCCTGATGGGCTGAGCCTGTCCCTAAATTGCAGGGTCTCTCCCTGATTTTTAACATTTGTCCCTGATTTGAAGCATTTGTCCCGGATTTGGAGAGGCTGTCCCTGATTTGGAGGGACTGTCCCTGATTTAGAGGATCTGTCCTGGATTTGGAGGGGCTATCCCTGATTTGGAGGGACTGTACCAGATTTGGAGGGACTGTACCAGATTTGGAGGGGTTGTCCCTGGTGTGCTGGGCCTGTCCCTGTATTGGAGGGTTTTCCCCTAAATTGCTGGGACTGTCCCTGATTTGGAGGGACTGTCCCTGATTTGGAGGGACTGTCCCTGATTTGGAGGGGCTGTCCCTGATTTGGAGGGACTTTACCAGATTTAGAGGATCTGTTCCGGACTTGGAAGAACTGTCCCGGATTTGGAAGAACTGTCCCGGATTTGGAGGGGCTGTCCCGGATTTGGAGGCTAGCAACCACTGACTGCTGCTCACTGGACCAGGACTTGTGGGCGGTCCACCATTTTAGTGCAGGCTCTATAAACCTATGAGCCTGTGCAGGAGTTGGAGCCAGGGACTTTATATGGGAGGAGACTCATCTAACCTCTCGGTGTATGAAAGAAGATAGGAGAATTCAGAGGTGGGTGGAGCAGAATAGTTAGGGGCGGGGTGGAAGGAGTATGATGTAATCCGTCTACTGTAGTGCTGTAGGGGAGGTGATAGGAGAGGAAGCCTGCAGCTGTCACCTGTGCCCTGCCCCCGAGGGTCATGTTACCCTTCTCCCCTTTGTCTTGGCCCTGCTTCCAGTCATATGCTCTACTGAACATACTTCACCCCGTCCACAGATCTCCTGCTCAGTATGTAGAATCACACATGCCCAATACTTGGTAAAAAGTATTTTACCAAGTAAAATGCCCCCTCCCTCCTGGACTCCTCTCTCCAACGAAAGACCCGGAGCACTTGTGCTCCTGGCTTATATACAGTATCCCAGCATGCACCAAGACGACCTGCCCTCTGCCAATCATCAGGACCGTATCAAAAGCCTATGCACCTATTCGTCAGATGTCCTCCCACTGTCCAACATGCCTCTCTATTGGACCACACTCTTCAGACTGAATTAATAGCATACTGAGCACAATGAGCAGACCTCACTAACAGAACCTGCCCTCTGGTAGGCAGAGAATAATATAGATTTACCTGCAGCTCTTCTGGTAAGCAGACAGAGCTCAAAACTATACTCTCTCACTACCACCTACCTAGGAGGTTGCTACACATTTATAGGGATTGGCATGGACATTGATGACAGTCTCAATGTGATGTACACATTGAGACTTCAGCAGAAAGTGACATTCCCGCTGAGACTCCAGCAGAATGTGACATTCCTGTTGTGACACCACCAGAATGTGACGTTACCGTTGACTCCAGAAGAACGTGATGTTCACATTGAAACTCTATCACAATATGATGATGTTCACATTGAGACCTCTCTAAAATGTGACGTTCACAATCAGACATCTCCAGAATGTGACGCTTACAATAAGACTTCTCCAGAATGCGATGTTCACATTGAGACTCCTCCAGAATTTTTACGATCACAAGGAGTCTCCTCCAGAATGTGATGTTCCCACTGACAATCCGGAAGAATGTGACCTTTCCACAGAGACTACTCCAGAATTTGATATTCACAAAAAGAATCCACCAGAATGTCATGTTTACATTGAGACCTCACCAGAATGTGACATTCACGTTGAGACTCCAGCACAATGTTATGTTCATGTTGAGATCCATCAAAATACCAGGGGAGCCATGGGAACATCACCTCCACTGAGGATGGAGGCAAGCTTACAGAAAAGGATAGGCAAAAACTGGTGGTAGGGGATTCAATTATTAGAGGGACAGAGAAGGCAGCTGTAAGAAGAGGTTTTGTCAGACAGGCTCTGGCAGAAGATGAGTTAAACTCACAGGCTAATTCTGGCTCCACCCTTCTCATCAAGGAAGAGCACTATTTAAGCTGGATCAGCACACAGGTTCAGTGCTGCTTTGTCTTCAGCCTTGTTGACTTGAACCTGCTACCTGTATCCTGTTTACCAGTACCAGACCCGGCTTGTCCTGACTATCCTCTGCTCTCCGCCTGCAAGGAGAACCCCAGTCCTGGGCCCACCGTCTACTTGAACATAAGGATCCTTGCCTATCAAATCTGAACTTATTCTTCGGAGCTATGGCTGAGTTGTATGAGGACCCTCAGAAGACCAATACTGCCGAAGCGGCCCTTCATACCCTTCAGCAAGGCCGCAGAACGGCAGAAGATTATGCGTCAGACTTCAGACGCTGGAGTGCTGACACCGATTGGAATGACGCCGCCCTTCGCTATCAATTCCGATTGGGACTTTCCAGTCCTCTAAAGGACGAATTGGCCCGTGTGGGGGTGCCAGGTTCTCTGGAAGCTCTAATTAATCTGGCTATCCAAATCGATCGGCGCCTAAGAGAACGCCGTTCAGAAAGGGCTGGTGAGCAACTTCGACCTATGTGGATGATGCCGCGAGTCTACCGCCCTTCAGGGCCTACACCCTCAGTCTCTGCCCCACCTACTGCTGACACTCCAGAGCCGATGCAGCTCGGCATGCTTCGGCCTTCTCTCTCTCCAGAAGAACGCCAACGCCGTCGGTTGAACGATCTATGCCTGTACTGCGGAGAGAGTGGACACTATGTGAGATCCTGCCCCGCCAAGAGCCGTAAGTGCTTAACTCTCTCTTCTATCAACCAGGAATCGAGTTCCCATAACTCCTCTCACCTGACTGTCCTTGTCTCCTTACAGCTTCCAGAAGGGGCTATCCGGGTACCCGCCATTATTGACTCTGGAGCCTGTAGCTGCTTCATCGACCAAGAGTTTGCTAACCAACTCAAGGTCCCTTTAAAGCTGAGATCTAATGGAATGGCAATCCATTTGGCAGATGGGTCACGTATAAAATCTGGGCCTGTCACTCAAGAGACTCTTCCCTTACCTGCCACCATATCTGGCAACCACAAGGAACTTCTACGCCTGGATGTTATCACTTCCCCCTTATTTCCTATCATTTTGGGAATGCCATGGCTACAGGCGCACAACCCCTGTATCAACTGGAAAACAGGAGAAATTGAGTTCCTATCCCCTTACTGTCGACAGCTTTGCTTCTTCCAACAACCTCTTCAACCACCTTCACTGCTATGCATGGAGTCTGATGATGAAGTTCGTTCCTCTGTTCCTGTGATCTATCATGACTTTCTAGACGTCTTCAGTAAAAAAGGAGCAGAGACTCTTCCTCCCCACAGACCATACGACTGTCCAATCAAGCTCCTCCCTGGAGCCGAAATACCTTTTGGACGAATTTTTCCCCTCACAGAGCTTGAACTCACAGCTTTAAAGGAGTACATCGATGACAGCCTAAGGAAAGGTTTTATTCGCCCTTCCACGTCCCCGGCAGGAGCAGGGATTTTCTTTGTGGAGAAGAAAGACCACTCTCTCCGACCCTGTGTGGATTATCGGGACTTAAATAAGATCACAATCAAAAACCGTTATCCCTTACCCCTGGTACCAGAACTATTCCAGAGACTTCGTTCTGCTACCGTGTTTACCAAGTTGGATCTACGTGGAGCATATAATCTGGTGCGAATCCGGGAAGGTGACGAGTGGAAGACTGCATTTCGCACTCGTTTTGGGCACTTCGAGTACCTTGTAATGCCCTTCGGACTCTGTAATGCCCCGGCCACCTTCCAGCATTTCATAAATGACATTTTTCGAGACTTTCTGGACTTATTTGTCATTGTATATCTTGATGATATCCTGATCTTTTCTGTTACCTTGGAGGATCATCATGGGCATGTAAGGAGTGTTTTGGCCCGACTTAGGCAACATGGCTTATATGCAAAACCCGAAAAATGTGAGTTTAGCCGACAGGACATTCAATTCTTGGGTCTGGTTCTTTCCACAGAGGGCATCAAGATGGATCCGCAAAAAGTGTCTGCCATTTTAGACTGGCCAGCCCCCACAGACAAGAAAGGGGTACAGCGGTTTGTCGGTTTTGCAAACTTTTATCGGAAATTCATCAAGAACTTTTCTGCAATTATTTCTCCTATCACCCAGTTGACCAGACAGGGTATTCGGTTTCAGTGGACTCCTGAGGCACAAGCCGCTTTTGAAACCCTGAAGACCCTGTTTACCTCCGCACCTGTGCTCCGACATCCTGACCCCGCTCTACCTTATGTCCTGGAGGTAGACGCTTCCGAGTCAGCGGTTGGAGCAGTATTATCCCAACGCCAAGGAGCCAAGGCCCTCTTGCATCCTGTTGCCTTTTTCTCACGTAAACTGTCTCCTGCAGAGAGGAATTACGACGTGGGTGATTGTGAACTCTTGGCAATAAAAGCAGCTCTAGAAGAATGGAGGTACCTTCTAGAAGGAGCAGCTCATCCAATCCTGGTATACACAGACCATAAAAATCTGGAATACCTGCGAGCTGCGAAACGTTTAAGACCACGTCAGGCCAGGTGGGCTCTTTTTTTTTCAAGATTTTCTTTCCACGTTACCTATAGGCCGGGATCAAAGAACACTAAACCTGATGCGCTCTCCCGCATGTTCTGTGAGGCGGAAGAATCTGTGATTCCAGATACTATCCTGTCTTCGGGGAACTTCCTGTTGCTACAAGAAGACTTACTATCCCAAATCAAACAGGCGTCTAGAGGAATGCCACCTCTTCCCGGAGTTGCTCTACAAATTAAGGATGGACTTCTTTGGCACAACAATAAAATCTTTATTCCCGAAAGATTCCGGGTCAATATTCTGGGCCTCTGCCACGATCACACACTCGCTGGTCACTTTGGTATCCACAAGACTACTGAACTGCTCCAGCGTACCTTCTGGTGGCCTAGCCTGGAGAAGGACTGTAGGAAATATGTTGAGACCTGTGTCACCTGCATTCGGAACAAGACAACCAGAACTAAGTCTTGGGGTCTACTCAGACCTTTGCCAATTCCAGACAGGGCCTGGAAAATGATATCCATGGATTTCATTGTGGAACTGCCCCCATCCGAGGGTCACACTACCATCTTTGTAGTCGTAGATCGACTATCCAAGATGGCACATTTCCTGCCAATGAAGGGTACACCATCAGCCGCAGATACTGCCAAAATGTTCATCAAGGAGATTGTAAGATTGCATGGAGTTCCTACTAACATAGTGTCTGATCGTGGGGTCCAATTTACCTCCAAGTTTTGGAAATCCCTTTGTGAAAAATTGAGAATTCAACTATCCTTTTCTTCAGCTTACCACCCACAGACCAATGGCCAGACAGAAAGGACTAATCAGACCTTGGAGCAGTATTTACGCTGTTTTTCCTCTTATTCACAGGATGATTGGGAAACGCTGTTACCACTGGCCGAGTTTGCCTACAATAATTCCGAACATTCTGCTATTAAGCAAACCCCGTTCTTTGCCAATTATGGCTACCATCCTTCCTTCCTGGTCACCACAGTTCCCGAAGGGCCTGTTCCTGCTGTCCAGGACACGGTTAATTTTTTTACTTCCAATAACAGATTACTACAGGAAACTATGGCCAAAGCTCAAGAATGTAACAAGAGGTTCTATGACAGAAAGAGAAGAGGAGAACTGATCTTGGAACCTGGTGACAAGGTATGGCTGGCCACAACCAATCTAAAACTAACCTGCCCATCAAGAAAACTTGGGCCCAAGTTCATAGGCCCCTTTCCAGTTAAAAGGAAAATTAATGATGTGACCGATGAATTACTGTTACCTGAGTCTTTTAAAATCCACCCTGTCTTCCACGTATCATTGCTGAAATCTACATTTCCAGACCCTTTCCCTGGACGGATCAATGGGCCTCCTGAACCCATGCTAATCGATGGAGAAGAGGAATTCGAAGTAGAATCCATTATTGATTGCAGGAAAAGAGGCAACCTAGTCCAATACTTAATTAAATGGAAAGGTTATGGACCTGAAGATAATTCCTGGGAGCCAGTAACCAATATTCATGCAAAGGACCTAATCCAAGCATTCAAACGTAATCACCCTGAGAAACTAGCCCGTTTGGGCATCCGGAGGCTGCCCATTGGGAGGGGGCAATGTAAGAAGAGGTTTTGTCAGACAGGCTCTGGCAGAAGATGAGTTAAACTCACAGGCTAATCCTGGCTCCACCCTTCTCATCAAGGAAGAGCACTATTTAAGCTGGATCAGCACACAGGTTCAGTGCTGCTTTGTCTTCAGCCTTGTTGACTTGAACCTGCTACCTGTATCCTGTTTACCAGTACCAGACCCGGCTGGTCCTGACTATCCTCTGCTCT
Source organism: Pelophylax lessonae (assembly GCF_965119305.1). NCBI lineage: Eukaryota > Metazoa > Chordata > Amphibia > Anura > Ranidae > Pelophylax > Pelophylax lessonae. Next base: position 215,146,223 of record NC_138778.1, read on the forward strand.
CCGCCTGCACCGACCTCGGCTTGTCCCTTGACCTCCGCTCCAGTCTGTTCCTTCTGGCTCCTGTATGACCGTTTGGCTTCTGACCCGGCTTGTCTCACTACGCTCCTCCTACCAGCACCAGTTGCCTGCATACCTGCTCTGGACCTACCCGGCTATCCCTGTCTGTGGACATCAGCCTGCTTCCAGCTACATCAGGCACTCGTGCTACTCTATACTCGGCACCTCCTGTCTGCACTATCAGGGGTCCCGAGTCAGAGGCGTAAGAGAGGCCTTCCTCACCGTTCAGGCTCACCTCCAGGTACGTGATAGCAGCTGTCAGAAAGACTGTGATCGACGAACAGTATATTTCCTGGGTGCACAGGTTTGAGAGATTGCAGAACAGATAGACAGTTTGTTGGATGGGGCTGGGGAGGACCCAGCTGTCATGGTACATATTGGCACCAACGACAACGTTAGAAGAAGATGGAGCACCCTACAAAATGATTTCAGGGACTTAGAGGCTATATTGAAGAAAAGGACCTCGAGCCACACCAAGGAGGCCGCAGGAGCTTAGGGAGCTTCTCAAGTGGCTAAGAACTGGTGCAAAAAGAGGTTTGGCTTCATGGAGGACTGGACTGACTTTTCAGTTGGTTACTTGCTTTACAGCAGGGGTGGATTTCATCTAAATGAGCAGGGTACAACTCTATTTGGAGAGAAAAAGTTGAAAAAAAATGTTGAATCCACCACAATGTGTCATTCACGTTGAGAACCCTCCAGAATGTAACGTTCCCAATGAAACTCTGGCAGAATGGGACATTCCCGATGAGACTCTGACAGAATGTGTCATTCTCAATGACACTCCAGCAGAATGAGATGTTCCCAATGAGACCAACAACAATTACAATTATCAACACACAGTGAGCATGATGTAAATAGGAAGGGACAGACTGCACAACACAGTGAGTGAGTGTCAATGCTCTACACAATAGTGTAAGTCCTTGAGGAAGTCCATTTGAGGGAGTCTATTAGATGATAACCATACTGCTAGGATTGCTGCCAGCTCTGAAAAGAGCTAGAAGGAACTCTGAACAACGGTAGGGGAAAAGAGCAGCGCCATCTGGGTGTATTAAAAAAAAGTTTATTTGACAAACAGTATATGTGACTAACTGCACCGGGACGTAGTGGTTGTCATTGGCTCTGTGGACGTGGAGTGTGAGGATAGATCTGGAGCCTCTAGCCCCCGGCTGTGCTGGTGGTTTCTGGCACTTCCTGGATCTTCGGCGCCTCTGTCTCACTTGATGTGGTCACGTCCGGTGTGAGAAGGGGAATGCACACGTTCGGAGCATGCATGCTCCTTCATCAGGCATGCTTAGGGGCCATCCTGGACTGGGAATAAATACTGTGCAAGGCCGATACTAGCGTCCTTGTGGCCAATCAGGAAGCGCGTATCGGACCCGCTCCCAGATTGGCCAGGAGGAGGATCCGTGTGACAATAGCGAATTTTCATTTGCTATTGTCACACAATGGGTGGGCTCGGGACAAACTGCTCTGCACCCCAGGTCCACCCTTTGCTGCAGCCTATTAGAGCCTCTGGCTCTAATCAGGTGATGCCAAAAAAAAAAAAAAGCCCTTTTGAACTCCATGCGTCCGGCGCCCCTGCATGCAGATTCGGGGGCCGGACGCATGGATAGGGGGGGCGCCCCTGCGCCCTCAACGCACTGGCCGCCACTGACTCAAAATAGTTTTGGGTCAAGCAATAATGGATGGCTTCTAAGATAAATTGGGCTTGGAGAGAATCCCCGCCATCCTAACACTCTACGTCCACAGAGCAGATGACAACTACTAAGTCCCGATGCATTCCTACTGACATCTTGTGAATCACATATAATGTTTGTCCAATAAATGTTTTTTTACTACACTCCAATGGTGCTGCTCTTTTCCCCTACCTTTGTCTGTTCCCAATGAACAGAATGTGATATTCCTGTTGAGACTCCAGCAGAATGTGACGTTCCCAATGAGACTCCCATAGAATGCAAAGTTCCTAATGAGACTCTCCCTGGAGGGCAGAGGAGGGATCAGAGGTTTAGATCTCTGGAGGGCAGAGGAGGGATCAGGGTCTAGTATTGATCCCTGGAGGGCAGAGGAGGGACCTAATAGATTTCTGGAAGGCAGAGAAGGGATCAGTGGTTTAATAGATCCCTGGAGGGCAGAGGAGGGATCAGGGTTCCTTCCTTGTGATAGCAATAAAGTGGAATAAAAACAACAAAAAAAAAAAAGTGTAAAAAAAAAAGTGGATATTGCTGTGATAAATGGCTGCACAAATCTTGTGCGACATAAAAAATAGCAACAACCACTCTTTATTCTCCAGGGCCTCTGCTTTTGAGAATATATACTTATTTATTTATGTTTGAGGGTTTATTTTCTAGAATAAAAAATGCAGATTTGAGGGTCTGTTCACACAGAAACACTGTCCGGATGGGTTTCTGCACGCACATTTTTTATGCGTTTTTTTGCCCATTGGGACTTTAGATAAAGCGCCACTAAACCAGTAATAAAAACCTAGTGGGAAAGGGTGTCATAATGCCAAACAGTTGGCCAAAGTATACAAATCCATTACATTAGTACATACAGTAATCAAATATACAAATCCATTACATTGGTACATACAGTAATCATAGTAAATGTGTCATGGCATCTGTGGTAAACCGACGCGTTTCGTGAGTTCAGTCTCACTCTTCAGGGTAGATGCATAGACATAATCTATAAAGTAAAATGATTAGAAAAAATATAACATAGTAATGAACATAGAAATGTATCAGGTAGATTGGAATGTGGGAATCAGACTATGGGATCCATACTCACAAAAATGCAGGATACTGCATGCCAAAATCGCACCGGCAGCCACTGGAGACGTCTGACCCGGGAGCTGTGGGTAAAGATTCCAAAATAGGCAGGCAGCGCAAAACTGGAAAAATGGGCAAACCGAACCGTCCAACATAACCTGCCAGGATGGTGGCTAGAAACAAAAAAGGAGTGTAAATGGGTGGTGATGTGCACAATAAAAATCAATAAAATTAAAAATGGTGGAAAGGTAAAAAAAAAAAAAAAAAAAGGAAGTTTAAAATAATGAATAGCCAAAAGCAGCCACATGGTATAATTTTTTATTTATTTATTTTTTTTTGTTAGTTGTGAACACACTCGAACTAACACCAGGTGCAAATGTGAGAACACAAAAAGTGCACAGGGTGTGCGGAAAGTCCACCTCCGAAGAGGACGGACCATTACCTTGATCCCCCGGGGCGCAAGACTCCTGACAGGGACTAGGGTACTCACTAACCAGGCAGACCCCATTCTCCGGGGGGAATGCCTAAACAGCCCGCCCCAAGTACTAGGTGGGGCTCCCCCGAAGGGAGACCCCACGAGAGAGGGCGAAGTAAGCCAAAAGGCCATATCCACCCCCTCCTAAGACTTTCAAGGTTGGCCCGAGGACCCACACCCTACTCATCATGAAAATGTGAGATAGGAAAGTGACGAAACTACAAAGAAAAAAAAAACACGCAACACACAAGAGTGGGGAAGGGGAAGTGGAGAAGTGCAGGTAGTGTCAAGGTGCAGGACCTTGACAGGCCCCTCGGCCAGGAATAAAAAATTCCTCTGGTCCTGGCCAAAAGGCCCGTCCCAAGAGGCAGGTGTGTAAAAAAGTGTGTGTGGTGCAGTGACCAAGGTGCCAAAAACTCAAGGTGAGCTCCCCCACCAGTGAGAATTACGGCACTCTTGGGCTGCCACCCCAGGGGCACGTACACCGCGGGCTTTTTTCGGTCACGGCCACATGGTATAGTGGTGAATACGGTGGTTAAAGTGACCTGCACAGCTGAATTAAAAGAATCCACACATGTGAAATTAAGTGTATTGGTTATAAAACATAAATGACAGTGACACCAGTACATGGGATTACCCCAGTAGTGCAAGGTCAAAGTATGCATGTGTGACAAATAGAGACTTTGTACCCACCAGTATCAAAATAATGCTGCCCAAAAAAAAATGTGTGTCCATCCACCTAGGAGGCATTGCCTAGACTGGTGTCTGAGTCCTCCCATTTATAGCCCTTCAGGCCCATCGCAGGATCCCTCCCAACGCCGGGTGGACACCCAGGGGGAGGGCGGGGCAGAAATTAACCCCACCATCCCTGGTCGCCATAAGGGAATGGACAATGCAGGAATGCAAGTCCCTCCACAGTCTCACGTGCAGGGCTTTTTTTCAGTGGGAACGCGGGGGAACGCCTTTCCGGCACCTCCAGCCCTGAATGTATGGGAATCTATTGTTGCTGGGGTGAATCTAATTGTTGCTGGAGGGCATTTTGTTGTGGAGGGGGACTACTTTTGCAGTGGAGGATTTATTGTTGCTTGGGAGAAATATTGTTGATGGGGGGCTATTGTTGTTGGGGGAGGGGTCTATTGTTGCAGGGGAGGATTTATTGGGGGGGGGGGGGCTATTGTTGCAGGGGAGGATTTATTGTTGCTGGGGGGGCTATTGTTGTTGGGGGTCTATTGTTGTTGATTGCAGGGGATCTATTTTACTGTTTTTTTTATTGTTGCAGGGGAGGATTTATTGGGGGGGGGGGGAAGCTATTGTTGCAGGGGAGGATTTATTGTTGCTGGGGGGCTATTGTTGTTGGGGGTCTATTGTTGCTGATTGCAGGGGATCTATTTTACTGTTTTTTTCTATTGTTGCAGGGGAGGATTTATTGGGGGGGGGGGGCTATTGTTGCAGGGGAGGATTTATTGTTGCAGGGGAGGATTTATTGTTGCTGGGGGGGCTATTGTTGTTGGGGGTCTATTGTTGCTGATTGCAGGGGATCTATTTTACTGTTTTTTCTATTGTTGCAGGGGAGGATTTATTGGGGGGGGGGGGGCTATTGTTGCAGGGGAGGATTTATTGTTGCTGGGGGGGCTATTGTTGTTGGGGGTCTATTGTTGCTGATTGCAGAGGATCTATTTTACTGTTTTTTCTATTGTTGCAGGGGAAGATTTATTGTTGCTGGGGAGGATCTATTGTTGGGGGAGGGGTCTATTGTTGCAGGGGAGGATTTATTGTTGCTTGGGGGAAATATTGTTGATGGGGGGCTTTTGTTGTTGGGGGAGGGGTCTATTGTTGCAGGGGAGGATTTATTGGGGGGGGGCTATTGTTGCAGGGGAGGATTTATTGTTGCTGGGGGGCTATTGTTGTTGGGGGTCTATTGTTGCTGATTGCAG